>NW_027493212.1:0-483884 GCF_021521415.1 Bidens hawaiensis
GATTGCATTGGATATAAATAGGTTTGAGATTGAAAATAAAAAATATGGCAAATATATAGTTACTACTAATATTGTTATTGAAATGGTCACAAGCATTCTTGTAAGAAATAAATGTGTTAATTTCTTTACCATATATCGATCTTCTCAACATTTTTTTTCATTTTTTCATAAGCATCTTTTGTTTTATTTATCTTTTGTTTTGCTATTACACATTTATATACACATTACCCGAACTATACCCATAAATCTTGTGTTTTATTTCTTTGGCTTTGCTATTAGGTAGTGGTATAATTTAATAACCCAGTGACTTTTTAGCCTTTTTTATTTCTATTTCTTTCCTTGAAATAATAAAAATATAAAAAAATTAGAAATGTAAATGAAAATCATAATTGATGAATTTTAACCCCGATGCCAGTGAGCATTTCTAATATCCGATGAGTAATGAATAATCGGGTACTCGATGGGTAATGAATAATCGGGTACTCGATGGACATGAGAATGTGTATGAAACATATTTTTACAATAATGTATCCGTGTAATATGAGCATTCCACATGGACCATCTTTATAATTTGTAATTTTAAGAGAGTACCAGTTTTAATGGGTCTAGTCTTCTTACCTTTTCTTTATAAATTTTGAATTGAGCGAGCATGCTAATTTTAAGTAAAGATAAAACAAAGAGAAAAAATGTGGATCATGCCTACTCACATTGCGAGTCAACAAGTGACTTCGACTTGCATGCAACCGCGAAGGTTTGTGCTTAATGATAATCATTAAACGATGTCAAATGTGCTCACCGATAATGAAGAATGATGCCTTCCAAGTACCAGTAGAAGATCGAAGAGGAAGTCTCCCTTTATGATCCAAAGATGAATCACAAACCCACTTGGCTTCTTCTCCAATTTCACTCATATTTGTCGTTGTCACTTCAAAATAAAACAAAGGATGCTAAAGTAGGGTGAGAGTGGTTGTGTTTTATAAGGAAATCAATGAAGGAGAGATGGTTCCTGATTTTGATGGGAGTCTGTGGGGTTAGAAAATTGAAGGGCTCTAGTTAACATTTCTAAAGGGGTTTTTTCTTACACATACGCCACGCATTGGTTATGCGTCGCGTATGGAGAGATGTTTTCTCAAAGTGGTCATTTTTTTTGTCTTTTTATGTTTATTTTATTGTCATTTGCTCTAATTTTTTTTGTTTTTGTATTATTAATTAGTTTTTTTTTGTTTTTGCATTATTAATTAGTTTTTTCAAAAATAATTTTTTATGTTGTTTTTTTAGTTTTTGTATTATTATGGATATATTTTAAACAATTCATTTTTAAAATAAAAACGTCATTAACAACAATCTCGACTTCAAATTTCAAGCAAATAATATAAAATAAAACAACATTTATACAACCATTACAACGAGTTTATACAAATAAAACAAAATGTATAAATCTATCTAAACGGCAGCATCACCAACGTCGTCGTGATCGCTTCTGGGACCAACAGTACGGGTTCATATAATATAAATTTTATTATTATATTATATTATATTATATTATATTAAAAATACAACATGTTTTGTCATTTGTCACTCCTATATTAAACTTTATCCTTTTTAACAAATTTATATTAGTAAATAATAGTTACCATTTTTAAAAATTATGCTTCAAAATTTGTTAATTTAATATCAACTTCCTATTTTTTTTCAAGCATTTGATATTTATAATTATCTTTTACTTTGAAATTGTTTTAAAGAATATTGTACAACGAATGTATTAATAGTGTTTAATGAGCTTATTGTTTCTTGTATGCTGATTATTTATAAAATATTGTATTTTCAAGAACTACTCGTGTAGTACACGAGCCTCAAACTAGTAATATAATATAATATAATATTGTAACATCCTAAAATATTATAATATTAAATAAAGAAAGTTGCGTTTAGTTATCGAGTGTTAAAAATTAATCTATGCTAAATAAAGAAAAGATCATGGATTGGGATTAAATAAGATGGATTAAAGGGTTATGGGCTTTAGGTCCATGGGCCTTGGGGAATATAAATATCCCCCTAAACCAACCTGAAACCCTGAACCCTCATTCATTTCCATCTTAATCTCTACACACTCAAAAACACACACATACACTTACACCTATATACGGCCGAGAGCGAGTGCGGGATCCAAGGCCAAGTAAACGAGATTCTTGATAGATCCTTCAATATGCAAGATAAATACAAGGTCTATGGTCTGTGACTAATCCAAACAAACACGAAAAGGTACGTTTTGGATCTTAAAGTTTACGTTTTTATAAACGTTTAGCCTTGAAACTTAGAACGAGAATGGATCGGGTCTAAACGAAACGTAAAGTAACAAACTTGATGTTGGAAATGAACTTGACAAACCTATGGCTATGTGCGGCGACTTGTTTTGAACATCCTTAAGCTTAAAGATCCAAGATTTATAGTATATACGGGATATATACGAACGAAAACGGTTAGGGAACGTTAGTGGGTGATGTCGAACCATAACAAGGGTATTAAAATCGCCAAAATGCTTGTTAAGATTAATAAGAACCAAACCCGTAGCTGAACTGAATAACTTCGCCAGTTGATCAAGTTCGCCAGATGCTAAGGGCTGGCTATAACTTCGTCTGCCAAATAAGTTCGTTCATGGCTAAACTTCGCTACATGCTAAGTTCGCTTGTATAAGTTCGCTTGTATACAAGTTCGCTGATGATAAGTTCGCTTAATGATAAGTTCGCTGGAGTTAGCAAATTAGAAAGTAAATTAAAAACCTAATGAAAAATGTGTTAAGACAGTTAATGGAAATAAATTTTTCCAAGCTGACCTGGCAGCTCGACCCCAGCCAGGGGCTCTGCCCCTTGGACCCTGCTAGGGGCTGCCGCCCCTAGACCCCGCTACTAGGGGCGCTGCCCCCAGACCCCCCGTTCGTTGTGGGTTATATAAAGATGGAAATACAACATGAGTAGTAGTAGTTAATTGATACATGTAAATATTATACAGTTAACCGTGCACAACTCAAGAAGGGAATAACGATTAACGGAGAGCGTAACAGGATTCAGGTGAGTTTCTAGCGCCACTTCTGTGTTATGTTTTCGGGGCTGTGTGCATACTCGATATGTTTGTTAATACACTTATCCTAAGTGACAAGTGTATGCCTTATATGAATGATGTGAAATGTATGAGTGTTTGCTTGTTAGTACGTGAACGATCTTCGGATATTGCACGTACTGTCAGGTTGTAGTGTTACGTATAAGGTAGGTATAATGTATTGCTTATATGTATGAATGCGATAAAGTTAATAAACGAAGGAAATGCATGGTTGTATGGTAACGAAGAGGGACCAGACCCTAATAATATCTGTGATGTTAGGGACCAGACCCTAATAATATCTGTGATGTTAGGGACCAGACCCTTATAATATCTGTGATGTTAGGGACCAGACCCTTATAATATCTGTGAGGTTATAGGGCGAAAGGCTCTTTAAAATGTATAATTATGTATGTAAAGAAAGTATGAAGGTAAGAATGAAAGCATATGCACTTATGTGTGTATGAAAGAAAGTTAAGAGGTTAAGTATGAAATGTAATAAGGTATTGTATGAGCATGTGATTAACTAGAACTCACTCAGCGTAGCTGACTTTTAGTATGCACGCAGGTGAGTAGAATGAGGCAGGTAGCTTGAGGAGGACACATGGCAGAGTTGGACGAAGCTGGCATCTGAAGATTTTGCTATGATGTTTTATTTTAAAAGACTATGTTTTGTTTTTAAATGACTATGAATGCTCGATAAGACAGGAATTATGGTTATGGAATGCAATGGTTTGAATGTTTTTAATGTTCCGCGAATGTTATAATTAACTCTGATATTTAGAACGGCGTTTATGAGTAAATCCAACACGAAAGTAGGTCTACCGGTAACGGGGCCTTACAAATATAATATAATATAATATAATATAATATAATATAATATAATATAATATAATATAATATAATATAATTTCAAGTGAACTTGTGCATTACTGGTTGTACCATCTGCAGATAAAGTTGTATCCCACTCACCGTCTTCTCCTTCCAATCGTTTTCTTCCATGTCTCCAGACTCCACCGATATCATCAATGCCTCTCTATTTTGTGTGATTGCTTCTTTCTTTCCAGTCTAAGACATGACAATTCAGGTTCCATTGACACATCCGGTAAGTCAATGTGTTGCCAGGTTTCATTTTGGAAAACCTAGGCGGTTCCGCGACAGGGTGTGTGGGTGATGGTAACCATTGTTGCCGGTGGCAATTTTAGGCCGTTTTTGGTGGCGGCGATGGCCATTGCCGGATTTCATTATGGAATCCTTAGCGGCGGCGATGGCGGAAGTAAGACGGTGATTCTTGACCGTCGTGGGGTTCCAATTTCGGATTCTTAAACGACGGGCCTTCGACTTTTCACTATGGTCAATTGGTCATGGATGTGTGGTTTTGCCCTAATGTTGAGGTAATTAACTACTTTTTAACCTTCAAAGTTTGATTTTATTTAACCATTGAAGTTAAAAGTTAATTAATTTGACTATTTGGTTGTGTATTTATTCGAGGATTGAAGAATTTTGATACAGTTTAGGTTTTTCATCGATCATGTTGAAATTGGGGTTTCCTCTTTCTCATCAGGGTTGGTGATTCTGTTCCACTAATGAAGGTACCCATCTTTATTGTTCAAAATACTTTTCAAAAGGAAAAAGGTTGAATTTGTTAAATTTATTTGACAATTTGTTGAGAAACTTTATACCAGAAGTTTGACAAATATGGTTATTACGGGGCTCATGATTGTTGCCAGGTTCCTTTCTGAACTGTAGGTGACAATTCGCCCCCACTGTTGTCAGGTTCATTTTCCGAACTCTAGGTGGTGGTTGCATGGTAGTGGTCTGCCGAAGCGACAACTTTGTCATTGTTTATGATTCGCAGTGACTATTTTGCCCATTGTCGAGTTAGGAAATTGCAATGGTTCGTTTTGTGGGTTGTATCGGCAGCCTCTAGATGGTTGTTTTACCGGTGTCTTCCTTACTTTGGTGCGGCTTGGTTTACAAATGATATGATGATCATGTATCTGAGCCTATGATGATGATGATCGTCTATCGTTACCAGGCTTCGATTCGTAGCCCTTGGTGGTGATTGAGCCAATTTGGCATTTGCCGACTATCATTTCGGTGTTTTGTCGCTGGCTTTACGACTTACGTGACATTGTTTCACTGATAACGACTATGATGATCATGTATATGAGCCTATTATGGTTCGTTTTCGTAACATTTGTCAAATTTGAGTCTCGAGTATGTATTCGTTATGTAAACTTTTATTTTATAAAACCGACTCAACATTTTGTTTTCCTTATATATTTATTATATAATATTATTATATATCTCGATCACCAATAAACCGATGTTTACCTTATTATAGAGACGCTAAGAAAAAAAACATAAGGAATTCAAAATGATTATCGAAAAGTCGGTATGAGTTTTACAAACCTTTAGACTCACATTTTAACTTGATTTAAACTTAAGGGGGTGTTTCTGTAAATATGCAATACATATAAAAACTCACAAAACCCTAAACCTAACACACAAACACTACCAGCCGCCCTCTCTTCTCTGCCGATTTTCCGGCGATGATTTCCGGCGTCCGGCGACCACCGGCGACCTGCGCCACTGCCGTTACCACCATTCCAGACATCACCACTCCCCACCTCTCCCTCTGGTCCGTAACACCATCAACCTCAGCCACCTTAACCTCTCTTTCTCCGCTCCGGCGAGCTCGGGTTTCCGGCGATGAGCCGCCGCCTCCGGCCACCACCTCCGACGCAGCACCACCCTCCTCCCTTCAACCCGACACCGCCATTTTCCTTTTTCCCGTTTTTCGGTGACCTTCGGCCCGCCGTGTCTTTCTCTCTCTCTCTCACTGTCTCTCTCTCTCTCTTTCGCGTCGTTTCTCTCTCTCTCTGTTTCTCTCCCTCCGTTTCTCTCTCTCTCCCTTGCCGTTGCCCTCATCTCCGGCAGGTTTAGCTCGGGTTCATTCCCGGTATCGAGCCATGGCTCGTGAACACGAAAAATGTATAAAATTTGGGTGTTGGTATTATTAAATTTCATATATCGAATTTTAGATTTAAATTGTTCGTAATCGGTTTTTATTTATCGGTTATAATTTTTGGAAACGAGTTGGTTTGATTTTGGGTAAAAGACGGACACCCGGGAAATGGATATGTTATTTTCTTATGGGTTTAAGACAACAATTGATATTTTGTTTCGGTTGGTTAGTACCTAAGTTGTTGAACGAGAGGTCTCGGGTTCGGGTCTCATCCTAGATCGGTTTTGGTTCTTTTTATACTTAATAAATTTATTATTTCTATTTAGTATTAACATAGATACATAAAGATTATTATTATTATTATTAACAAGATAATATTTACTATTATTATTACCACTATTATTATTGTTATTATTATCATTTAACAAAACAATTATTATTATCTATTAAAACCATATTTTATCATTACTTACTATCAATAATATTAGCATAGTTATTTTGCGAACTCGTTTAGAAATCGAACCAACATCGCGTATGGTATCATAATTTACTATAAATATAATTTCTAATTATTATTATTATCATTATCATTTTTTTATCAACAACATTTTAATTAATACTAAGATCTTTATTCTATAATTATTATTATTAGTATTATACTATATTAGTATTATTAATAATAATTATTGTTATTATTACTATTATCTTTATTTTATATCTATATATATATATATACAACCTATCTTTTTTTTGAATTATTACTATCATTACTATCATCATCATTAATAATACTTTTATAAACTTTATTACCAATTCATTTTTATAAAACCCGAACTCTTAAATTAAGCACGTCTTGTTTCTATTTTGATATTGTTTTAGTTATTTAAAAGTCCAATAAAATAATAATATTTTATTTTAAATTATCAATTAAGTACAAGTCCTTAATCATTAACAAATTAACCGGTAATCCGATTTACAACCGAACCTTCTCGTCCAATGTTTCCAATATAGTTTCATTATGGTTTCAAGTTCATTAATATATATTACATTATTTATCTTAGCTACGGTGTTTATCGTTTCAAGTTGGATCTGTTCGTTTACCATTCGAGCTTCATTTATTTATCTATTTATTTCTCGGTTCATCAATCGAGGTGAGTACTGTCATACCCCTTTTTCCATCTTTCGTTTTGGGGTGACATTTCATACTTATCAAACTAAATGCTTTAATTACTTGCATCTTAAACCCACAAACGTGATTGTATACATTACTTGAATAATTGCTCGATTTGATGTTCTATGCTTATTTGTCTATGTGTTTATCGTTTTTGGATGGTGGAACTATAAACCCTAGACCATTTGGCAACCCCTCATGGCAAGGTGTCGTTAACGTAATGCAATTAACGATAACTATAAAATCCTAGACTACTTGGCAACCCCTTGTAGCTAGGTGGCACTAACGTAAAACTATTAGCGATTGTCAATTTATCCAAGTTTAGAGCTTTTATTTATTGTTTTGTATACAAGTTTGTGGCTTTTTATTACTATATACTTATAGGCTCAAACTTATGAATTGCTCACCAACCTTTGTCTTGACAAACTTTATTTTATGAATGTTACAGGTTTGACTTTTGTTGACTCGAGTGCTTGACGGAAATCGCTATCAAGACTATTAGGGTATTAGTGAAATGAACAATATGATTGCTATTTCTTTATATGAACGAGATGTGTTATTAGTGATTTGTTGAAATAAAATGAGTTGAATAAATATTGTCACTTTAAATAGTGTCTTGTGTATTTATCCAATCACGTTGCACCCCGGCATGTTCCGCCGCCTTTGGTCGGGGTGTTACAGTTTTCTTATTCTTTCAAAGGCTAATTTTTATTTTATTACTGCAATTACGAAGACTTGAATGCAGTTTTAAGGAAATTTTATGATTGTTTTTTTTTACAAGACGTAGAGTTGTTTGCTTTAAGTTTTTGAGGTTACATTCTATCTAAAACCATAAATAACTTACATGTGTTCGACAGGATTAAAGTATTTGATTATCTACATCTTGGCAGGGCAATTTGGATGGTTATGTGTAAGAAACAATTGTTTCTCTCACATTGCAAGCTATTGATTTGCAGCCATGGTGTATTTCTCAATATCTGAACCACAATATTTATTAACACGTTTGTGGTTTTTATTTGTTTTCTTATCATTTTTTGCTGCAGTGAGAACTGTTTTGTGTTCTTTTTCCCTTCTATTTTTAGGCATATTTTTTAACATTCTTTTCCTATTTTTTCTGTTCTTTCTGTTGTTTGTTTGTTTGTTTTTTCATTGCTTTTTGTGCAAGGTTCAAGTTCGAGATTAAATTAAAGCTATTGTAACTTTTACCACTAACAGGTTGAAATTGATTTGGAGTTGAAATTCACTGCATATCTTGACTTTCTGTCAAAGGGTAGCCTTGGCTGTTTGTGTGTACACCGCGTTTTGCTATGATGACACTCCGTATTGGATGTTGCAACGGATGTTGCAACCGTATTCATTTGAGCTATGATGATGATGATTTGAAACCAAACTTTGAATTAGTTTGTCGTTTTCAAAACCATGATTAAAATTGAGAAAAATCGTTTGACACTAAGAAGCATTGTCTATGGTTTCACAACCCCGGCAAAGAGGGGGGTCGAAATACTAGTATAATATAATATAGTATATTTATATATTATAACTAATAAAATATTGTGTGTGTACCAGTAGAACGGGGTCCCTGATGGTTGAGGCCTTCACGCTGCTATGCCTAACCTTGTGAACACCATTGCCATACGTGGTCTACCAACGCCGCAACTCGTCGCCCGGGGTCTCGTGTATGCCTGCAGTGTAAATCGGTTGGCGTCCCTCCTCCTCCGTGTACAATGTCACACTCCGACCAAAAGCGGTGAAACATGCCGGGGCGCGACGTTGATTGCACTTGAACACATAATACAATTAAATTGACAATAATTAAACAATTCATTTCATTAATTCAAACCCAAATACAACTTGTCCAAAACACGTTACAATCAAACAAAGATATCAATACAATAAAAGTAAATTGTCCAATTTAAATATCCTAACGGTCTAACTAGATGATAAAGTCTTCATTCAACCTAACATCAAACTTGTAGCATGCATAAAAATAGATTTAATCAACACAAATGTTGGCGATCAATACACTAGTTTTGTTTTATTTATATAATGAGGCAAAGGTCACAATTCACATGTGTGTATAGAACATCATAACAACAATTGCATATGTAATGTAAATGATTGAGACTCGTTTCTAATATGTAACAACCATATTACAAGGAGGATGTAACCAAGGCTCTATTCTGTTTAATTGACACAAAGCCACAATAGATAGGGGATGTATGATCATTGTCGGGGTATGGTACTAAGAACCCTAATTTATTGTGTTTTGGGCTTATTTTATTATATGGGCTAATACATTTGTTTTTGGGCTGAGGGGGTTTTGTGGAGGTAACCCTAACTGGGCTAGGCCCATTAGGGTACCATGATGGTGGCCATGAGGCTCCCTATATAAGGAGGTCTCCACCTCCTTATCAAAGGTGGCAAATAGCTCAATAAGAGCCACACCATATTTTTGTGTCTGTGAACAAGAGATCCTCTGGATTTCTTAGCGGTCACTGTAACACCCCGACCAAAGGCGGATTATACATCGGGGCGCCACATATTGTTTCATTACTCGTGACACTATTGGGTGTCAATATTTAATAAATATGTTCATTCACGCATGCGCAACGTATACATAAGATATAAATAAACCAACATAAATCAATATATTATAAATCATAATATTCGAACAGCAAAAACTTGTCTTGATACATTTTAATCTAGGTCCAAAATAAAGAAAACGTCCTACGTGTCCACAAGCTCCATAATAGCTACTGCAAACCTGAACATGTGTTAAAATAAACGTCAAACACTTGCGTGTTGGTGAGAAATCAAGTTTAATAGGTCTTCATAGTTAATCATAGATAATCATAGATAATAACAGTAAATCTGCGCGCAACATATGTTAATCTGGTATCTAACAAGGGTGAAATCAGATTGTGACCAAGCCTTAGATTCATAGCTCATAGTTCAATCCGTACTCCCAATTGAGCACAAAAACAAGAAAACTGTGCAAGTGTAAACAAAAGAGAAAACATAAACGATAGGTTCTCCCGTGTCTACCAATGGATCCATGAGAACTTCGGAATAGGCCGAACAAAGCGGTTAATGATACACACATACAAATAACAGCCAAGTAAATATCCATAACACATGGGATACTGCGCGACTAAAACTTCATAAACAGTTTAAGACTCAGTTTTGTACGAACACATGAACATCCCAAAACATTAAAACAAAAAGGGATTAGATACGAGATTACTCACTTGATAAAGATGCGATGTAAGATAATGCAAGAACCAACTCTTAAACAAGCAAAGTTAACCTATAATTAAAGATTATGTTTCAACGATCGGTTTTAGGTCTAGGTAATAAGTTAGCATAATTAATAAGTAAATTATTATATATAATATATTACCGGAAAAGCAGGAAGAACAAGGAGGAAGACGGAGGCAAGAGAGGAGGCGGCAGGAGGACAACGGCAGAGAGCAAGAGGGAGGAAGAGATAATAAGTGTAGTGTGTGAAGTGTTAAGAAAATACTACTATTATTTATAGGCAAACCCTAGGGGACATAAACCCTAGAAAAGATCTCCAAAAGTAAAAGAAAAGATAACAGCAAAAAGATTCCAAAAGCAAGATCTCAAAAGATAACAAAAGATATCAAAAGCAAAAAGTAAAAGATCTCAAAAGATATGGCAGCAGGAAAAGAGGAAAAGCAAAAGGGGAAAGCTGTCAGGGAACAGTAAAAAAGGCATGGGCAGGGACAGAAAAAGGTACAGGTCAAGCATGGCAAAAGCAGATCCTCAAAAGATAATGTCAGTTACTTTATCTACCAACCAATGGGGTTGGTACGCATGCAGCGCCGAAAGCAACTATTCAGACATAAAGCAAAGCAGGTCAACAGCTCAAAAGATAAGACAACACAAAAGCAAACGGCTAGATTTAAACAAGGGTTCAGCGCGAGAAGGCTGTGTGCGCGAGCGCGAAGGCTGGCACAACAATCCTTAGCGCGCTGCGGGAAGAATCACAAATCCTTAGCGCACTGCGAGAACATAAATTCCTAGCGCGCCGCGGGAACTACAAATTCTCAGCGTGCTGCGTGAAGAACTAGAATTCTTAGCGCATCGCGGGAAGAACATACATTCTTCGCGCGCTGCGAGAAGAGTTCTCTTCACGCATTGCAGGAACAAGATGTCTTCACGCAGGCTTCCTTAGCGCGTGGAGCTGCAGACATCCTTAGGCGGGAAGAACCAAAGGACAAGCAAAGGAGGGTTCAAGGCTTAAGGGTTAAGCAGGAGGGCGGGACGGCGACAAGACAAAGAGGCGGGACGACAAGAAAGGAAGGCGGGACGGCGGAAAGAAAGGGGAAGAGAAAGAGGCGAGAATGAACAAATAAAATAAATATATTTAATTTACTTAGTTAAATTTACAAAGATTAGTAATAAACTTTAAATCAAAAAAAAGAAACGGATCAGAGAAACGGGTACCTGGGTCGGGTCGGATTCGGGCAGTTGTCACAGTCTCCCCTACTTTGAGAAATTTCGTCCCGAAATTTAACTCGTAGTAGGTGGCGCAGAGAAAAGGTACGGGTACTTGATCTTCATCTGATCTTCCCTTTCCCAAGTGAACTCGGCTCCGCGCTTGGACTGCCAACGAACTTTAACAATAGGGATGCGACTGCGCTTGGTTTTCTTCACCTCGCGATCCATAATCTCCACGGGCTTCTCAACAAAATGCATAGATTCATCAACTTGAACTTCATCAAGAGGAATGTGAAGGTTCTCGTCAGCTAAACACTTCTTGAGATTGGATACATGGAACGTTGGATGCACATTGCTGAGCGCGGGCGGCAGGTCAAGTTTGTAGGCAACTTTTCCTATACGCGCGAGAATCTTGAATGGCCCAACATAACGAGGTGCAAGTTTACCTTTCTTCCCAAAGCGGACAACACCCTTCCAAGGCGACACTTTGAGGAGAACAAGATCACCAACTAGAAATTCGAGAGGCTTTCGCCTGCGATCAGCATAACTCTTCTGCCGGCTTCTGGCAGTCAGCAGACGATCACGGATCTTGGCGATTTTATCGGTTGTCTCTTGAACTAGTTCGGGTCCTGTGATTTGAACTTCACCCACTTCGTTCCAACAAATCGGTGAACGGCACTTTCGACCGTAAAGTGCTTCAAATGGGGCCATACCAATGCTAGAATGATAGCTGTTATTATAAGAAAACTCGATCAAAGGTAGGTGTGAATCCCAATTACCTCCAAAATCAAGAACACAAGATCGAAGCATATCTTCAAGGGTTTGAATGGTTCGCTCAGACTGTCCGTCAGTCTGAGGATGATATGCTGTACTCATGTCCAAACGAGTTCCTAGCGCAGATTGGAGAGATTTCCAAAAGCGAGATATAAAACGGCCATCGCGATCGGATATGATGCTCAAAGGAGTACCATGGCGGCAGACAATTTCCTTGACGTAAAGCTGCGCGAGATGCTCAACATGGTAGGTTTCACGAATGGGCAGAAAATGAGCAGACTTGGTCAAACGATCCACTATTACCCAAATGCTATCATGTTTGCTTGCTGTCAAAGGTAACTTGGTAATAAAGTCCATTGCTATACCTTCCCACTTCCACGTAGGAATTTCTGGTTGTTCGAGCAAACCAGATGGGCGTTGGTGTTCAGCTTTAACTTTAGAACAAGTCAGGCACCTAGCTACGAACACAGCAATATCCTTTTTCATGCCAGGCCACCAATAAGTAATGCGCAAATCCTTGTACATCTTATCAGCGCCAGGATGAATAGAATGTCGAGATTTGTGCGCTTCACAAAGGATATCAGCGCGAAGATTCTCATCACAAGGGATCCAGATGCGATTGAGATAGCAGAGAATTCCACTCAGATTAGGGACAAAATGCGCTTCCGCGCCACACGCTAACTCGGCACGAAGGTTGCCATTGCTGATGGATGCGCGCTGCGAGTCGCGAATGCGCGATTCAAGATCGTTTAGGATCGGCGCGAAATGAAGCTGGGTGCGCGGCAAGATACAGTTAAGCTGGCTGGGTTTACGGCTGAGCGCATCAGCTACCACATTAGCTTTACCAGGATGATACCGGATCTCACAATCGTAATCGCTGATGAGTTCGTTCCATCGGCGTTGCCTCATGTTAAGTTCCTTTTGATCAAAGATATGCTGAAGGCTTTTATGGTCAGTGTAGAGGATACACTTAGTACCATAAAGGTAGTGTCTCCAGATCTTCAAGGCAAAAACAACTGCACCAAGTTCGAGATCGTGAGTTGTATAATTCTTCTCGTGAATCCTAAGTTGCCTTGATGCGTAAGCGATAACCTTGCCTCGTTGCATAAGAACACAACCGAGACCTTGGTTAGAGGCATCACAATACACAACAAAATCATCACTTCCCTCAGGTAACGCAAGAACAGGAGCTTCACACAACAAACGCTTGAGCGTTAGAAAGGCTTCTTCTTGCTTCGAGCCCCAAATATACGGCTTACCTTTGTGCGTTAGAGCTGTTAAAGGCAAAGCGATCTTTGAAAAGTTCGAAATAAAACGCCGGTAATAACCAGCTAAGCCCAAGAAGGAACGGATTTCGGTTGGAGTAGATGGCGTAATCCAGTTCTTGATTGCTTCAATTTTGGATGGGTCGACATGAATACCCATCTTGTTTACAACATGACCAAGAAACTGTACTTCATCCGACCAGAAATCACACTTGGAGAGTTTGGCAAAGAGTTGCTCGGCTCTAAGCTTTTGCAATACCAATCGGAGATGTTGCTCGTGCTCGGCCTTGGTCTTAGAATACACCAGAACATCATCGATAAATACAATCACGAATTTATCCAAGAAAGGCCTACACACCCGATTCATAAGATCCATGAAAACGGCGGGTGCGTTGGTTAAACCGAAGGACATGACCAAGAATTCAAAATGGCCATAACGAGTACGAAAAGCAGTCTTGGGAACATCTTCATCGCGGATACGCAACTGATGATAGCCAGAACGGAGATCGATCTTGGAGAAACAAGAGGCACCTTGGAGTTGATCAAAGAGATCGTCAATACGCGGTAAGGGATACCGGTTTTTAATGGTGAGTTTGTTCAACTCGCGGTAATCAATACACATGCGAAACGATCCATCTTTCTTTTTAACGAACAACACCGGAGCACCCCAGGGCGAAGAGCTAGGGCGGATGAATCCTTTAGCTGTCAACTCTTGAAGTTGGCTTGCCAATTCTTGCATTTCAGCGGGTGCAAGACGATAAGGAGATTTAGCTACGGGGGAAGCACCAGGGACAAGATCAATACGAAACTCGACTTCACGAGCGGGAGGGATACCAGGAAGATCATCAGGAAAAACTTCAGGGAAGTCACGCACAACAGGGATATCGCGAAGTTTCTTCTTTTCTCCATCAGGTTTAACCACATGGGCTAAAAATGCAACACATTTCTTCCGCATGAGTTTCCGGGCTTCAGCGCAAGACATAAGCTTAAGACCGCGGGAGGGTTTCTCGCCAAAGATATGAAGATCACCATCTTCACGAGGAATGCGAATCAACTTCTTAGCGCAAATAACTTCGGCGCGATTATGCGAGAGCCAGTCCATACCAATGATAACATCAAAACTTCCAAGAGGCATAGGAATGAGGTCAATTAGAAAATCGTTTTCGTTAAGGTTCAGCGTGCAATCTTTAATCACAGCGTTTATTAAAATAGTTTCACCATTAGCCAATTCAACTGAAAAGTTTTCGCTTAAGCTATCGCGCGGTCGCGCAAGCTTCTGCTCAAAAGCGCGAGAGATAAAACTTCTATCGGCGCCAGTATCAAAAAGTACAGATGCATAGTGACCGTTAAGTAAAAATGTACCATTAACTACGTCATTATTTGCTTGCGCTTGGTGCGCTGTTATGTTAAAGGCTCGGCCTCGCGCCGCTTGGTTCGAAATTTGGTTCACCGGATTCGCTTGAGTAATCTGGACTTGTAGCCTCGGGCACGCGTTCCGGAAATGACTGGGATCACCGCAGTTATAGCACGACCTGGGTCGTGGGTTTTGGTATGTTGGTTGTGGGTTCTGCGGGTAGGCTGGTGGTGTTGGCGCAATTGGATTGGCGGGAGGGGTTCTACAGTACTCAGTAGTGTGACCAGTGCGGCCACATCTGTTACATTGTCGACACGGGGTTTGAGGTGGGTGATGAAGTCTACAGGTTGGGCAGAAGGGTTGGTTTCCTGTGTAAGGTTTCTTAGTTGGCGGGGCAGGAAGTGCTGGAGTGGTTAAGGCATAGTTGTGGACTGCAGGAGGTGCTGGGTAGGTTGACAGTGGGTTAGGCGCGTAAACTGGGGATTGATAAATGGGTTGCTGGACAATGGGAGGGTTGGTAAGCGCATAGGCTCTGCGCTTGCGTTTGGGGTTATTATGGTGTGAGGGTTCTGGTTTGGTTTCTGATGGTTCAGGGACAGTCTTGGTGGGTTTGGTCTTCTCAGCTCCCCGCAGGAACAGGGTTCCTGCTCTGACATGGTTGTCGCTGAGCACAGCGGCCAACTCGATGGCGTCAGAGAGGGTTGCTGGGTTTCTGGCCCATACGGAGTCTTGAATTTCCATGGGGAGACCCCCAAGGAACTTCTCGATGGCTCGGCGGGTAGGGGTAACAAGGTGAGGGACCAGTAAGCTTAGCTCGTGGAAGCGCGTCGCGTACTCGCGCGCTTCGCCGCTGTACTGTTTCAAGTTCCAGAATTCTTCTTCCAGGCGCTTGACTTCGTTGGGAGGGCAGAATTCTCGCATTAGGAGATCCTTAAATTCTTCCCAAGGTACGCTAGAAGCAGCTTCTGCGCCACGCGCATGAGCTACTCCATTCCACCATGTAAGCGCTCTGGATTCCAGGACACTGGAAGCATACAGGGTTCGTCTGTCTGAGGGGCATTGGGTGTGGAGGAAAGTGTTTTCAATCTTCTCAAGCCATTGGAGCATCACGGTGGCTCCTTCAAGACCTGTGAACTTCGGAGGGTTACCCGCATTAAAGGACTTAATGTTATAACTGGAGGTATTAGCATTGTTTTGGCTCAAAGCTTGGGCTATTGCGGCGGCCATTTCCTGGGAACGTTGCTGTTTACGCCTGCGTGATGCTTCTCTCTGGCGATAGCGAGCTGATAGTGGAGGCATTCTATAAAAGTTTTAGTTTTAGTTAATAACTTGGTTTCAGCGCAAAGTATAACCTTATAAAACTTGTTTCGCGAAGTTACATGCTATCAAATGCTGAAGTAAAACATGAATTTAAATGCAAACTTAATACAGAACGAATTCGAATTGGGAATCGACAATTCATGTATCACCATGACTTTCCAAATTCTCAATTTAAAATATACGAGTAAATATGTATTGGAGATTGACGATTCATGTATCACCATGACTTTTCAATCTTCAATATAAAACATACAAGAAATAAGCATTGGAGATTGACAATTCATGTATCACCATGACTTTTCAATCTTCAATTTAAAAACATAAAGTAAATGGGAATTGAAAGTCAACTATTCATGTATCACCATGACTTTCCGGATTTTCAATTCCAACAAACGAATAAAAATCGAAAAATCGCGAAATAAAACATAAAACCATACGCTGCGTAAGCGCCAGCATGTTTAATAAATAACGAGTAAATAACAATAAGCGCGCGAACATGAGATTTCTCTCATGCGCGAGAGGGGACTCTTAGGTTTTCTAGGTCGTTACGTCTAACCACCTATCCTAAAGTCAACCTGGCTCTGATACCAATCTGTAACACCCCGACCAAAGGCGGATTATACATCGGGGCGCCACATATTGTTTCATTACTCGTGACACTATTGGGTGTCAATATTTAATAAATATGTTCATTCACGCATGCGCAACGTATACATAAGATATAAATAAACCAACATAAATCAATATATTATAAATCATAATATTCGAACAGCAAAAACTTGTCTTGATACATTTTAATCTAGGTCCAAAATAAAGAAAACGTCCTACGTGTCCACAAGCTCCATAATAGCTACTGCAAACCTGAACATGTGTTAAAATAAACGTCAAACACTTGCGTGTTGGTGAGAAATC
Source organism: Bidens hawaiensis (assembly GCF_021521415.1). NCBI lineage: Eukaryota > Viridiplantae > Streptophyta > Magnoliopsida > Asterales > Asteraceae > Bidens > Bidens hawaiensis. The sequence goes on from NW_027493212.1 coordinate 17,328, forward strand.
AAGTTTAATAGGTCTTCATAGTTAATCATAGATAATCATAGATAATAACAGTAAATCTGCGCGCAACATATGTTAATCTGGTATCTAACAAGGGTGAAATCAGATTGTGACCAAGCCTTAGATTCATAGCTCATAGTTCAATCCGTACTCCCAATTGAGCACAAAAACAAGAAAACTGTGCAAGTGTAAACAAAAGAGAAAACATAAACGATAGGTTCTCCCGTGTCTACCAATGGATCCATGAGAACTTCGGAATAGGCCGAACAAAGCGGTTAATGATACACACATACAAATAACAGCCAAGTAAATATCCATAACACATGGGATACTGCGCGACTAAAACTTCATAAACAGTTTAAGACTCAGTTTTGTACGAACACATGAACATCCCAAAACATTAAAACAAAAAGGGATTAGATACGAGATTACTCACTTGATAAAGATGCGATGTAAGATAATGCAAGAACCAACTCTTAAACAAGCAAAGTTAACCTATAATTAAAGATTATGTTTCAACGATCGGTTTTAGGTCTAGGTAATAAGTTAGCATAATTAATAAGTAAATTATTATATATAATATATTACCGGAAAAGCAGGAAGAACAAGGAGGAAGACGGAGGCAAGAGAGGAGGCGGCAGGAGGACAACGGCAGAGAGCAAGAGGGAGGAAGAGATAATAAGTGTAGTGTGTGAAGTGTTAAGAAAATACTACTATTATTTATAGGCAAACCCTAGGGGACATAAACCCTAGAAAAGATCTCCAAAAGTAAAAGAAAAGATAACAGCAAAAAGATTCCAAAAGCAAGATCTCAAAAGATAACAAAAGATATCAAAAGCAAAAAGTAAAAGATCTCAAAAGATATGGCAGCAGGAAAAGAGGAAAAGCAAAAGGGGAAAGCTGTCAGGGAACAGTAAAAAAGGCATGGGCAGGGACAGAAAAAGGTACAGGTCAAGCATGGCAAAAGCAGATCCTCAAAAGATAATGTCAGTTACTTTATCTACCAACCAATGGGGTTGGTACGCATGCAGCGCCGAAAGCAACTATTCAGACATAAAGCAAAGCAGGTCAACAGCTCAAAAGATAAGACAACACAAAAGCAAACGGCTAGATTTAAACAAGGGTTCAGCGCGAGAAGGCTGTGTGCGCGAGCGCGAAGGCTGGCACAACAATCCTTAGCGCGCTGCGGGAAGAATCACAAATCCTTAGCGCACTGCGAGAACATAAATTCCTAGCGCGCCGCGGGAACTACAAATTCTCAGCGTGCTGCGTGAAGAACTAGAATTCTTAGCGCATCGCGGGAAGAACATACATTCTTCGCGCGCTGCGAGAAGAGTTCTCTTCACGCATTGCAGGAACAAGATGTCTTCACGCAGGCTTCCTTAGCGCGTGGAGCTGCAGACATCCTTAGGCGGGAAGAACCAAAGGACAAGCAAAGGAGGGTTCAAGGCTTAAGGGTTAAGCAGGAGGGCGGGACGGCGACAAGACAAAGAGGCGGGACGACAAGAAAGGAAGGCGGGACGGCGGAAAGAAAGGGGAAGAGAAAGAGGCGAGAATGAACAAATAAAATAAATATATTTAATTTACTTAGTTAAATTTACAAAGATTAGTAATAAACTTTAAATCAAAAAAAAGAAACGGATCAGAGAAACGGGTACCTGGGTCGGGTCGGATTCGGGCAGTTGTCACAGTCACCTCCACACCCCAAAAGTCACAGCAGATCACAGCAGCGGTCGGAGCAGAATCAAGCAAGTCGTGGTTCGTTCATCTCGAAGTCCGTGGAAACATCGTCATGGGTCAGGTCAGATTCATTTCACGTTTCTACATTTGGCTCCCATCCGTGGGACGGCAAGGAACCACACTTCGCTTCTCGTTTCGGCCCTCCGATCTGTCCATCAGCATCTCAGATCTACGGATCTGTTCATCAGATCTACGGATCTGTTCATCAAGATCTACAGATCTGTTCATCAAGATCTCAGATATACGGATCAATATTCCAGATCTGTTCATCAATATTCCAGATCTGTTCATCAATATCTTAGATCTGTTCATCAATATTCCAGATCTGTTCATCGATATCTCAGATCTACGATTTCTTCTCTCAGATATGTTCTTCCGTAGATCTAAAAAATATTTCCAGATCTGGAAATACTATCAGATCTGTTGGAAGAAATACACAGAAAGAAATACTATCGGATCTGAACAATGATCTGGAAATACACAGGAAGAAATACCCGATATTTTGGGGAAAACCCTCATATCTGTGCTGAATCAGATATGGGTTCGCTCACGCATCAAGCATGCTCAAACATTTGCATGCTCACGCATCGATGCTCACGCATCAAGCATGCTCAAGCATCAAGCATGCTCAAACATTTGCATGCTCACGCATCAAGCATGCTCAAGCATCAAGCATGCTCAAACATTTGCATGCTCACGCATCGATGCTCACGCATCAAGCATGCTCAAGCATCAAGCATGCTCAAACATTTGCATGCTCACGCATCGATGCTCAAGCATCAAGCATGCTCTCGCATCGATGCTCAAACATCAAGCATGCTCAAACATTTGCATGCTCACGCATCGATGCTCACGCATCAAGCATGCTCAAGCATCAAGCATGCTCAAACATTTGCATGCTCACGCATCGATGCTCAAGCATCAAGCATGCTCTCGCATCGATGCTCAAACATCAAGCATGCTCACGCATCGATGCTCACGCATCGATGCTCACGCATCAAGCATGCTCAAGCATCAAGCATGCTCAAACATTTGCATGCTCACGCATCGATGCTCACGCATCAAGCATGCTCAAGCATCAAGCTTGCTCAAACATTTGCATGCTCACGCATCGATGCTCAAGCATCAAGCATGCTCTCGCATCGATGCTCAAACATCAAGCATGCTCATGGCGCATAGCACATGCTCAAGCATCAAGCATGCTCAAACATCAAGTGTGCTCACGCATCGATGCTCAAGCATCAAGCATGCTCTCGCATCGATGCTCAAACATGCGCGCAGGCACCGAGCGCGCGAAAGGTCAACCCACAGGATACAGACCGAGGCTTAAAATCAAGATGTCATGAAGACAGCCAAAACCTATGCTCATGGCGCATAGCACATGCTCAAGCATCAAGCATGCTCAAACATGCGCGCAGGCACCGAGCGCGCGAAAGGTCAACCCACAGGATACAGACCGAGGCTTAAAATCAAGATGTCATGAAGACAGCCAAAACCTATGCTCATGGCGCATAGCACATGCTCAAGCATGCTCAAGCATCAAGCATGCTCAAACATTTGCATGCTCACGCATCGATGCTCACGCATCAAGCATGCACAAGCATCAAGCATGCTCAAACATTTGCATGCTCACGCATCGATGCTCACGCATCAAGCATGCTCAAGCATCAAGCATGCTCAAACATTTGCATGCTCACGCATCGATGCTCAAGCATCAAGCATGCTCTCGCATCGATGCTCAAACATCAAGCATGCTCAAACATCAAGCATGCTCAAACATTTGTGTGCTCACGCATCAAGCATGCTCAAGCATCAAGCATCCTCACGCATCGATGCTCAAGCATCAAGCATGCTCAAACATCAAGCATGCTCACGCATCACGCATGCTCACACATCATAGATGCTCACGCATTCAAAATCTCTAGATCATGCGCGCTACCGCGGATCAACTTCGGATTCCGCATGCGCGCTCCCGGCGATCACTCTTCGCCACAGCGGTTTGCATTCGCGCCACCGCATACATGTTTTTGCATACATGTTTCACACTTCATTTTATTAATTTGAGCAATATGACAACATTATATTGACATCAAACTAAAAATAAAACGAAGTAAAACATACATGCGCGAGCTTCAAGCTCAAACGCGTTGACGAGTCTTAACTCTAAAACGTCAGGTCCTTAGCCCAAAAATATGAGCCTTAGCTCAAATTTAAAAGTTTGGAATACTCAGACCCACAGGCCTCGCGCCAAGGGTGGAATACTCATAAACCCACATGCCTCGCGCCAAGGGTGGAATACTTAGACCCACAGGCCTCGCGCCAAGGGTGGAATACTCATAAACCCACAGGCCTCGCGCCAAGGGTGGAATACTCATAAACCCATATGGCTACGCGCCATACTAAAAGGTTCGGCCACGAGTCGCGCAAGCACCTATGACATCATTATTATTATCTGGCCGTTTGTGCCTCCATTATTATTTTGAAGGCAAGCCGGGATAGTCATCCTGCGCAGAAGAGGCCCTTGTCAGCCGGTCATTATCATCATATTAAAGCTCGTAAGCCGCCATGCGCGCAGGCTCTCATTATTCTACAAGCTCGTAAGTCGCCTCGCGCGCCAAGTTTTATTATTTTTAGCTCGTAAGTCGCCGCGTGCGCCAAGCTTTATTATTCTTAGCTCGTAAGTCGCCTCACGCGCCAGCTTTATTATTCTTAGCCCGTAAGTCGCCTCACGCGCCAGCTTTATTATTCTTAGCCCGTAAGTCGCCTCACGCGCCAGCTTTATTATTTTACAGCTCGTAAGTCGCCGCGCGCGCCAAGCTTTATTATTCTTAGCTCTTAAGTCGCCTCACGCGCCAGCTTTATTATTTTACAGCTCGTAAGTCGCCTTGCGCGCCAGCTTCATTATTCTACAAGCTCGTAAGTCGCCTCGCGCGCCAGCTTCTTTATTATTACAGCTCGTAAGTCGCCATGCGCGCAGGCTCTCATTATTCTACAAGCTCGTAAGTCGCCTCGAGCGCCAGCTTCTTTATTATTACAGCTCGTAAGTCGCCATGCTCGCAGGCTCTCATTATTCTACAAGCTCGTCAGTCGCCTCACGCGCCAGCTTTATTATTTTACAGCTCGTAAGTCGCCACGCGCGCCAAGCTTTATTATTCTTAGCTCGTAAGTCGCCTCACGCGCCAGCTTTATTATTCTTAGCTCGTAAGTCGCCGCACGCGCCAGCTTTATTACTCAGCTCGTAAGTCGCCTCGCGCGCAGGCTTTTATTATTCTCAGCTCGTAAGTCGCTTCGCGCGCAGGCTTTTGTTATTATAGCTCATAAGTCGCCTCGCGCGCAAGCTTTATTATCAGGCCCCGCGCCACTATTATTATGATGCGTGCTATATCTTATTCATACTAGTGCACCATCATCATCATAAGGATCACAACATGTCATCATCATGGAGAAAACCTCCCAAAACTCAAAGACAAGGCCGAAGAAAAAGGAAGAAACCGCCTCACGATCTAAAACACTTTATAAAGTCCAGTGCTCCACCTAAACGCTTGCACGCCTAGGAGCAACACTGGACTTGGGGGGCTTGTCGGGGTATGGTACTAAGAACCCTAATTTATTGTGTTTTGGGCTTATTTTATTATATGGGCTAATACATTTGTTTTTGGGCTGAGGGGGTTTTGTGGAGGTAACCCTAACTGGGCTAGGCCCATTAGGGTACCATGATGGTGGCCATGAGGCTCCCTATATAAGGAGGTCTCCACCTCCTTATCAAGGGTTGGCAAATAGCTCAATAAGAGCCACCACCATATTTTTGTGTCTGTGAACAAGAGATCCTCTGGATTTCTTAGCGGTCACCTCCACACCCCCAAAAGTCACAGCAGATCACAGCAGCGGTCGGAGCAGAAGCAAGCAAGTCGTGGTTCGTTCATCTCGAAGTCCGTGGAAACATCGTCATGGGTCAGGTCAGATTCATTTCACGTTTCTACAATCATACTTATTGAGGATGAGGCCAAACTAGTGTTTTAAAAACCGGTTCAAAATGGCCGGTTGAACCGGTTAATCCGGATTTTGCACAGAAGGCCGGTATTTTGAGTCCGGTATTTTTGGCCGTTTGCTATAACATCGTACCGGCGATTTTTGTCTAAAATACCGGTTTTTACCGGCAAACCGGTTTTATGTCCGAGACATTGTTGATATTTATTGTGTTTTGGGCTTATTTTATTATATGGGCTAATACATTTGTTTTTGGGCTGAGGGGGTTTTGTGGAGGTAACCCTAACTGGGCTAGGCCCATTAGGGTACCATGATGGTGGCCATGAGGCTCCCTATATAAGGAGGTCTCCACCTCCTTATCAAGGGTTGGCAAATAGCTCAATAAGAGCCACCACCATATTTTTGTGTCTGTGAACAAGAGATCCTCTGGATTTCTTAGCGGTCACCTCCACACCCCCAAAAGTCACAGCAGATCACAGCAGCGGTCGGAGCAGAAGCAAGCAAGTCGTGGTTCGTACATCTCGAAGTCCGTGGAAACATCGTCATGGGTCAGGTCAGATTCATTTCACGTTTCTACAATCATACTTATTGAGGATGAGGCCAAACTAGTGTTTTAAAAACCGGTTCAAAATGGCCGGTTGAACCGGTTAATCCGGATTTTGCACAGAAGGCCGGTATTTTGAGTCCGGTATTTTTGGCCGTTTGCTATAACATCGTACCGGCGATTTTTGTCTAAAATACCGGTTTTTACCGGCAAACCGGTTTTATGTCCGAGACATTGTTGATATTTGTGACCCATATTTTTTCAAAATTACTTTTAACCCAACAATTAACATTCAAACGTGTAAACTTTAGGACTATTTTTCTAAAAATTGAGTACTTTGCATAATTTTTCTAATATGGATTAACTTTTAAATTAGTTTTTTGTTATAAAATCATTTACTTTTGGGGTCTTTTTGGATTGAAGTTACATTTATAAGAAATTATAAGGTAAATTATTCAACCGGTTAAACCTTCCGGTACAACCCGGTTCAACCGGTTGTACCATTTTTTAGCCCAATCCGGTACAAGTAAAATACCGGTTTTTAAAACATTGGGCCAAACCATTAAGCAATAAACACTTAAGCATGTAATCAAATGAGACATATAATAAGTGATTGAGAAATCGTTCATATAAACACGCGTTGTGGAATCATATAGTTCGTGTGATGTCATAATTGTTATCTTTACGGATACATAAAATCCAGAAGACGAAAAAATATATATAGATATTGTGTGGCTGCTCACAAGCACCTTGTAGAAGTTTATTTCACCGAAGAATCAAGGACATCTTACATACGCGTAAAAAAATATTTTTGTTAAATGTGGATGACAGGAAAAGACAATATATCTTTTTAGGGTATAACCATATAAGTGGATTGCTAAATCTACCTATTTTTGTCAATTTATAATCCTTCTTTTTTAATTTGTTCTACTTATTTTGCATATGGGTTTGTTTCCTTTTCTACACTTGGGCTCAACTCTCATTCTCTCCGGATGCTGCTCATTCTCTATGTTGGAGGATTCTACGACTCTTAGCTAACATCATGTATCAATCAATTCAAGGCTTTGGTTTAGCACAAGTTGCTCCTCTATAAATTGATGTCTCTAGTTTAAGCTCAATAAAGACTCAAAGCTTCATCTTTTCATATATATCGGTCTAAGTTTTCAATTATGGTTCTTATCACGTCTTGTGTGTGATTCCTCTTCTCAATTCAAGTGTTTGTATTTGTTAAGATTGAGATAGTGTTACCGTATAATCTTATTTTAGCATTTGAGTTTATCCACATTTTTATTTGAATAAAATCGATACCACATTTGTGACATGGATGCTAGAGGTGAAGGGTTCCAATAACTTTTTGGCATGCATTTTTTTGTATGTCGTGGTTCTAATAACAACATCAACATTTCCAGTCAGTTGTCATTAAACAACAATATATTCAGTGGAATCATATCTGATAGTTCATTTCAAGTAATTTGATCATATTACAAATATGGATATTTCGCTTCCATACTTTGATAAACAAAAAAGAGAGTCAAGAGACAAAAAGAAGCGGAATCTTGCAAAAATTAGAAATATCACGAATGCTTGCATCATATTACACAACATGATCTTTAATCACACTATTGGTGTAATTTACACATGTTGAAGTCGCTACCTATTTGCTCGTGCCACATCCGAAAGCCTGAAACCACCTCTATCTTTCTTTTGAAAATGCCAATCATAATGAGAAGGGATGACACTGATAGGTTTAAGTGAGGATACATTGGGTTAGTTTTTCATCGAATACCAATATCTATAGGGATATAATCCCACTCTACCAACCCACATATGTATCCAATTTAAAAGTTAGCCCCATTTACACCCAATTACGAATTAAATAGCATATAAACTATTGGACTCTTATTATTATCCCATACTTTGTGTTACATTTAAACCTCACATCCTAAATAAATAGTTCTACTTTTCAACAATCAAAAATCCGATGATACGGGAAAAATACTAAAGAAAAGCATAATGGGCTAGACGAATAAAAAAAATACAACAAAAATTATATGATGCTTTTATTTTTATTTAACTTACATGATTTGAACCGTTAAGCTTTTTAGCTGACAAACCTTTCTAGAGTTTTTTTTTTCTTCAAAAGGGTGTAGATGAAAAAATTATTTACCAACTTATGTAATTTGAAAAGTATTTACTAGGGCTGTTCACGAGCCGAGCCGAACCGAGCGAAAGGTTGCTCGTTGCTTGGCTCGTTTACAACCGAACCGAACCGAGCGGCTGAAATTCGAACCGAGCGAAAACCAAAACAAGCCAAAATCGAATCGAGCATTTTTTGATCGAACATCGAGCGATTTCGAGCATTATTTATTTATTTTTCACTTCAAAAAATTCAATAAGAAATTAATTTAAATGTTGTAAATAATATATTTTAAAAAAAATTAGTTGTTTTTAGACAAACATGTAATATATTGTAATTTTTTATTATAAATAAGTTTAGAGTGAGATATAATGATCATGTAAACAAACTTTTAGTTTTTTAAAAACTTGAATTAAACAAATAAAACTATAAAATTAACGGAATATGAAAAATTTTAAGGGGTAAACATAATTGTAAGTTTATATTTATGTGTTTTGTCTATATATTTATATATTTGTTCATATATAATTATATATAATATAAATTAAAAATATTCGAGCCGAGCCGAACCGAGCATACCCTTGCTCGTTGCTTGGCTCGCTTACAAACTGAACCGAGCAGAGCGGCTCGTTTTCAATCGAGCGAAAAAACGAGCGAACATTTTCCGAGCAATTTTCGAGCGAGCGGCGAGCGAGTTCGAGCGTCGAGCGGTTTGGACGGCCCTAGTATTTACCAATTTGATATCTTTCTCTCTCTCCTTTTTTTTGAACGACCATCTAAGTAACGCCGGGTATTCCGTACGCGGCCCCCATTTGCTAAAGGTAGCCCGAGCCAGCCACTAGTCCGGACGGACGGAGCCCCTAGCGGTCCACCTATTGAGGGATTCACCAGATAAAACCCGACCCCCACACCCGCCAAACGGCACGACAGCGAGTAACCGGTAAAACCGGGTGAGATCAGGACTCTAATTTAGTCTAGTCATATTTAATACAAATATGCCAGGGTTCTCTGATTTAGTCTAGTGATATTAACTAATAAATAACATTTAATGTTCTTTTATTTAATATTTAATAAATCAGATTTAATCAAATAAGATTAGAGGAGAGAGAGAAACAAAATTTCCAACTACACCAACTTAGTAAATATTTTTAAAGTACACTAAATAAATAATTTTTCTATCTACAGTTATACCATTAAAATCTCAAGCTTTCTATACCATTAGACTAAAAAGGTCTTTAAACAGATAAAAAAAACACACTATTTGAGTAAATATTTTTTAAACAACAAAATATGTTAGTAAAAACACTGTCTTTTCATGAAAAGAAAGAAGAAATATATACTCATAAAAGGCTAAGGCTGAGGGGTGGGGGGGCTCTAACGGGGGCGCGAGTGGGGGCTCCAGCCAATAATATTGTGACGTGTGGCAGAGAGAGAAACTGGATAAGATGGGTGTTGGAGCCCCCGCTGGAGCCCCCGCTGGTGTGGAGGGGCTCCAGCAGGGGCTCCAGCGGATTTTTTTTTTATTTTTTTATAAATATATTCAAAAAACGTATTATTAAAAAAACTCATAAATTATTAAAAAAACACACATTAAAAAAAAACACATTAATATCTAAAAATAAAATAAAAATTAAAGTACTAAAAAAACATTATTCTTATTCTTCGGCTTGGTCTTCTTCGATCAACCTCTTTCGGATACGTTCCTTTTGCTTTTCCATCAGCATTTGATCGACCGGATTTAGATTACTGAAGTCTCTTGTAAGGAAGTCCAAATCTCTCATTCGACTTTTTTCCTTTTTGTCATTAGAGACCACCTCCATGGTTTTGTTGAATTTATTGAGGGATTCAACAAGATCGACGATGTTTACGGCTCCCCCCTCAGCCGGTTTTTTCCCCATGGCGTCCCGTCCCAATGGCCGCCTCCTCGGCGGTGAAGACGTTTCCTCCCCCACAATGTTTAGGTCGAATCCAACGCGGCAATCCGACCCGGAAGAAGTGCTATACGCTCCAGACGAACTAGTTTTAGTCCGTTTCGGCCCTACTTCCGCATCATGGTCCGGCGCCACAAGCTCAACCCACTTGGAACACCTTTTCAACATCTCCCACAACTTTAAATCGTCCCACGTCTTCACCGTCCCATACCTCCGCAAACACTCCTGCCTCCACTCTTCGACAGTGAAATTGTAAACCGCCAAATCATCACTGCCACTTGGTCTCATACGACCGGCGTTCCTGTTGAAAAGATTAGTAAACAAGCCGACAAATTTTCTGATTTCGGACCACCGACCCGAAATCATATCGGCGTTTCGCTCTGTACTCCCAACGAGCGTATAGAACGTCTCCCTAACATTTGTCCAAAAAACCTTGCTTTTTTGGTAGTCGGCTGCAAAATGAATAATTAAATTAGATTTCCAGTTAACTTTTTTATTTAACTTTTTTATTAAAAATCATTTTTAAAAACGTTAAAACAATTACCGCAACGCCGATCATCAGAAATGACTATCCAAGCCCGACACAAGGCTTCCTTCTCATCCGATGACCACGGAGTGGTTTTCCGTTTCATCCTCGGAGTCGAAGCCGGTCCCGGCCCGTCCGTTGCAAGTTGTTTTTTCCGGTGGACGCGTCTTCTTGCTCCCGTAGCATCACCGTGTGATTCTTGTGTCTCTGGAACAACAAAGTTAGGAGACGGTTGTATGTTGTATGGTTGAAAGCCGGATGTTTCTTGCGGCCCCGTATAAAACATCGATTGGTCTGGTGACGACCATAAATCGTCGTAACTATAATCTGAATCTAGGTTTGGGTACCAATTTCCAGACATTTTTGGGTATTATATAGGAGTTTGGGATATTATATATAAGTTTGGAGATTGAAGTTGTGTTTGATATGGTTGAAATGGGTTGATTTAGGGGTATTATATAGGAGTTTTTGAAGGTTTTTTTAAAAAAAAAACCGAGCTCAACGGCTCTTTTGGGCGGGCCCACCAGCTTTTCCTCTCTCTTCTCCGGTGACCACACTCACGCCAGCCTGGATTTCCGCGCTCGCGCCCGGCTCGCGCCCCGGTGGTGTGGGGTTAGCGCCTGGGGGCGCGAGCGGAGGGGCTCACGCGCCCAGGCTAGCGCCCCACACCCCTCAGCCTAATAGTTTCCAATAAATCAATAATAATGATATTGATATAATAACGGACGTGTCACAACCTGGTACTAAAAGTCTAAAACAGCAGCAATCGTGACCCTTGTGTCAAATACTTTTAGTCAAAAACAGCAGCGATCGTGACCCTTCTGTCAAATACTTTTAGTCAAAATCTCTTTCTCTTATTACTCCCTAGTTAGCAAAACATATATATATACACAAACACTCATATATATATATATATATACTCTCTCTCTCACACACACATACAAATAACAATTTGCAGACACTGAAACTGAAACCCTACGCTCACGTGTAGCCTCATCTCCCTCTGCTTTCACAATGGCTGCGATTGATCCAACTCGTCGGTTTCTCAAAGATGTCAAGCGTATTGTAATCAAGGTAATCAACTCTTTATTCAATCAATTTCATTTTTTGATTGAAATCGATTTAATTGCCACTTGGGTTTGATTCATTTCTTAAATTCATACGCTTAATTTTAATGGGTGATGATTAAATTCGAGATTGCATTTTTCGATTTGGGTTTTTGTTAATTAAGTGATATTCATGCAAAGGTTTAAATTTTAGTTTTAATAATTTGAGCGAGTTCATCAATTTGGATCGGTCTAATTTGTTATTGTATGTTAATTAATCGGTGTGCTTTATCTAAACATTTGGGAAATTATTATTTTGCTTCTGGTTTTTTTTTTTTTTTGATGATTTATGTGATTATGTTATACATTGAGATTTAGCATAAGTCTTACACCATATAATTCACCTACTAAAATTAAAATACCAAGTGTTTTTGTAGCTTTTTTATGAGGATTGAAAAATATATTAGTTTTTATGCAAAATCAATGAAAATTACTTTTGGTATTATTTCTGGATGTACATAAATCTTAATGAATTAGGAAATTGTATACACAATTACTTTAAAGAGATTATAAAGTTGCTCTTTATGCAATTCCGAGTATTAATTGGAAGAATGAAATGAATTGTTTTTGTTATAGTGTCCAGTATTTGATAAATATGGAAAACGTAATGACAATTATGAACTGATAAATTTTATATTAAAAGGTAGGGACAGCTGTCGTCACCAGGGAGGACGGAAGACTCGCGCTTGGACGACTAGGAGCTCTCTGTGAGCAGGTATATATTTTAGCAGAACACGTTCTAAAAAATATTTTTTGTAGAATGTTTCGAATTTTTATGATTATTAAGTTATGTACTTTATGTTATATTCTAAATGCAGCTTCAAACGCTAAATTCTCAAGGATTCGAAGTTATCTTGGTTTCATCAGGTGCAGTTGGTGCTGGTCGACAACGACTTAGATACCGAAAATTAGTCCACAGCAGGTTTATTCAGTATTTACATGATGTGACCGCAACATAAACTATATTATCTGGTTTAAAATATTAATAAATGTTTATTGTCTTGAAGCTTTGCGGATCTTCAGAAACCACAAGTTGAGCTTGACGGTAAGGCGTGTGCAGCGGTAGGACAAAACGGTCTTATGGCACTTTACGACACATTGTTCAGTCAGGTTCGATTTATTTCTTTATTTTAATTTAATTCATGTCACCACATCTTTAACTTTTGTTTTAATGAGACGCTTAATATTGTGTTTGCAGCTGGATGTGACATCAGCTCAGCTTCTCGTGACTGATAACGACTTCAGAAGTCCAGAGTTTAGACAACAGCTCACCGAAACCGTGGATTCGTTGTTGTCTTATAAGGTTATTCCCGTATTTAATGAGAACGATGCGGTTAGTACTCGTCGCGCTCCATATGAGGTATGTTTTCATTAATAAACATTTCCATGTAAAAGTTTCATTAATAATAATAATGGTAATAATAACGTGTACTTATGTTTTATTGTCGCGACACGCGTATTGTAGGATTCTTCCGGAATCTTCTGGGATAACGACAGTTTGGCAGCTCTCTTAGCATTGGAGCTAAAAGCCGACCTTCTTGTTTTATTAAGTGATGTGGACGGTCTCTACAGTGGCCCTCCCAGTGATCCACAATCAAAGTTGATTAATACATACATTAAGGAAAAACTTGAAAACACAATTACTTTTGGTGATAAGTCAAGGCTCGGACGAGGTGGAATGACAGCTAAAGTCAAAGCTGCGGTTTATGCTTCACAAGCGGGCATTCCAGTTGTTATAACCAGGTATGCATATGATATTACATTATTATGATATTATGATCCTATTTTTTTCATAACAAACTTTTTTTTTTAAATGTTTGGAAGCGGGTTTGCGGGGGATAATATTGTGAAAGTGCTACAAGGCCAGCGTATTGGTACTTTGTTTCATCAGGATGCGCACACGTGGGTGTCGAACGGAGAGTTGAATTCGCGTGACATGGCGGTTGCTGCACGAGAAAGTTCTAGAAGGCTTCAGGTATTATTATGAATTGGTTTGTGCGCGTGTTTATGATATGTTTTGATTAGTTATTGACGTGTTTTGATTAATGCAGGCGTTGTCTGGTAAAGAAAGAAGTAAGATTTTACTTGATGTAGCGGATGCGTTAGAAGCAAATGTGAAAGTGATTGTACATGAGAATGAAGCTGACTTGGTAGCTGCTAGAGATGCGGGGTATGAAATGTCATTAATTTCTCGGTTGGCTCTCAAGCCCGGGAAGGTAAAAGTCATTTTGCTTTTAATTAACTTTCTTTTTTAATTTATTTTACATAACGCGCACAGCATATTATTATAGGTATCTAATCTTGCAAAAGCCATACGTGTGCTTGCAAATATGGAAGAACCAATCGGACAAATATTAAAGAAAACAGAGGTTAGGAATTGACATTTCGTGCTTTACTTTTTTATTTCGTTTATTGTGTTTTAATAACTATTGTTTAATACAGCTGGCAGATGGATTGATATTAGATAAGACATCATCTCCTTTAGGCGTCCTTCTTGTTATCTTTGAGTCTCGGCCAGATGCGCTAGTTCAGGTATATTAGTATATATGTACAATAATATCTTAATATTCATTTCACTTGCAAGTTGCAACTATATCTTTCAATTATATGCAAGTGTTAAATTTTGTTACAATGTGAACAGATAGCATCACTGGCAATACGATCAGGGAACGGGCTCTTGTTGAAAGGGGGAAAAGAAGCAAGACGGTCCAATGCAATCTTGCACAAGGTCTTTTTTTTTGTATAATTTAATCAGTATATTTCTTTTAATTTTGCTAATATTTTTTATTTTTTCCAACATTATAGATTATTACATCCGCCATACCAGAAAAAGTTGGTGGGGGATTAATTGGACTTGTGACATCTAGAGATGAGATTCCTGAATTGCTTAAGGTTAGTTGTATTATAAATTTATAATAGCTCTCCTCTACGTTAAGTATTGGTAATAATAATAAGCAATTTTATATCTTCATCAGCTTGATGATGTCATCGATCTCGTGATTCCAAGAGGCAGCAATAAACTCGTTTCGCAAATCAAATCTTCAACAAAAATTCCCGTTTTAGGTCACGCTGGTAAGACGAAAAAATGCTTTAAACTTCTTTCTATAGGAATATAAAATATAGTAAGATGTGGAAAACCTTTTGTAACATTATAGATGGAGTTTGTCATGTTTATGTTGACAAATCTGCTGACATGGAAATGGCAAAGAAAATCGTGTCAGATGCAAAAACCGATTATCCTGCCGCGTGTAACGCTATGGTATCTTTCTTTTTGGAAAACTGTATACACTCCTATTAATGATATTTGTATTTTAGCTTATTTTGCTCTTTAAAACCAGGAAACGCTTCTTGTTCATAAGGATCTGTTGGATAATGATGGTGTTAATGAGCTTCTTATTGAGCTTCAAACTAAAGGTGTTAGCATAAACGGTGGTCCGCGCGCTAGCTCGTTGCTTAATCTTCCAACCGCACCTTCGTTTCATCATGAGTACAGTTCACTGGCGTGCACCATTGAAATTGTGGATGATGTGCATGCTGCAATTGATCATATACACAAGCATGGAAGGTAATATATCTTTTTTACTCAAAACTATTTATTTATATCTTATAGTAATTATTACTTATTATTGTTTTAATGTGTAATGATTAATTTTACTTGCAGTGCGCACACTGATTGTATTGTAACACAAGATCAGGAAGTTGCAGACGTCTTTCTTCGTCAAGTTGACAGGTTCTTGTTTTCTGGATAATAATATTGATCAAACTTTGAATAATGCATAATTTAATCATCTGCTTGGTTTTATTTTGTAGTGCTGCTGTACTTCACAATGCAAGCACAAGATTTAGTGATGGGTTTCGCTTTGGTCTTGGTGCAGAGGTAAGTAATTACATTTCTACTGGTATCACACCGTATCAGTATAGGGGTTAAAATTAGCCAATCTGAGCCCAAGCTTGACTAGGCTCGAGCTCATCTCGATTGACTTACAAGAGCTCTAATACTTTCTCTAAAGACTGAGCTTGGTTAGTGAGTAGTTTTCAAAGCTCGAGCTCAACTCATTTGTTGTTTACATATTAATTAATTTATAAACATTTTTAAATATTATAAATATATCTAATAGTTTTTATACAAACACATATATAATATATTAAATCAAATTATATAAATAATAGGCTTGTATTGGCTCGTGAGCTAGTTTTAGCTCGATACGTGAAGCCTGGGCTTTTTATTAAACAAGTTTTTTTAAGCTTGAGCTCGGGCTTGGCTTGTTTATTATTACTATCTAATTTATATACATTTTTATTCTTTTTATATGTATACATCATAATTTTTATATACAACATAATATATATATTTATATATTTGTCATAGTTTTATATATAATAATAATAATTATTATTATTATCATTCAAACATATATTTAATATATTAAATAAAATTTGTATAAATAATAGGCTAGTTTAGGTTCGCGAGCCAGCTTGAGCTGGATAAGTGAAGCTCGGGCTCGTTTATTAAGCATGCTTATTTTTAAGATCGAGCTGGTTTAAGCTCGGCTCGATTCAAGCTTTTAGCGAGCCAATCTCGAGTAGTCACGAGCGGCTTGGCTCGTTTACACCCCTATTAGTTAATAATACATACATACATACTAATGGCTGGTTGACTCTTAACAGGTTGGTATAAGTACTAGCAGGATTCATGCTCGTGGGCCGGTGGGTGTTGAAGGATTGCTTACAACGCGCTGGTATATCATTGTTCATATTTTAACCTTTTGTCTACTTGCTAGAATTAAATACAATAACCGAAGTGATGTAAATGTGCAACGTTACGTTTTAATTTCAGGATTGCTAGAGGAAGTGGACAAGTGGTGGATAATGATAAAGGCATTGTGTATACTCACCGTGATCTCATTCACGAAGCTTAAGTAATGAGTAGTGGTCTTGTTGTTGCGTTGTCGAATGTTGTAATGGTATATTAAATGTGTCCGTGACTTAAACGGACCGGATGGGTGGGTGATTTGTTATGATTGGGGAGGGAAGAAGGTGGTGTTTAGTATCGGTCTAATTGCTTTTTAGCTATTCATGTTAGAACTTAATTAGAAGCAGTAATACCATATTCTGCCCTGGTACCATTCTTCTTCTTAGTTTTGACTTCTAAAATTCAAACGTGCAAGTAAAATAGTGATCGTGTTAGACCAAAAAAACATCTAGTAAATTGTGGGCCAACCAAGTAGGGTCATTCACGAGTCAAACCAAGGCGAGCCAACTTAAGCTTGCCTTATATTTTATTCCGACCCAACTTGGCTCGGCTCAGGTTTTAAACTGGGTTGAAAACTTGAGCCAGAGATCGACTCAGTTTTTAATCAAGCTAACTCGGTTTGGCTTGTTTTAAATGAATTAGCTTTGTTTGATTTCGGCTTGGCTAGACTGTTAGGAAAAGGTCTTGATGCAAAGTAAACTAGATAATAAGATTAAATGCAATTTATTCGGGCTGTAAAATGTTAACAGTTTGACTTAAATACAATGTTGTAAAACTTGCTAGGCGGTCTCTAGGCAGCCGACCCCCTTGTAGGGAGTACTCGGCTTGTACTTGAACATGATAAATATAACATAAATTAATTATTGGATATTATATATATGTTAAGATAAGCATAATTCACGTCAAAATAAGCATAATTCATATAAAAAAAAACATAATTCAAAATATTCACGTTTTGATGTTATTTTTAATTTTTTACTAAAAAATAACAATTTTTAAAAAAAAAATAAAAAATTTGTGGCCGAGTTGACCTTGGAGGTCGAGTACTCCGACTTTTGACCGAGTTGGATCTTGGCGAGTAATGGTGGCCGAGTTGGGAAAATGCGGCAACGTTGATGTCCGAGGACCTTGGAATCCGACTTTTAAAACACTGCTTAAATAAGGTGAGTAGATGAGTGAGCCAACAAATGAGCTAACGAGTGAACCTTGGTTTGAGCTCAGCTTGGCTCGGTTCATTTACAAACCAAGCCAATTTTGAGCAAGCTTTTTTTATCGAGCTTCGAAACCCGAGTTATTTGGACAGACCTATGAAAAACCGCATCTTAAATAATCGGTTCGGTTTTTAAAAACTTGAGTAACAAGTTACAGGTCTGTCTGTTTTTTAAAGCAGCAGGAGTTTTTAGAAAAGGTCAAACTAACCTAAGCCACAAACCAATGGTCACAAAGTTGAATGTTCTGCAAGAGACTGCTGAGAAGTCAAAAGTTTATGTAAAGTTGGTGATGGTCCAAATCTGTTGTCTCTAAACTCTTAAAAAATTAATAAAACGTCATGTTTGTAGTTTAGTCATCTTCCACTTTGATTAATCAAACAGGAACAATTGTTTTTGCATGTTCTTTAGAATGTTGTAACAGTCTAAAATACCAATCAATCCTACATAACATGTAGCAACATCCAACTTCCATTCTTGAGTTAGTCAATTATCCAAACATATAGATAGAGATGAAATCGTTGTTTGGTAGTCCGGGGAAGGTCAGTGAGCTCGTTTTGAGGACCGGTCAGTGTTTATTTGCTGCTTGTTCACTTGCTGTCATGGCTTCTGCTTCTGGCTTCTCCACTGCTACTTCCTTCTGGTTTATATCTCTCTAAACAATCATACAATAATTTATAGTTTCTGTTATTATTTGGAGTATAATTGTGTTCTTGTTTTGTGTATTTGCTTTCACTTAAAACATCTTGTAATAATAATATGAAGTAATTGTTGTTGGTTTTAGCTTTTTGATTGCAGCAATGGGACTCCAAGTATTGTGGAGTTTTGGGCTAGCTTGTCTTGATATTCATGCTCTAAGGTTAAAGAAAGACCTACACAATCACGTCGTCTTAAGCCTCCTTGTGATCGGCGACTGGGTTAGTACCTTGATATAAACTGTTGCTAGAAAATGATTTTAAAATCTGGAATTTGATATTGATGCAATATGTAAGCAGGTGACTACGATTCTATCACTTGCAGCTGCTTGCTCATCGGCTGGAGTCATGGTTGTGTTCATGAAAGACACAGATATATGCACCAGATCACAAATCACATTGTCGTGTAACACGTTTCAAGTAGCCGTTGTTCTAGCTTTTGTTGCATGGTTTCTTCTTGCTGTTTCTTCATATGTCATGTTTTGGCTGTTGGCCAGTATTTGATTTTGACTTTAAATATTGTTTTGTTGAGTGTAAAAGTATGAAACTTCTTTCTTACCGAATTAACGTATATTTAAATTTACCGACACACCAGACATAACACATCTTATAATGTCTAATGAGGTCTTTACACCTTACAGAACAAAACCGAGAAAAAAAATAAAAAATAAATAACATATAAAAGAAACATAAATAAACACACATTATAGAAACTATGTATTGACACAATCTTCAGTTCTTCACATCACTATCTCTGGCTTCAAGATACTAGCTTTGATCTCCTTATGTGGCAGTACCACACCACCGTTACTGTAAACCTCGTCACACACGTGCACATCTTCTCCAAGAATCGTCATATTCTCAACCCGGGCCCACTGGCCGACAGTCGAATGCCAGCCAATAATACTACTTGATATACACGCGTGTTTCTTGATCCGAACCCCACGCATCACGGTACACCTTGACAGCCTGACACTCGACTCCACAACGCAGCCCGGCCCGATTGCAACATCGGGCCCAATCAAACACCCTTCACCGATCTTTGCACTTTCGTGAACCAAAACGTTGCCCACAATGTGGGACCCGGTAGCCAATTTAGATGAGTCATTCCTTCTTAACGAGTCGAGGTACAGCCTTAAACCCATGATGTAATCCTTGGGTTGACCAATGTCCATCCAGAACCCGGGTAAAACCATTGCATATAATAATTTCTCGGACGCGATTTTTGGGAACGTTTCTTTTTCAATTGAAGTGGGCTTGAGTTCGATTCGGTCAAGAACAGATGGGTTTAATAGATAAATCCCAGCGTTAATCTTGTTACCGACAAACACTTTCGGTTTCTCAACAAATTTTTCGACTTGCCCAGTTGACTCTTCCATAACCACCACACCATATTTTGAAGGCTCATCCACCTATACATGTAACTTAATTAGAATAACATCCAAAATTGATTACAAAATTAACTCAAATTTACCTTGGTCACCATTATAGAAGCTTCACCACCATGGGATTTGTGGAATGCAATCATCTGCTTCAGGGGATATTCACTGATGACATCACTGTTGAGAACGAAAAACGGCTCACCAGAATTGTCTATTAGCTTGTCTCTAGCTAAGGCCAGGGTCCCTGCGGTTCCAAGTGGCTCGGTCTCTTGTGAACATGAGATTTTAATACCGAGTTTGGTCTCAAAATCTTTCAAAAAGTTGAGCATAAGCTGCATAAAACATAAGATTATCAAATTCTGTTGTGTTTAAAAGAAAGAACAAAAGGTTTAAACTTTAATTACCTCTGGCTGATAATTGATAGCAAGAACCACTTCTGTAACTCCATCATCATTCATCATCATCGTACTCAGTATATCCCACCAATAGCAAAGCTATGGTAGGGTCTGAGGAGGGTAAGATGTAGACAGCCTTACCTCTACCCTATAAGGATAGAGAGGCTGCTTTAGGTGAGACCCCCGGCTCGATAGTAGTTTTGCATCAAGCCTTGGACATAAGGCACATAGCACTCAATCATCGGGACACCGGCTGATCGGTGCATGTACCCTTGTCTTTCGGCTATCAACGCCACTACATGATGCCTGATTAACCGTCCGTCACTTTTAACGTTATTTTCACGAGATTAGTAAAATAACGTCAAAATTAGTGCAATTTCACTTTTGCCCACCCGAGGGTTCACACATATATACATCATATGTGCGCACCACAAGCAGGGCACACTTCTGTAACTCCGATAGCCTTAAGAGCCTCAATCTGATACAGATCATACGCATACGAGATTGGTTTAATAAGTTCTTTGATACAAGGTTAGTTTTACAGAATATGAATATGCACCTGGTGAAGGATCATGGGCTTATTGCCAAAATCAACGAGCGGTTTTGGAACACTGAGAGTTAATGGTCTCAACCGAGTTCCAAATCCTCCAACAAGAATAAGTGCCTTCATATTGTAACCTTTTGCTGCAAAACAAGAATAATCAGAAATTAGTGAAAGAATGCAATATAAGAGCATACAAGAAAGAGATTCAAAAACCTTTAATTTAAGTGCTAACAAAAAGAAAGATGAAGAACATATATAACACTATGACAACAACGCTATATAAAGCTGAAATTTGTAAAATGACGGTGCTTCGATTGACAGGTGTATATCAAATTCGACACGCGTACATTGCATTTCAAGAAGATGATAAAGATTTGAAAATCATTCATGAATGAATTAGGTAGGAAATATAGGAGAGTTAAGGCCGGAGTTAATATGCAACAATCGAACTTCCCAACAAGCATTGCCACATGAACAAGATAGCCTTGCTGGATAGTGGATACACAATCAAATTCCAGATACGCAACTGCCTGAATTCGATTACGTGGCAAGAAACATTTACTTTTTATTTATCTTTTTCATTACCATTTTTAACTATAACACTGAAGTAAATAGCAATATAGAACTTTTGAAGAATTTTGCAGTCATGTATTAAATTTTTAGACACTCAAATCAGACAACTGTTAATAGACAACACTGCAAAACAAGAATATCATAGTCTTGGTACCTAAGCAGGCTGTACAAACCACCGCAAAAATGAAATTCTGTATGATCACATTGCTTATTGATGAATGATAATTATGGAAGATGGAAGAGCTGAATCAAGAGCCAGATGACTGATGAGTACCTTAACTAGCTACTGGCTAGTAGGAGTGTACACGAGCCAAGCCGAGCGCTGCTCGTGAGTAGTTTTTCAAGCTCAAGCTTTATTTCTAGTGCTTGAGCTTGCTCGGGCTCGACTCGTTCGTTATTTATTAACAATTTACTTATATTTAAACTTATTTATTCTATAATTTTCAATTATATATTTTACATTCAACATAATATATATTAACTACTTATTTTTCATAAGTTTATATATAATAACAATTATCATAATATTTTATATTTAATATGACTAATAAAATTTATATAAATAACAGACTAGTTTATGCTCGCGAGCCGGCTAAAACTCAACAAGCGAAGCTTGGGCTTGTTTATTAAACAAGCCTATTTTAAGGCTCGACCTCCGCTCGGATCGATCTTTTGACGAGCCGATCTCAACTTGTTTGCACCACTACTTGCTAGGTTAATTAAATGTATTGTACATTACTAAAAAGAGGTAAAAGCTAGCTAAAAATGGTTGACTGATTCTTGTTTTCTCAACTGTAATCATCAGATAATTAAACCCGAAACATATTGATCCAATTGAACGTAAGCCTGTAACATAATAAACTCAATAACTCACCAGATCTAACTAAAACACATCAAAATCAGCAATTACAAACACCGATTCAAAAACCCAATTGCCGTTAATCAAACCCACATTGTTCAATTCATTCAATTCACATTAATCAAACCATATCCAAGATTCAAACAATAAAACAAAGGGTTTACCTTGATCACACTTGGAATAGATTCAAACCCAATTGAGGATCCTAAATCCACTCTCTTTCCAATCAACAAGAAGCTTCTGCAGTGATTGTGATTGTGATCTGTGAATACATATATACACGCCTGTATATGCGTATGGTATATTCCCACGTCACAGTGTGTGAAACATGAATGAGTGACAAATTATCTGACCTGGAATATTTATTTTATTTCTTTTTTTAAGGATAATTAGGAATATAACTTTTACTCAACTTTTTTATTTCTTTTCCCATTTTAACAAATCTGTTTCTAGGATATTCTTTTTATGTATATTACTATTATTTTTATATCAAACAAACAAACAAACGTATTCCTTAAGATTTTATCGGTAGAGTAAGGTCTAGGAAATATAGGATAACTATAAACGTTACCTCTTTCGTAGAAGATAAAAGATTGTCTTTAAAAACGCCTTGATTATTTTTGCTATTGGTTTTTTTTTTATGTGTGTTAATAAGTTTGTGTACTATTTTTGTTTTTACTTTTAAATAATTGTGTTGATATGTTTTAAAAGTTGTGTAGTATTTTATTGTTAAGTTATGGTAGACGTGATTCATGTGTTTCTATAAAATTTTATTATATTCAAGTGTGAAATGATTGGTGGTAGGTGGTCACTTCTTTAATCTTTAAAGATCTAGATTAGACGATTTATTTAGTTGTAGATAAAAAGGTTATATCATATAATAGAAGTTATAGATTTAGTATATGGACATGAGTTATATGAGGTGTAAAATGTGATATGTGAGTTTGTTATGTATGTGACGCGTAGATAGTAGAACTTTTATATTTTATGAATGTGGTTGTGATGTAAGCTAGAATGAAATGAGTGGTTATATTATTTATTAATAATAATAATAATAATAATAACACTTACATGACCATCACGTCCACTCGGACTCTTAAATCTCTAATCTCACTCATTCACAACATAGGTGTGGCGGTGTTATGCGCCCTTGGCGCCTACATGAGAGAGGCTCACACCATCCATCAAAACACATTTTTTTAACAGAGAATCTCATGTGTAAACCCACATTTTCAGGTCTATGTCCAAAGTCGACTTGGCCGCTTTGAGACCATACCCCCCTAATGTGCGGAAACCTGATGGAATCCGTAAACCCTCGCCCCCTGTCGTGAACCTCGGATTAAAGCCCTAATTCGTCCCTTCACCCAGATATCTTTCGAACCAGCCTAAGTGATAATCAAACCTGAATCTCCACATTTGAAGGACACCCCTCTTACCACTAGACCAACTTCTTATAACATCCACCAAAACACTTGACGTACATCGCATGATATATATTTTGAATCAATGTTGTTTAATGTTAAATCATCATTTGGTATCAAATCAATTTCAAGTAACTATGTGTTCTATATTTTCACAAAATGATAGAAATAATAACTACTCGTATAATTTATAATGATGTTTTAACATTCACCAAATAGGATTAAATTCGAACCATAAATAATGCTCGAGATTTGCTGGTAAAGTTTGTTAGCAAATCAATTAAAGAGATTTTTCAGACTTTATTAGTTAAACATTTTGTTCTCTTTTCTTTTTACCAATACAACATTTATCTTGGTAACAAAAAGAGCATACCATTAATAAGGTTTTTTTTTATCTTTTTCTTTTTCTAAATATAATATAAAAGACCTTTTTATAGTTTGCAAAAAAAGGTAAAGTGATATCGGTTGTAACTAAATAACACATGGATGGAAGCTGACAGTTTTTGCATAGCGAAAGCCATGTTCCACGTGTGACAGCTTGCAATATTGTCTATATTTCCCACTATTATAATATACATTTCTCCCAATATTTATTGTTTAAATAATAAAAGAGGAATAGCACCGTCCTTCAAATCGATACAGCATAGTCAGGTTTCTGTGCCAAACGCCCAAACTGCCACTTCATGATTTTAAACCAGCCAAACCGAGTTCGAGCTCGCTTAATTCAAATAATCAAGCTTGACTCGTTTAACTTTAAGAATAAAAGCTCATGCTTTAGCCAAACTCATTAAAACTTTATTTCAAAAACTTGAGCTCCTACCGTAAAACAACTTTTAAGTTTGATTTAGGTCCAACTTGTTTATTATATATAATAATTCATTTGTGTTTATAATTAAATTTTTATAGATTTATAATTTTATAGAAGCAAAATATATATCGTTTAAAAAATATCTTAACTTCATATATAATATTAAATATTTTGTAAATACATACTTAATATATTAAATGAAAGAAATATAAAAATGATAGGCTCGTTTCAAGCCTGGTTTACTGAAGCTCTAATATAAACTCAAGCGTGAACTCGAGCTCATTTAAATTCGTTTTATTATGAGTTTTTGACGACTCAATGTCGAGTAATGAGTAGTGTATAATGGACTCAAGATGCTCGATTCACTTTATGATGTCTAGTTTCCACTTACAGATCTTATTTAATGTTATAGATCAGTATATTTTATTGTATAATATCATTCTTGTCATTTGTTTATTAGAAGTGGTGGAGATGGTTGGAATCGGCCAAGCTCTGAACATTGAATTCATGTGAAGAAAACATAATGTCAAACGGGATAACGTGTTGACTTACTTTATTTTGACGATGACCCTTATCCAAGTTACCAAGTCGGTTAGTTTCTCACTTCTTACATAAAGGAATAAAGTCAATTTTGAAATTAAAGCAAACATAAAATGGTCAAGTCAAGATGGGTACAAATCGTATTACCAACATAAAGGAAGATCGTACTAATAAAATTTGTATATTTCTGAAATTGGAATATTTGTTTTCTTAACTTTTAAACTTAAATAAATGAATGGATGTTTATTATTATTTATTTTTATCTAATGGTATTGTTAGATTCAAGTGGCACATTGGAAAACAAACACACAATGCACAAATGAATTCAACACGCATAAACGAGAAAATAATGGGCCTACTTTAATTATAAAAGAACCTACCCGAGTGCCCGCTCATCACTCCATCTTGTCGACCCGAAACTATAATTCTAAACCCAAAGCCCTCGTCAATCTTGATAATATCAAGTGGTCAATATTCATTTCAACTGATTAAATAGATAACGAAACAGAACCCGGTTAAATTTAAACCAAGTTAAATAGTTATATATTCAGTTTTAAATCGAATCGATTTAGGTCATTGCTTTCGGTTCTAGAAACTCAATTTGGTAAAAATGGTGTAACACAATTAACGCAAAATCAAACTGATGAACACTTGTTTTATTGAAATTCAAGTTTTTGGGTTTTGCCAATTTTTAATTTGGTTTAGCTATGATTAGTAACCATTAAGCTAAAAAAATATTCAAACCGAGAAAACCAAAACCGGTGTGGATTCAATGGGCCCTTTATCTGAATCCAGCAAACAACATTGTTAATCAAGTAAAATGGGCCTCCCATTAGCATTTAACTGCGTTAGTGTAGCCCCTTAGACAAAAACAACATTGCTAATTGAGTTAGAAATATTTGTTGGGCTCTTACACATTTTTCTAGTCCAAACTCCAGTCCAGACCACTTTCATAACCCAATAGAGCCGGCACTTTGCAATTCCAATTGTGTTTATCTACTTCGACTTCAATTTGAACGTTAAGAAGTTTATCTATAAACTACTTTTGTATTTTTAAATTAATTATCAGATTTTGTATTTTTAAATAGATGTAGTAGTTAACACTAGTTTTGTATTGGATAATACTCTTTCTAAGATAATATATTTTTTGGTTGAAGAAACAAATTTATATTAATTATTAGAAACAGTCCATTACTTGTCAGTTTTCCAATCCAAGAATATTTTGTTACACTAGCCTTTTATTTCGAAACCTCCAAATGATATTACATTTTATTTTTTTTAGTATTGCAAAACCGATCGCAATGGTACTGGCCAATAAGGTATTTGCATAAATTTGTTATCAAACGAAACGAAAAGACAAAAAGAAAATTATAATAATAATAATAATAATAGATTTTACTAAATTTGTATTAAATTATTGCCAAGATTTATCATCTAACAATCTTTATATACAACCAAATAAAATTATAACGCAAAAATTATTATTATTGTTATTTTAGTGTAGTAAAAAATCGATGATTATGATTCATAAAACAAGTCAAGTTAATTGATTTTGATTAAATAACGAAGAGTTAACTTGACTCTAGCTACCTGTTTTAAAGGTTATATTTTTTTAATGATACATATTTTAACCTATTATCTAACTTTCCCTGTTCCATTAGCAGCCAGCCTACAATATCAATTGAAAGTTTGAAACTACAGTATTCAGGTGAAATATATTAAACCATAAAGTGAAATAAATAATCCCATTATTATACCAAAATATTTAATATATTCACATCAAACTAAAATAATCACCGTCAATATTACAAAACAGACTTTAAACAAAAATCTATAACAATTAAGAAAATTAACACGTTAACATCAACATATCTCACACGAAATTAATTCCAAATTTCTTATTCGTCTATACGTATTTAAATCAATATTCAAAAGTCATTTGATATACTTTTTATTTAATGTTTCAATGGTGGCGATGTGAAGTAGCCATAAGGTGGAAACCAATGCTCCTTAGGTGGCGGCGGCGGTGGTGGCGGAGGATCACCGCAGCCACGACAGTTCACCGGACGGGTATAAAACGCTTTGCACTCCTTCTCTTCACGTTGTTTTGGTCTATCCGGAATACAATTCTTTTTGTCATCTTTGTCCTTTAATTTCAGACAAATCTTGGGCTCACCCTCAAAGTAATTATACGAGTATGTGAAGTTTTGTAACCGCGGTAACGAGCAAATGCTATCCGGAATGTCGCCTGAAAACTTGTTGTGTGCGATATTTAACTGCTCCAAGCTCTTCATTTCCTCTATGCTTTCGGGCAATAACCCGACAAGTGAGTTGTAACTCACATCAAAGACTGTTAGGTTTTTTAATGATCCTATGTCGGATGTTAAGCAACCACTTAAACTCACATTTTGTAGAATGATCTCATTTAATGTTTTAGCCATTTTCTTGATGCTTGAAGGCAAACAACCATTGATTTTGTTGTTAGCGAAAACAATAACCGAAACCGGAGAGTTTCCTAGGTTTTTGGGAAAAGTGACTTCGAATAAGTTGTTGTTGATGAAAATGGCGTCGAGTTTAAGATCATATAGCTTCGAAGGAATGCTGCCATTAAATTGGTTGTAACGGATGTCAAGAAATTTGAGAGAAGGAAGTGAAAGCACGACTGACGGGAAATCACCAGAAAAGCGATTGTTACTTATGTCAAGCTCATAAAGAAGACGCAGTTTCTCAAAAGACTTTGGTACTGTTCCACAGAACTTGTTTGTATTTATGTGGAACAGTGCCAAGTCAGTGAGCAATCCAAGGTCTTCTGGGAGGGATCCCGAGATATTTCCATGGTTGAGATCGATACCAGCGACTGTGGTAACATTTGGATCTTCTAAAGAAGGTGCACAAAACACTCCGGTGTAGTTACAAACATCATAACCGTACCAATTTGAAGTGAAGCCTCGAGGGTCCTCGGTTATTGAATGTTTCCATGCTAGGAGAGCAAAATAGGCATTTTTGAGTCTTGGGTTCGGGGGAGGTGTTGCTTGATAAGAGAGGGTTGCGAAGAAAGATAGGAGAACAAGAATGGCGAATTTGCGGTGTGAGAGTAGAGTGGTCATATTTAGATTTTGATTTGGTGTGATTAATGAAGAGGAATGAAAGTATTTAAATGGAGTTTAGGGTTGTGTTGTTGATATAAAACCTAAGGTGGTTGAACATCGATAGTGACATTGATACACACAACTACACCCACGAGCCTTATTTTAACAGTCAAAAATGTTCTAAATACATATATAACGGTTTATATTTTACGATGTCCGAATTGTAATATTTTTAAATATGTTATAATCATTTGAAATAGTCTTATCAATGAAATATGATAAGGATACTTCCAAATTGTATAAATAAGCAACCCGTCCACGAGGAGTATAAAAGTATAAAACTAGTTACAAAACGTTTGATTTAGGAAAGCGTCTAGGACTAAGTCATAACAAATATTATAAAGTCTTTTTCTCACTTGTCATTGGTGGAAAATGGAAATTGGAAATATTACTAAATTAACTAGTGGTTAGAAAAAGCAAGTGGATAGAAATTAAATAATTGGTTCAATATTTAAAAAGAAAAGTCTGCATAATGATAGTCGTTTAATGATGCATTTTTATAATCATCAAACATTTTTAAAACATGAGTTTAATTCATGAAAGATCAAATTCATACATTTCTAAAGGAGAATGAAACCTTAACAAGCTTAAACTTATCCTTAAAGTGGTTTTAAAATAGAAAAATAAATTACTAATTGTAGATGCATGAATATATAGTTGATATCATGGCTTTTTTTAGGTAGAGATCAGGTTGGTCATGTGAGATGACACGGCCAAAGGGACGCGCAAACCTTCTCCTTTTTTGTTACTTTATTTTTTTTAAATGTGTATTAATATCTCATAATATCTTTATATTGGTAAAATATATCGATACATACTTTAAATCGAGATAAAGTGTTTAAAGAATTTTCTGGTTTTTACTAACTGACCGAAAACAAATTAGTCTACATAAGAAAGCTATTAAATACTAACAGTTAAACTAATTACAAAATAACTAACATGAACCATTCGTATCATATAAGACTTCATTATGATCAGACTGGTTTGAGACCTTCATTTATTTTATCTGGTTCACTCAATAAGCTTCACCACATATTGGTCTCCCTAATGATTTCTCGAATATTATTTGTAAGCAGGTTGAGTCATGAATTCTTGACTTCGGTCCCACTAGACATATGATATCTGATGCATTTATTGTATGTATACATGATGTTGCTCCATATATATTAGGTTTGGAGAAAGTCATTATTGGTAACAACATCACACTATATTGGCCATGATTCCGTTTATCACATCGTACTCTTTTGCTTAAAAGTGTTTTATTGTTCCTGGTGTAACTAAGATTATGCCAATTACTCAATTTGTCATAAATAATTATGTTGTTTGAGGCATCCTTTCAATTCATTGTTGTCTTATCTTTACCTTTTAAACATGTAAAATAAGTTTTTGAATAAAAGTTTTAAATCATGTAGAATACCGAATTCCACTAGATTGTCATTGCCTTACTTTGTCACTTGATCTACTGTACCAAAACGTATTGTGTATTATATTTTGATGCATGGAAATTATCACCCACTATCTCTCGATATGTCTATCGTTACTTTATATTCTTCTTGGTGTTGATAATTTCGAACCGTGTTCACAAGTTGATGAATATGAAATGACCTAAGTTGACAAGTTGGTCAAGCTGGTTTAGTTTCCTAATTGTAATATGATTATTATAGTAATGTCTTGGTCACCAAGTTAAAGTTAAATTATAAACTAGTTGCGTGCCCGCGCGATGCGGCGAGGTATGCACGCAAACATGACATTGGATGTGTAACCGGTGTTACTGTCTCTGTATGTGCATGACTTCATAATAATACGTGTGTAACCCGACGATATTATACTCGTATTGCGACATTGAAATCTTAACCGGTGTTAGTAAGCACGTCACACAACGATTGTGCACGCTCAGTCACGAGTTGGTGCGCACTTAACGCTACATTGAACTCGTCTTGACCCGCAACCTGTTCCGCTTGATAATTTTCTAACCGAAATTCTTTATGACTCGACTCCTTTCAACCCAAACCCAACCTGACCCAAACCAAATTAACCTTTTTGTATCGACTCATTCCAACCTTTACCTTTTAGACCCATGACCCGAACGGCCGAACCCGGCCGATTCGTTTGCCGATCTTTAATAGTAATCACGTAATATGTTAAGTTTTTGAATGAAAAAAGTATATCAATACCATACTCAAATTAAAGAGAATAAAATACTTATTTTAATGGTATAATGTTTTTTTAAAAAAAAATATTAGCGTGTGAAAAAGTTATAAACGTTTAAACGTCGTCAGGGTAGTTGGTTTAAAATAAGGGGTATATATGTAACTATTATATAAATTAACAAAATGTGATTAATGTTAAAGGATCAAACTTGTATTTATTTTTGAATAAACTAAAAACAAACCGTAAGATTTTGTTTTTGCTAAAAGACAAAATTGTCAAAATACAAAATTGCCCCTAACATGTCTTAATTTTATGCATTATACTTTGTACTAAAAGCAACAAGTTTGGTACCTCTTAAAATTTAAGAGGTCTATCACTCATGCTTTATATATAGTATAGATATAGATATAGGGCTTGATTAAAAGTTTTAGAATTTGGATCAATAGAGAATTATTATAACAAATTTTAAGTCATTTTTCTTTTACAATAATAACGTGTTTGACTGATCTTGTGCATTGAAGTGGTATAAGAGCTTGGTGTAATCGTGGCCCAAGCTCGAGGTACCCAAGATTAATATAAAGATCTACTCGCCGTATGGAAGCATGTTGCGTTGTCGTGAATAGATCTAGGGCTAATCGTGTTTGCCAAGGAGCGATCTACAGAATGAGATCTGGGGTCAACAGATCAGAGACTCCAAGAAAGATCTAAGGATTGTCGACCGATTGCTTGAGAAAGCCACGCCAAATCTTTTTATATTAGTTCTGGGAACCGTAGAACCAAAGTGAGCCATATTTGTTGCCTAAGTTAGTGACAAGAAGACCGTTGTTTTATTTTCTTGGTTAAACAATTCAAATTTTGATTTCAAATTAGTGATCCAAAGACATGGATCAAGAACCAAAGAAGATCAATAGCTGAAGAACAAGAAAAAATCAAGTTACAGTTACGGTTCCGAAATTACGGGGATGATTGTTGGTAATTTCGGACCGTGTTCACAAGTTTGTGAATATAGAGGGACCTAAGTTGGCAAGTTGGTCAAGCTGGTTTAGTTTCCTAATTGTAGCATGATGATTATGATAATGTTTTTTTCATCAAGTTAGAGTTAGATTATAAATATAGGGCTTTCAAAGAGATATGTAAAATTTTAAACTACAATAAGATTGGAGAAGAAGATAAAGGTTCATAACATGTTGATTCATCTAGTAGGTTTATTTATATAAGTTCGTGAGATAAATATAAATTATGTGTAAATGATCAACATCTAAGGTAATTGGCAATGAATATAGTGCATGATCTGATATGATTGGCTAGAAATCAGCTACGGTGATTTTTTGTCAACTTTTGAATGCTTAGAAAGTTGGATACCCCCGGACGAGGATTCAACCTAGCTAGATATAAATGTCAAATCAAAGCATATTGTGGTGGTTTGTGAAAAGACCTTCGTATTAGCCTTCTAATAGTTTTAGTTTAGATACCTAATTAGAACTTTATTGTACTTTTGTGGCACTCGTCGCTAATCGTATATGTTGTCATTAGCAATGAAACCGCTAAAGGCATATACGATCAAGTTAACAAATTCACCATCTTGAACATCTTCTACCCAAAGGCCAAAGTTACTATATTTTAACTTATACTCCCTTCATCTCATTAAAAGTGTCATGATTTGAAAAACACAATGTTAAAGGCAGATTGAATATTACCTTTTTTATTTACCAAATGACAATAATGCCCTTAGAAATTGGGTCCGTCAATATTGTTTATTAATGTTAGTTGTGTGTGTTTAAGGGTAAACTTGAAAATTAGCTAATAAATTTTGCAAGTTGATATTTCTAATTTGACAAACAAAAAAAGAAATATGGACACTTTAACAGGACGGAGAGAGTAATAAGTAACTTCAAATAGTTTGGGCTTTAAATAGAGCAACTATATCTTTTCACTAGGTTGCATATTATAAACACTTATGATTGAAATGCTCGGCTGTTCACTCTCGAGTTTGATACCAAACACGTTCTTGCATAATTGTGTCCTAGTCCTTAACTCCCTATATAACATTTAGAGACAATATACAAATCAAGTTTTTGACGCTGCTAGTGGAGAGCAGTTTTAGTTAGAAAAAATCATTCTTATTATCACATTGGTTGTCCTTTTTTGAAAATCCCCGCATATATTTATTATTGGGTCTCAATACCTCTATCAATTCTAAAATCCAGGACTTGAATTCATGTCCTGTCATTAAACTTTCGACCCGGCCCTTTGTAGAGGCATGTGTGATTAAGGACAATTGTCGACTATGCGAGTATGACATTGATATACCAAGCTTGAGTCATGCAACACCCTATAACCCAATTCATTTCATTGCAATATTAGAGAGTGCCCCCAAAAGAGAGCAAGTTGCTTTTGGACACTTATGATACAAGGGTCATACCCACCATATGATTCATCTCTCTTGTTAAGTCGTACTCGCTTTTGGCTTACATGTTAGGTAATGAAAGAACATTAAATGACAAAAGTCTAAATTGGGTTTTAATTAATTGTGTATGGTAATAAATTTTTATTGTGGATTTAATGAAGATTTAAAGTAACTAATAATATATAGAAGCATCAAGTTGGAGATTAAATAACTTATTAGGTATTGGGTTGGGATCGAAATAGGTACGAAAGGACTTTCTCACCAAATTAGTTGATCAATTATTTCCCCCGATCTTCTCAGAAGCTAGGTATATAATATATATGCATGCATTGACAAATTAAAGTAGATATTGCAGGTTTCAAAAAGCATAATATTTGTTCATACATTTTTGTTGAAAAAGTAAACACACATTATTATTATTATTATTATTATTATTATTATTATTATTATTATTATTATTAGTAGTAGTAGTACTACTACTACAACTATTATACATATACCGAGCCAACGAGCCATGGAACGGGCTTGGTTTGTTTTAATACACTACATATTTTAAACTTTTATATTTCTAACCTTATAATTAATATAAACTATTTCAAAAAAATGTGATTAGTAGTAGTCTTCTCATAATTTTGTGGTTTTTTTACGAACCCTCCTCTATGTGTGTCAGTGTGTGTACGCGCGTGTGTTCAAATCCGTTTTATCTAAAATGCATGTGTTAAGTCTAGTTTGTGGATTAAACTTAATTGGCACACGCCCAACATTTTTTTCACATAAATCCAAACATCATGTCATAAATATGAACCCAAAACGAAATGAATTTCATGAGTTGACACAAACACAACCAATTTAACCCGAACATATCCTTTTTTTGGATGTTAATATTCTAAACTACTATTTAAAAAGGAACAAGCTTATATTAAACCATTAATTTTAAACTAATAAAGCTTATATCTAGGGCTATAAATGAAATGAACGAACACGAACAAGGCTTCGTTCATGTTCGTTTGTTAAAGAAATAATGTATTCACGAACGGTTCGGAACACTTATCGAAGGAGATTTTGTGTTCGTGTTCGCTTGTTAAGGATATGAATGTGTTCACGAACGGTTCACGAACACAAATAAAATTGACGGAGCCTAGAGATTAAGATCGATGTATTCATCAATGTAAATAATGAGAAAGAGAATGAAAACAATGCAAAAATAATGTGAGAATGTGGTTTCCTATTTTATGTTAGAGGTAATAAATTAAAACATTTAAAATGTTTCGATAAAATAAATAAACGTACAAAAAACCTTCATGAACAACATATACAAACGAACATGAACGAACGTTCATGAACACATTATCGAACATTCACGAACACAATTAAACGAACGGAGGCTTTATTCATGTTCGTTAATGTAACTAATCGAATGGAATTTCTTGTTCACATTCATTCATTTAATAAAAGAATGAACATAAACGAACTTCCTGGCTAACGATTCACAAATTGTTTGTTCAACGTTTAATTCGTTACATCCCTACTTATATCTCTTTTTATCTATCAAATTTTAACAATAAATACCCGATTCTATTATGTTACGATATAAAATATCACTTTTAATGTACTTTTAAGGGATAAACAGGTGAACACGTCAGGTTGACTTGAACACGATATGTTTAGTTAAACGTGTTTGAGTTCCGACCTAGGGTCCTAAACTAACCCAAACCAAACCTCAAACTAAACTCGAAACCGTGTATTTGGTGGCCAATGTCAAATTAATTCATACCCCCAATTATGGAATGACGTAAGCATTTATAATCTTTCTGGGTCAACTATCTGCACATGATTTCGACAAAAACCCAGACGTATGCTCTTGATCAAGTCAATGAATGGTGTCAACGCGGCCAATAAAATTGCATAAAATATTAAAAAAGAAAACAACTTTTGTTTATGAACTACAATACTCCCTGTGGAAGTCTACTTCGGAGGGTGAGTTGGTTTATATTAATCCATCCTCAGTAATTAACTAATTATATTGTTCCTTAGAATATCCATTTAGATATCGATAATGTAACATCACAAAATATACTTACCGCTAATTTACCATGGATTAATTTCGGTGACAGAATTATCAAATTCAATTTGTAAACGTTTTAGTTATAATTTGTGACGATCAATATGAAAGCGTTCATCAAACATCATCACAATAGGCCATTTAGAGACTAGAGTAATAGTTGGATTAGTAAGACGTCTATGACCCAATGCGTATTGTTTTAGTAACAATATATCAGTGACTAAAAATCAAATGGTCTTTGTAGACCATGCTTGTGCTTCTTTGGGGCTACGCAACAATTACTAGCATAAGTCTTAGGTAGGAAGCCAAACCTAATTATTCAATGTCAACAAAATGTTAGTATATCAAAAACAAAAACAAAAATAATGTTTGATCATAATTATGTGACCTCTAATCTACAATATTAGTTACTACTTTAACCATAAAATCATAAAAAACTTATAGGTGGTGTTAACGAGATATAATAAAATATAAAAACTTATGCAGTTATAAACATTTTATATTGCAGTAAATTTAAATACATGGTAATTATAATTTGTTGTTTACTTTAATAGAATCATATCTTATATCCTTTTCAAATTGATATCATGAGGCTCAGTAATCAGTATGGAAGAACCTTCGACGGCAAAGATTGGGTGGACCACATGATGGCGAATATTATGGGTTTGTAGAGGGCCCATGATCAGAAAGACGGCCCATAAATTCTAAACTTACTAACACCAATCTTACTTTGAACTAATGTTTTATCCGGCCAGGTCGGATAACGTGTTGGGTAGGTCGAATTTGTTTATATACACGTCGCTTTGCAGTTGTGCACAAATGTGTGTTTGGTTGATTAACATTTAAAAAATTAAAGTATTTAAAAAGGCATTACCTATTAACAAAGCAAATACAGTCGTAATACTAATGAAACCGGATTTGAACCTGCGACCCACTCCATCAGTGTTTCAACAAATAGAACATCAACCACCGACCAAAACAACATATTGATTTACCTCCCAAATAATTTATCTAAAACCTAAAATAGGAAGTTTAAGTTTGTGGCACCAACCGTCACTTTTACTCTATATAGGTTGACTGGTTCGGTAAAGTTGATCAAACATCTAGTAGTACAAACAATTTGAAGCCATTCCCATAAATAGTCCCACTTGGTGTTAAGGTTGGGGGCTTGGGTTAATTACTCATGTTTAATTAATTAGTAACTCCACTTGGCATTTCTAATTAGTTGTTAATTATATACTTTGAGGTAAGACACATCGAACCGAAGAACAATCAAGATCGATTCTTGTAGTAGGTTTCCGTACATCCCGTTTGTAAGACTTAGTTTTTTTATATTATGCGTCAAGTTAAATAGCTTATGTTTTAGGATGATAATACAACTTTTGATTGTCACATCACATGTTATGTACAAAATCATAGATAGCATCTATACGTAGTTTCTAACAACATTGTGTAAATCAACATGTTGACACCGAAACACTAATACATGAATTTGGTGCATAATTCACAACTTTTAATGCATGATGTAGAGATCATGCTTAGATGATTTAAATCTAGCTTTCTCGACTATTATCATTCGCGGTGGTTGCTACAATACCCATGATATACTCAATCTCCTCGGATATTTCCTTCATAGAAGGCCGGTTCGCTCTTCTTTCCTCCAAGCAACTCATTGCAAGGAACCCGAATGCTTTCATAGCATCAATATCCAACGACGATGCGTGTGTCTT
Source organism: Bidens hawaiensis (assembly GCF_021521415.1). Taxonomy (NCBI): domain Eukaryota; kingdom Viridiplantae; phylum Streptophyta; class Magnoliopsida; order Asterales; family Asteraceae; genus Bidens; species Bidens hawaiensis. The sequence continues at coordinate 53,973 of NW_027493212.1, forward strand.
AAGCACCGGGTCAATAGCATCCACCAATCTTTCCTCCTTCACTAGTCGTTTAATGTAGGCAACCAAATTTACATCTTCTGCCGGTCTACCAAAGTCTATAGCCTTTTGGCACGTAAGCATTTCCAATAACAATACTCCAAAACTATATACATCACTCTTGTCAGTCAGCTGATAGTTCCAATAATACTCAGGATCTAAGTACCCGAAAGTACCTTGTGCACAAGTCGTCACATGGGTTACATCCGCCTCGGCTAGTCTTGATATACCAAAATCTGAGACCTTCGCTTTCATGTTGTAGTCGAGTAAAATGTTGCTTGACTTCACGTCGCGATGGTAGATAGGGGGCGATGCAGAGAAATGGAGGTACGCAAGCCCCTTAGCAGTGTCACGAGCAATACCTAACCGTTGAGTCCATGTTAAAGGTTGTTTATTCTGATCATGCAAGTGATCGAAGAGGCTTCCGTTCGGAACATACTCGTATACCAGAAATGGTTGTTCGAGTTCCACACAACAACCTAGGAGATGGACAAGGTTCTTGTGGTTGACTTGACATAGGATTCGAACCTCGTTTAGGACTTGATCAATGCTTTTGGTGTTCCCAAGCTTCGCGCATTTAACCGCCACTACCGTGCCATCCTCCATCACACCTTTATATACTTCTCCAAACCCTCCAACACTAAGAAGACCACTTGCTGAGAAGTTGTTAGTTGCCCTTTTGATCTCTTTGCTTGTGAAGATTTTGGCTAGTGTTCCAATACCACTTGCCCCGATAATCTTGTCTCGCTCACGAGCAAGGCGTTTTCGTGTGGATTTTATTTTTTGGCGGCGGATAAATATCACCATCCCAGAAATAGTCGTTAAAAATACCGTCCCACCAATGCATACGGTCGATGCAACACGTACAGTCCGTTTTCTTCTAACCTTTTTGATATCTGCAAAACCATATTCAATAATTAACATTATATATAACATTTGGCCTCTCATACTAACCAATACTGTCCGTTTTTGCTCACAAATAGCTCACAGATTTGTTTTTGTTGCCCGAATGAAGACTTCCCAGTTCCCAGGAGGTACCCATCCAGGACTAATCTCACTCGATCACACTTGACTGTGGAGTCCCTTACTCATCCACAGTCATTGTGTCCAAAACGTGTTGGTAAATCTAATGTTATGTATTATTTAAGAACTAACATCTTTACTGTCCACGGCCGACATGAAATTTACCTAGGCTGTATCTAATTACCTACCCTTAACACATTGGCCGGCGGCTGCATTCCAGAGAAATGCGGACTTACAAACACACCTCCGCGAGCCATCAAGAGCCGCCCTGCAAGTAGAGGTCGAGTCAAAATGAGCCTGTTTCGTACACGGTGGCTCTGGTGGTGGAGCCCACATCAACTCGACACTAGGCTCCAGCCACTTATCAAATGGCCAGGAGCTGTTTAGATTAACAAAGCTTTTGTAAGCCCTGCATCGATCCATGGTTAGACGGAGTGCGAACAGGTTTGTAGAGCTTCCTTTATAATAAGAACAACAACGTGGGGACTTCATACACACCGACATCCAAGGTGAGGCGTTTTCATAGGCCCGACAAGGACTTGTGGGAGTGCAATCCATGGAAAGTGAAGACATTGTTTCCGTACAGTTGAAGAAGATTATAGTGTTGTTCAAGGATATTGTGAAGGGTAAGTTTGGGTCCAGCTGTATGCCCTGGGTAGGAAGATCAGCTGTGACGCATGTGTTCGGTAAGAAGGGTGATTGCGCGATCACTAGTCTTTGATCCTTAGGGGAGATTGATATGATCAGGTAAGTGTTATTGAGCGTGTCAAACTTCAACACACCCGTGTCACACCTGATCTTATAGGACGGGTGGCCACATGTAGGTGCGGTGCTGAGTGGGTACGGGACTGGTGTGGTCCCACGACTTGGGCAGCGGATAGCAGCCACATGACAACCGGTGTGTGCTATCAAGACCGCCATGATCAGTACCAACATTCTTACTGGCATGTTAAATGCTGTTAGAATGAGGTGACAAGAAGTAATATTATTATTGTGAGTATTTGTAGGATTATGAAATGTTGTTAACCAAGTCTTTCATGTGAGCATATATACGTGTCACCTCAAATAATGGACACAGCTCCAAAGGGTTGTTGAGATCCAAAATATGATTTAGGGATGGAAGCCTGTTATGATCTCCAAACACTTTGGAACTAATCTCCATATATGCACAAAATAATATATGAAATAACCGAATGATATATGAACTAATCTCCATATAAGCAAATAACCGAATTAACCAAACCGAACAAATAACCAACCGCTAGGTTAAGCAACAACCAATTTAACCGAAAATTGTGGGTCGGTTTTGGTTATGGTGTGTGTTATAACCAAATTAACCGAACTGAACCGAAAGTCTTCAAGAAGGCTTGTTAGTTCATGTGATCTGAGTTTAAGGTATCAGAACAGTAGAGCTAATAACCTGCGAGCTTACCGAATACATACTTTAAAATCGATTTCAGCCCAAAATATTTAAACTTGAAATCCGTTACAATAAAAAAGTTGGTTAACCAAACCGAAACCAAGAAAAACCTACTAATTGGTTGCAGTTATACACAGAAGTTATTCATGACACTTCATGTAGTCGGTAACTTAACCGTCATTTGAACGAAGGAACACAGCAAGTCTAAATCCAGTTTTATTGACATATGTACAATAATTTGAGAATCAGTTCCAATAGTAAATAAACCTTGGAAACTTTAAAGAATGATGATGATCACATGCATACATGTAAGCAGACTATATAGTATATACATATGCATATTCATGCACTCTTGACCTCAATGATAGAGCAGCGACTAACCTAACAAAACTTTCTAGCTCTGGCTCTCTAAAAGCATCAGGTAAGTGACTCTGCGAGTAGAAGTGTGTGCCACCATCCACACGCAACCACTCTCGGTACACACCCATCTAGTGCGACTTGAGACGGAATGTTACGGTCTATTACATCTCCCAGACCCAGCTGCAATGTTCACAACGTGTCCAAATTTGTTATCAGGATAATAAATCATTAATGAACTCTGTTTAGGAGTGTACCTGACCATACTTGTTCCATCCCCAGCAAAACACCTTCCCATCTTCAGAAAAAACAAAGCAAAATAAATAAGTAAATTCAAGCCATTTGACATTCCAATCAAGTGTCAACAAAGTTTGTAACAAGCCAGTATCCCACAATACATACCTGTTACAACTGCACTGTGTCGGGCCCCACATGATACAATTCTTGCATTTTCGTTTTCAAGACTCGGAGCATCCAAAAGCCGTGGCAATGTCTGGAAACAAACCACCGATTAACAACTACACATGATGCATACTAGAAGAATTCAAGAGAGAATAGGAAACAAACCACAGATTAACAACTACATATTATGCATACTAGAAGAATTAACAAAGGATAAGGGATATTAATAAACAAGTTGGTGGCAGTCGAGTGCTGCAGCAGTGACATTGACGTGGTAATTTACATAAAGAGAATCGTATGAGGTTGTTGTGGCTCTGTTTTATATACCAACACAAAGATTAAAAAACACTCTGCGACAGTAATTTAAAAGAACCACGTCAAATCGCTGATAAAAATGAGCACGTTGCGATGGGAAATCAAGAATTTTATGAAACATTATAGTTTATAAGGTTTAATAAAAAAACAAAAACTGTAAAAGAAACAAAGCCTTGATGCAGCTTTTTGGCTTGTACGTTTGTGCTTCGAAGACTTGTATAATGTTTTGAATGAAATTTACACCAAAACGTAGATAAAAACAAGCACATCGTAATAGCATATTTGGAATTTATAGAACATAGTTATGTAAAAATGCTAAACCGAATTTTGGTCGGCCCAGAAAAAGAAATTGGAAAAGTATATGGTTTAAGTAGCAAGTCCCACTTAAAATTGAGTGCATCTTCATGAGGGTGCTATATGTAAACTTAGCTCAAATGGCTTGTACATAATGATTTGACGTTGTGAACACTGAATTCTATATGTTCACCGACCATCAAAATTAATATTAATGATATATATAATTACCTCGGCTTGATCAGTGCCAGTACCCAATTGACCAAACTGATTCCCGCCAAAAGCATACACGTCACCATCGCCTGAAATGCAGATTGTATGCCAGAGGCCTGCAGAAACGCCCTCTATGGGGATGCCCAGCAACGATGTCACACATGTAGGGCTTAGCTCATCATCGGTGCTTCCTTGCCCACACTACACAATGAGAAATATTCACATCAATATGAAACTAGAAAAACACAATCAACAAACAGAAATCTAAAGAAAATAGATGTAATTAAAAAATATATGTTTTATCGCCTTCAATATAGAACTTCATCTTGAACATTCAGTGTCCCTTTTCTTCATCATTTCTACCTTACCTACATGTCCGTTTTGCAGAGCAAAACGATTAAGTTGAATCTACACCAATTTTAGAACAACTCGACATGGAAAACATCTTGGTTTAAAAAGGTGTACGTAATGTGCGAGGCACACAAGGAGGTTGGAAAGGCACCTCGTGTGCCTTTGGGGCAAAAGTTGATCACAATTTCTGATTGTAGGTAAACAAATTAAACGATAACTTGAAAAGAAGAAGCAATCAAAAAAGAACAAGGAAACGGACGAGTTTTCTTGTTTATGTCCGTTTGTATAGAAAATGAATGTGTTCATGTTTGTCAAGTTTCATTTATTAATGGTATAAATGAACGGTTCATGAACGTAAACAAACAAAAAAGAATGAATATAAACAAATATAACCAAGCAAACACCAATTAAAATTTAAAAGGTATATGTGTGCATCAATCTGTTGGGCCTAAAAGATTTATAAGACTATGCTAAGTTGTAATGACTAATATTCTAAATTCATAAAACTAGACTAAACTGTATTGGACCTAAAAAAAGTTAAATGAACATATGAACAAACAAACGAACTTAAACAAACATAACCGAACAAACTTAAAACATACATAACCAAACAAATTTAAATGAACAAGAGACACGTGTTCGTGTTCGTTTGTATAACTAAATGAGCAAAAAAATTTGCTCATGTTCGTTTGTTTTGTTTATTAGATAAACGAACATAAAAGAACTTCCAGCCGAGCGGTCGACAAACGGTTCACTAAACAATGATGTATAAAAACAACCAAATTGGTCAAAGTCGGTCAAAACTAAGATCCGTAGGACAATGATATATAAAAACAACCATATTGGTCAAATTAGGGTTTGCAGGACACTGATATATTCAAACAACAAAAAGGATGGAAAAATTTAAAACTTTGCATGAAAAAAAGTTGATTAGTTGATATAAAACAAATGAGAGAGACACAGCTTCTGGTTGTAAATAAAACTTAATGGGGTACATATGGCAACGCCTCGCGTACATGATGTGCATACCTCACACTTTTTTAAACCAAGGAGCACATAACAAATAAACACAAAACAAACTATAAAAATTTGATACCAGATACATATGACACCTGGCAACTCCACCAATCCAGGAAGGTCAAGAAACAAAAGACTTTAATAAGTATATATCATGCACCATAGAAGGGTAAAAGCAAAACATGTGTTCAAAGAATTGTAAGAAGATACACACAAAACAAAACAAAAAACCAAGAAAACAAGTAAGAACAAAATACTTTGAGAACAAGAGAGCTTCACCTGTCCATAAAGTCCCCAACCAAAAGTCATCAACGCCCCTGCATCTGTAGACGCATTATACAATATTAAAATCCAAGTTTAACAATAAAAACGACAATATCAGTTAAAAACTTACCTGTAATTACAGCGCTGTGTCGTCCACCACAGGCAATTCCTTTAATATAACTTCCAGGGACTCGATAACCCTCCATGGTAACCCTTGGAAGCGATGTGGATCTATCTTTTCCCGCTGATGGTGTGGCAAGACAAGGTATAGGGTGCAGTGACGACACCATACGTATGCGGGATCCCAAACCTAACTGCCCCTCACCTCCATAGCCCCATCCCCACACCTGCCCTACATCTAAAATTTGGCAAATGTTACAATGCATTCAAAATACTAAATAATTACTAGTGTGGTCTAAAAGTACCTGATAATGCCAATGTATGTCGCCCACCAGCTGCAACCGTGGCTATCCTGACACCTGGATTCAATGCAACCAAACATGGTAAAGCTGACAGAGGCTCATCACCAGATGATGAGCTTTCAACCGCTTGTTTGGTTGATGACACGCGTCTCCTTTTTGTACTTTCATCCCCAATGGCTTTACCGTCTACACCTGTAGATCTTGATCCTTGTTGGCGAGGGCTCACTGTAAATATTATTTTTTTGGTCAATGAGCAGTTACTATAAACTCATACATCACCAAAATAGTATTACTACCTTGTTCTGTTAAAAACGCATTGTGTCTCTCAAATGGATCTTTCTCTTGATTTTGATTCGTGTTTGAATCACCAACGACTTTCCCGGATGGGACACACTCTTTCCATCCCCATGTGTATACCTCTCCTGCTACTGCAGACAAATAGGAAGTTTATAAATAAATAAATATAATGAATCTAATAATCAGAATTACTGATTCGAATACAGATAGAAGTAGTGGTACCTGTTACACAGACACAATGTGCCCAACCGGCTGCAGCTCTCACTAATGAAACTTCATTCGGAAGAGGGAAAGGTTCTGGTGTTTCCTTAACAAGGGCATGTAAAGAAACTGCAAGTTAGCTTCTTATATATAAAACTTGATATATAGTTTGAAGTAGATGAAGCTGTATTGTAATACCCCATGTTTCCCTGATGTCACATAGCTTTGACCAAGATCATCTGTTGATCCCCATGTAATCAGCTTCCCTGTGTCTGGTTAAAGAAAGTTTATATCAACTATCAAACTTTATATATGCTCATTAAAGATAGCGATGAGATGGGTAAAAGTTCCGATACCAATTGAAATCACCTATACCAAATGGTACCAACACCAAAAGTATGAAAACACGAATGCTGATACCAGTACCGATTGTGTTCAGTCGGTACCGGTACGTAGGGGTGCAAACAAGCCGAGCCACCCGTGAGCTACTCAAAATCAAATCGATAAAAAGCTTGAAACGAGCCAACAATTTTCGAGCCCGAGCCTCAAATAAAACTCATTTAACTAATGAGCCCAAGCTTGAGCCTAGTATGAGAAGCTCGATTAGGCTCGTCGAGACTTAACGAGCCTTGTGTATTTTTTAAGTTTACCTCTTATGGACTTCTATGTATTAATTTCACACTGTACAGCCGAGCTCAAGCCGAGCCGAACCTTGGCTCATTTAAGGTACCATACGAGCTCAAGTCGAGCTTCCACTTGTTAAGGTTTATCTCAAAATTAAAAAAATATAATAATTTAAAGCATATGCAAATTAATTGATAAATAGTAAACGAGCCGAGCATGAGGAAGCAACTCACGAGCCGAGTTCAAGCTCGAGCTCTCGTAAGTCAAAAAACAGAGACAAGAGATCCAGATTTACTACATTTTGACTTTTAATTGCAAATGCGATTAAAATCAAACCCTAACAATTAAACTAAAAATTCATAAACCAAATGAAACAAATTAGCTAAAAAACGAACAACCTGAAATCGCCATCGCAAATCCGCACCCGCCGCGGCAAACATCCGTCCAAAACCTACCGAAATCCGCGGACTGCGGCAGCCTAACTTCCACCGGCGACAATATCGGCGAGCGTTGCGGCAACGCGCCGGGCAGATACCCCCACATATACACCGATTTCTCCGTCTTCATCTCCAATTTCATATCCACGTCACCATCCCCGTCACCATTCATTTCTAATTTCTCAAAACCCTAGCACAACCTAACCACCTGAAACAAACGCTGAATTGACTGAATTTGTGGTAACAATGTGTGTGCCTGAAGATTACTGTATTTATTATTATTATACTTATGAATATTATTTTGTGTAATAATAATAATAATAAAGTGTTAGTTGTTCTAAATTGAAGCATTGGAATAAGAAGAGAGGCGTACCAATTTCGAGAGGAAGGGTGTGCCACGTTGACACCCACGTTGGTGTCTGTCCACGTGGCGTCATGTGAGCCGAAGGATGCGGTGAGTTATTCTCAGCCACGAATTTGCAAGAAGTTTCTGGAAGGTCGGTTTTGAAGCTCATGATGAGTGTGGTTTCTTGGTTGGCCCATCTATATTGTGACACGTGTATTTTTAAATATTAATTCACCTAGGGAAATTTGAGTTTAATCAACATGTCTTTCTATCATTTGCCTTTGAGACATTTGGTTTTCTGGCTCCAGAGGCTGTGAAATTTTTTAGTAGGGTTCAGCGCGTCATACACGGAACCTCTTCAGCTTCTAGGTCTCAAAGCTTCGTTTTTAGCAGGATTGGCTTTGCTGTTCAAAAGGGGGTTGCGGCGCAGCTTGTTGCCCGTTTGCCTGCCACTTTATTGTAATCGTTTTATAGTAAATTATATAAAACTTCGATTATTTAACATACTCTTTGGAATCAGAATAGTTTTCTGAGACAGTCAGATGGAGACATGTGTCTAGTGGAGCTCTAGCTGTATGTTATTTTATGTTTTTAAATAATTAGAAAACTTAACTAACTCACCAACAAAGTATTGGATTTGTAGAGGTTTAAGCCTCGGTTTTAAACCCGGTTAGTTGGAAATCTTGAAGTTACATAGTGCCAATGCAGTATGAACTTTGATTAGTCATTAATACAAAATTAAAACTTTATACGTCTTTTCACTATAGCACTTAACCAATATCATAGGTGTGATCATGAGAGAGAACAGGGTATCCATATGGATACTATAGCACTTAACCAATATCATAGGTGTGATCATGAGAGAGAACAGGGTATCCATATGGATAACACCACCTCATCCTATATGGTTAAAGTGCATGATTTCAATCAATGGCAAATGTGCCAAATAAATTGTTTCATGGTTAACCATTGAAGAATTAAAATGAATTAAAAAAGTTATAGAGTATTTGCGCGTAGGTGTTGTCAGTAATTTTGTGGTTTGTAGGTAATTAAGGGTAGAAATGGGGTGACAACACATGATTGATCGATACATGGGTAATACCATGGGTGCTCCTTCCCCCCTCAGGGTGACGTGTTGTGTATTTGAAAAGTTTATGATACTAACTAAGGTAATCAACAACAAAGAAGCAACCATCAACACAATCCTTGATGATTCAAGGATGGCAAGTGCTTTGTAGGGTTTGTGGCTATTGCTAAAACATCCTTCTTTATTTATACAGCCTTAAAAAAATATAACGGAAGACATGAGAGGGTTGACTTTCAAACCGACCTTAATATTTTATTAGAGAAAAACTATGATTTGCCTCTTGTGTAATATCGAAGGGGGCGCCATTAACTCCTGAAAACTAAATTTCGGGTATTGTACCCATGTGTTTTTCTGGCGGGCACACTATGCTTCTTGTCGTGTAATTATTTGTTAAATGACCAATATACTCTTTATCTTCATCTATGAATCCTAACACAAACACAAACCCAAAAAATCAGGGGTTAATAACCCAAACCCAAAAAACACATAAATCTTATACAAACATACAATAATAACAACACAATCATCATCATCTTCATATCTTTATCAAGAACATCATCTCCACCTGATGCGGGGATAAAAATATGTGCATTAAGCGTCTAATTTCGTGTGTTTTAATTAGTTAAATATTGTGAACACGAGTACTTTGAGTGCATTTGTGGTTACAGGTGTGCGGAGCGTAAAGGAGCGAATTTGGAGCATTCATGATGGAGTGGAAATGAAAGTAATGATCTATAATAGGATAGAGAATTGAAACACGAAGACGTGGCCGCAAACGGGGAGGAAAACAGAGTTGAAATGAAGATTTTATGAAGAAAACGGTATTTGGTCTGGTCAAACCGTAAAGCAGAAACCAAGAGCCGTAGCTTACGGTCTGACCGTAAGCTACGGTGGCCCAACCGTATCTTACGGTTTGGGTCTGACGGAAAAAGGGATTTGGTGATTTTCTTCTATATTTAAAACCATAAAACCCTAAAGTCGGGAGAATTCAATAACCACCAGTTTTGGGACTTCTTGGAGGCCATCTTACACCACCAACACTCATCCTAATCACAAGATTGATCCATGAACACCATTTCCAACATCATAATCAAGAGCATGAAGATCAAGATGCAAGGCTAAAGGCTTCATAACCATCTTCGGGTGTAGGGTTGAGTTGCATGTTAGGTTTTGTTATTCTATACTTCAACTTTGGATTTGTAATTGAATAATCATTCGGTTAATCAATTCTATGTGTTTGCTTTTGTGCTTAAACGGTTTTTATTAATTTTTTACTTAATTTTTGTCAGTTAATTGATTTGTGGTCATCAACAATTAGGATCAAGTTTTTTCGTCATTGACCCATTTATCGTTAAGCATATTATTGATTTTCTGTTTCAACTTTAAACAAGTAAAACCGACTATCAAATAGATTTTCATTAAGCCGTGTCAATTGTTCGGATTCAGTTATGAAGATAACACAGTCAATCGTTAAGTCTTTTGATTTACATATTTTATAAGAAACTGTCCAAAGAAGTTTATCAATTCCTAAACTTGTTGCAAAACCTGAACCCTGGAGTTTGGTTATTTTCATATCATTGTTTACAAACTACTCTTTTAAATCGCTTTACATCGTTTGTCAATTTTTATTATTTTTATAATAAAACTTGAGTTCCACTTGCACTTTCCACTGATTCCCTATGGATTCGACACCTTATTTTTCCTAGCTAATAAAAGTATTTTATAAGTGTTTTTGATTGACCTTTCGACATCGATCACCACCACACACCAAGTCATCTTCCATGTTGCCAACTTCGAGCACCGACTTGGAACCCTAGAACTCGCCGGAATCGCCGAAACCCTAGAGCTCACTGGAACCCTCGAGCTCGCCGGAACCTTATATTTATAACACTCATCTATGTTTTTTTTTAAATTCTTGTATAAAACCCATGTGGTTAGCGGCTTATATATGGATGAGGATGATATTTGGTATGAATTGAACGTGGTTCGTGTTTAGGTTTGGTGGCGAGAGGTTTTTCAGTGGATGGCGGTGGCAACGGAGGAGGAGGTTGTGAGATGATGATGATGATGATCTGTGTTGTTATTATTATTATTATTTATCAAATTACTAAAGTGCCATTGAACTAAACGATCAACTTAATTACAGGGGTTCAATACGCGCAATCAGTGGCTCATATCAACATAATAAAACACACATGTGTACAATAATCGAAATTTAGTTTTCAGGGGTTAATAGTGCCCCCGCCGATATTACACAAGGAGGCAAGTCATAGTTTATCTATTATATTATGACTCATTTATGTTTTACTGTTCATCAAAGGTTAAACCACAACATGTATCTATTTATATTAATATTATACTTGTAATTCCTCATTATGAGTGCTAAGAGCATAGCAATAATAAATTATTTGTTGTAGCTCATGGACATAGGTCAATTAGAACGAACCACGTAAATCCTTGTATCTCATGTTTGTTTAATATTTGTTTGATTGTGTGTGTGTTTTGCATAACTGAATCCTAACACAAACGTTATTTTCCTGTTAAACAATAAGACCGTATCAAACAGAGTAACAGGTCTTTAACGAGTTAAGTGACATACGTTTATAAAAACATAAGATTTTATAGAAAGACTTTAAAACACAGTTACTACTATATCACCCTCTTACATCTATAAATTATTTTATTTACATTATTGTTACCTTTTTTGTTCATGGAAACATTAACCTCCAACATTATCTAACAAAAAAATAACTGCACCTGCACATGACTTACCTTTTCATGTCATGACACATAAAACTCATATCGACCTACCATAGTTAATTAGTTACATTGGTAATGTATCATATCCCATATTCCCATGTAAAAAAGTATTCCAACCACATTACCACAACCCAAAAAGGCCCACGAAGATTATTGGATTTGGTCAGATAAGAACTGGGTCATACATGTTTCAATGGGCCTACGTTGGACATAACTTGACACGAATATATTCGTTCTATTGCCTACGGCCCACCAACTAAAACTGAAATGTGACTAACTTGCAATCAGTCAATCACATTGGAAGTATGGAACCATGTTAAACTATTTAAAGTTTAAACCACTTGTTTTTTATGTGGTTATTGTGACCAAACACGCCCGTACAATCATTCGGTGCTTTGCATTTATTGTATTCCCAAAACAAATGTTTTACTTGTTAACTAGCATCCAAAACAAATATTCTACTTCTTAAGATCCTCGAATATACCGAATTTGATACTTATTTTATTGTGGTAAAGTTTCTTGATCACTAGCATGTTTCTTGACCACAAGTGTTGAACTAATAATACACCCCCAAATATTACAAGTGTTATTGTTAGTTAATAGTTGTGATGAACCTGACTCAAAGGATGAGACTTCTTTCACAATTGAACATATAATAATTTATTGAGAGAGAAAAGTAAGTAGATTAAAAGACCTGTTCGGTGTTCAATAGCAAAACATTTAACCGCTCGGGTATGAGATGTCTTGATTCAAGTCACACACTTACAAATACGTCAACTATTAAAAGATATTCATCGTTATAGAAAAGTTACAATTATTTTTATTAATTGTTTTATAAAACATGGGATTCTTAAGATTCATATGCCATCTCAAGAATATGCTTATCCCATCTTTCCCTATAGAGTATAGACACCTTTAGGTTATCGTCTTATCGGTGTCATGACATGAACCAACCAATTTCACCACATCATAATTTATTTTATTTTTAATTTTATTAAATGCAAGGCTTGCATCATATATATTCAATAATGAAGTCTGAAAGTCCTTAAGTGAACTTTCAAATCCGATACACACAATTACAATACTTCACATATTTAAACATGGAAATATGATACTTAGGATTGTCTCGTGGGTAAGCTAAACGAGGTCATAGCTTTAGGCCTCTAGTTTTATAGGACATCCATTTAAAATATGAGTTATGTATTATTGAATTACGAAAATAGAGTTATTTTAAAATTAGTAATTCATTTATGTGTCACAAGCTAAGGAGGACCGCTTTCTATCCATTATTGTATACTCTCTAGCGATATATACTTAAAAAAATAGAAGAGAAAAGCCTCAACATTTTAGTTAGTTTTAGGCCTCCGAGGACGTTGAGCCAACCCTGATGATACTAATGTTTATTTATCACACGTAAGCAGTTAGGATCAGTAATGCAAAAACACACAATGAAACTGCCGAAGAGTAAGCGGACATGAAAGTCAAGTATTTACGTGGTTCGATCTAAGTGACCTACACGAGGTGCAACCAATAATTTATTATTTCCTCTCAACACTTGTGATGAGAAATTACAAGTATAAGGATTGCAATACATAGGGTTCTAGCTTAGAGAACACGAAAACATAAACAAACCTCAATAACGTGATATATCATATATGGTCAACCCAAGGACTACCCATGTCTCCAATTTTCATATAACCCAAAACATAGCTTCAAGTAAACCGGGCCAAAATAAGCCTAAGCCTTCACAAACCCAACATTAACCATCATCATTACAATGTAAGTTGTTAATTATTGCATCTTAAATAAGAATTCATGTGGAACACCAAAGACCGTGAATGTTGAAAACAAAATTTGGCCAAAGGTTACAACTCTTCCACGTCGTTGATCATGAACTTACTAATCTTGTGGCTATGACAAGAGTTGTAGACTGACAAGTGCTACCCATGACCCCGAATCAGGTGGTTTGATTCGCAATCGCGATGGACCCAACAGTACGGTACCCGGTCTTTTAGTACATGTGCAAAGCTAGCCTAGTGTTCGCGGGTTGTGGTACCTACAACATGGTTCTTGATAAGGTATGATGGGTCCAGTTTGGTAATTGCGAACGTGTTGTGAAGAAAGTGATGATGATTCCAATCATTCAAAGGTTGCATATTTAGTTTTGGTGTCGTTATCCTAACCACATGATCATGTCTTCAATTTGTTGGTTTAGTTTCGTTCTATATTACAAAACACAATAAAAGAATAAGATAGATATTATATACTTGGAAACTTGTTCAATTACCAACCACGAGTAAGATTCCATCATTTCACTTTCCTACAAGTCTATTCATTTGGTTCTCATTGTTTGACATTTTTATTCATAATTGTGCATGTTTAGTATTTTTTTCACCTTGTTTGGATAGCTTTTTTATATATTGTGTATTTACAATTAAACTAAAGTATTTCAAGAGTACGAAATCTTAATTAATCAGATAAGACTCAAAAATTTTTACAAGATCTAGAATGTAACTTAAGTGAAATTCTGACTTCAAATTTCGTTTTTTTATTTACACCAAAGTTTCCATCTCTTATATATAGTGAACCACCACGTAATTATGTTGAAATGTAGCAGCGATTTCGTAAAAGAGGTATGACAGTTGTTGGTTAGTTATACATTTACGTGCATCATTGAAACTACTCAGTTGTAATTAATCGGTGAAAATTTGTTCACTGCTCAGGGTTACTATTACTCACATTTACCGTTGCTACAATTTAAAACCGAACCAAGTTGTCACAGTTTATCTTAGTTTGATGATAAACAGAAACTTACTACTGATAATTAATTTCCATTTACGGCCATTTTCATACAACCTTTTATCGGTCTTGCAAATCCAATGAACCATCCAAATGATATTTCTATATATAAAACAAAATAATTTTTGTAACCTAACCACAGGCGTTGCCTCCTTGAAATCCTCAGGGTCTAGGGGCTTCGCCCCTTGGAACGCTAAAAGTTTCTAGTTGCTCAAAGTTAGACTAGTTTTAAAGAATATGTACTTCACATTTCTAATTCATAACAATATTTATTATGATTTCTCTTTTCCTCAAAGTGAATTTAACTTTGCCTACAAGTGAATATGTCGAGCTAATTATATGCACTTACAATCCACGAGCTAGTTGGAGTGTTGGACACACGAACAACCCTAATTATGATCTTGCAACACTTTGTTTACTTTGGATCAAAAGAGTCCTCTTACTCTATTAGTGTATATCTGATAGGGTTGTCCTTCGGGTTGTGAAATAATTTTAAGTTTCACGGGTCGGTTAAATCGCGTTTCTCGATATAGATTCCTAATTGAATGTCGACTCAAATTAGGTTCGGTTTAATATGTAATCGAGTCGTTGTATTCATGTTGATTTGGGTGGGCGGAATCGGTAATCGAGTTGGTAATTGGGCTAAAAAATGGGTCGTTGAAATGGTTTTCTTTCTTTCTTTCTTCTTCTTCTTCTTCTTCTCTCTCTTTTTTTTTCTTTTTATACTTTTGGGCTACTAAATGGGTTGAGCAAACTTAGAGCATATGGGCTCAAAATGTTAACTATAGCTTTTAAAATAGGATGGATTGCTAAATTAATATAGAATCTAACTTCAATCTACACTTTCAGTCTTCCACAGTCATTGTTGAGAAGCTTTTACGAAAATTGTAGAGAGAATAATCGAATGTCGAATGTAGAGATAATTATCAGAATAATCGAATGTCGAATGTAGAGATAATTATCAAAATTGAAGAAAAAATGAAATATGTTGGTAATAACATAATGAAACAAAGAATATAATAGAAATCAAAATTATGTTGTTCGAATGTATACATTTCAAGAAATTATAAATATACAATTTGTAGTAAAGGGTAAATCATATCACAAACATGAAAATTAGATTGCAAAATAGTTTTAAATCTCCAAGCAAGTAATATAAAATTTCAAATTATAAAATAGTTTTGTATTTTTTTTAACAGCACACATTTTATTTAGTTACTATATTTTCATTTGAAAAAAGTATCACTAAGAAATAACAAAAAAAAAACCCGAATGTTACATAAATTTACAGCAAGGGACTCGTAGATTAGCAATATTAAAATGTGCAATAAACGTGTTTCCTTTTTTGTTGTATATTGTTTTTATTAATTCCCATGATCATCTTTTAATTGTTGCTGGTCTCAAATAACAAATTGGCTGATCCATTTAACCCATTTATTCCTACAGTCCACGACTAACATGATCCCAACACCGTTACTTACAGGTTGCCAGAAAAACGTTTTTTCCTTTTTGACCAGAAAAGTCACATTATTTTCCAGAAAACAGATATATTCATTAGCAAACATTGTCTTCAAA
The DNA here is from genome assembly GCF_021521415.1 of Bidens hawaiensis. Lineage (NCBI taxonomy): Eukaryota > Viridiplantae > Streptophyta > Magnoliopsida > Asterales > Asteraceae > Bidens > Bidens hawaiensis. The sequence continues at coordinate 70,213 of NW_027493212.1, forward strand.
GAATATCATTTTTTTAAACAAACGTTATTTCTTCGTTTTTTAAACCAGACTTCCTGAACTATAGACAACCTTTTTTTATACTGGACTTAGAGAATATATTGAAGTTAAACCATTTTCTTTTATTATACCATCATAGACAAAAAAATATGATTGAATGGATATCACTGTCTTTGACATGCAAAAAGGTAGTTCAGTTTCATTAAGAACAATATTTGTCTTGGAATATGATTTTGTGGTAAGAACAGGAAGGAATTGACATTTTATTCGATATGCTTTTAATCACGTAACACTATATAGAATAATGTAGAGTGTTGCATTTTTTTTAACCACCAACAAATCTTTATAAATATAAACGAACTACAGTTAGAAGTCTGTAAGTCACCCCAGCCACCCATAAATTCAAAACTGAAACCTCCAAACTATACATAAAACACCACAATTAAGATTCTAAACAATTAGACTAAAAGACTGCCATCCTCCCAAGTGAGCGAGAGTGATTCGACCGATTATGGACCCAAAGAAAATCGAGTTCTTTTGTTTCACCTACAAGCTTAGTAAAAGAAGAGGGGGGGGGGGGGGGTTCATTAAACACAAGATCATTTCTTGTCTCTACAAACACCAAAAAGTAGATAAAATTGTTGAGTGAACCAAATTTACTTCTTGGAATCGAAATAGAACTTATGCACAAGAAGATCTCTAACACCAAACACAAAAATTGGCGGAAGCTTGCACCATTTCCCGATAAATTTGCAACCACATGAAACAAAACAAGTGTTTTGCAGATTTCCCATAACCCCCGCAATTATACACTCATAATTACCATTGGTTTAACATCTTACTTTGGTACTATTGATCTTACTTTGGTACTATTGGGACTTGAGCTTTCACCTTCAAGAATGACTTCATCTTATTTTACCACACCTTCATATCATTAGGCTAGTAGACTTTTGAAAAACAAAAAAACAATTGGGTACCTAAAAAAGTGACATTTTTATGTTGGAAATTATAGCAACCCGTGTTGCGCCAATTTTGAGAAGAAACACGGGTGGGTAGTGGGTATATCAGTATATGGGTATTATGTCCATTTTGCCCGGAAGATAACAAGATGGTGGATCTTTGCTAACCACATGTACAAAATTGTAAGCCTAAGTAGGCGAAGTACGAGAAAGTGAAATTTGTCAATCCTAAACTCATCAACAAACTCCGTAAATGTAGCCGCGCTCTCATTCTAGCAATATCAACTCTAACCCTTACACATCTTCATTCTAAAAATATACTCCTCCAAATATCTAGAGCTGATAATTGTATTCCAGTCTATAACATACACCAACAAAAAAATAAAACAACCCGTTAATAACCAACAAAGCTATATCCAACAATTACAACATAGGTTGAAACATGTAAAATGAATTCTTTCAACAACAAAGAGTTGATATGGAGGACGAAATATGCAAAGATGTGAATAGTGTAGGGTGAGACTTGAGAGGATTGAAATCCAGCACACAGAGAGTGATGGCCGTGGGATTGGACCCAATGGTGACGTGGCTTAACATTATGCTGGCTTGTGTCTCCCAGACTTGACTAAGACTTCACCGTTATCCATCGATCCTAGGTACTTCCACCTCAGCCGTCTTCATGGACCACTACTACTTGGTCAGTTGGTCACTTGATTCAGGAATGACCAATTCTTAGAAAAATATGTTATGTGAACAGAGATGTGTATCGATTTAAATTAATTCATTTTATTAGTACTGCATTTCATGTGTTATTTTAATAAAATCCAGGGCCGTCTTCGAGATGCCTTTAAGATAAAGACGAAATAAATTTTAGGCCATAAATAAAATAATTTTTTTTAACATTTAAGTTTTTAAATAGCTTTGCTTGATTATAATTTAGGTCGTACAACAAAATTTATGTCTTAAGTGAGACTAAACCCACAACCTTTTGTTTAAGATTAAAATTACATATTCGTTTACAAAAAAAATATATATAAATAAATAAAATTGAGCCTAGGGTCAGGGCCGGTCAAACACTGCCCCCTAGATCGGACCTGATATATAAGATCATGTGAAATTTAACAGCAATGCCGCCACCATCATTCGTATTGTGCCCTAGTCCTGCCACTTCGAGCGCTAACCAACTAAAGCCCTGCTTTCACCAAGCGTCCCACTTGGCGCAGTGTTTCGTTCCTCTTCACCACCCTTACCCTTAAGGGATGAGGTCAAGGGCTGGTGGATTAAACTTCCACAACTAGACTAAAGAAATATGCCAGGATGGTTTTTATGACATATATTTTGTTTTTTTTTGTCATTTATGTTTAAAAAGATATTGCTTAATTTAGTATTGTACAATTGATTCATACGGATTAAAAAACGTTAAGAATGAATGACATACGTATTTTGTTGTAAAGACACCATGTAAACCATATTTTACATGTAATTAGTATTTACTACTATATGTTATGTATATTATATTAAGATAGCTTTAATTATATATTTCTACACCAACTAGGCAACTATACATTTACACGATCATTAAAAAGTAATACAATCAACGGTGCTCAAATAAACAGGATTAGACTTCTAAAACAAAAATAACCATATTATAAATCTTAATAATGGTTATAAATCCCTCCTAAGATCAACCACCAAGACGCTCACGTTATCTGTGCTGTGTCTCGCCAAGGCTAATTTCGTCAACAACATCGCCGCATCCGAACACGCCTTATCGGAGCTCTCACCACTGGCCACGTTAAGTGGACTACCATCGGACCGTGGTGGCGATGGAACCTCCTCCGACCTCAGACACATACGTGCCACACGGCACGCGACGTCATTTGATACAACGTCCCATAGTCCGTCACTCGCGATGATAAGGCACTCGTCGTCTTCCGTCCGTTCCGTTACGGTTACTTCCGGTTCCGGTATCACGTACGGCTTCAAATAATTGTCACCTGAGAATTAGCAAGAAAAAATTAACAATTAATAAAAACTGAATCTGATGTTGTTCGGTCAAATTGACATAGCACCACCACGACCACAAGTCTACAACTAGAGTTTATATTACAATTACATAACATGGTATGAGTCTTGAGTCTGATATTGTTCGTTCAAATTGACAATAACTCCACGACTGCAACTAGAGTTTATTTTTATTAAATTAAATTAAGGTACGAAGATTACAGTTACATAACAGTCAAATTGACATAACACCATGATTGCAACTAGAGTTTATTTTTATTAAATTAACTTAAGGTACAAATATTACAATTACATAACATGGTATGAATCTGTGTTGTTTGGTCAAATTGACATAACACCGCGACTGCAACTAGAGTTTATTTATATTAAATTAACTTAAGGTAGTACAAATATTACAATTACATAACATGGTATGAATCTATGTTTTTCGGTCAAATTGACATAACACCGCGAATACAACTAGAGTTTATTTTTATTAAATAAACTTAAGGTACAAAGATTACAATTATATAACAGGCTAATTATAGATCAAAATCGTCAAATTAATATAAATCACGATTTAGAGTAATAAGAACATACCGATTGCTCGAGACATGGCTAGAACACCGAGAACCCTAGCGCCGTCCCAATATATAACACGACCACCGGCATCTTCGATTCGTTTAAGTTCATCAGGTCGATCAGGCTAAATACAAAAATTAATTGTCAACAAAATGATTGAAAAAATAATGGGAATCGGATCCGGTTATACGAAGTTACGCTATATTCATACCTTATGATCAGTCGAAAGAGGAATAGCAACACCGTTCCGGCAAAGCACAGCTCGCGAATCACCGCAGTTTGATACAACAATCTTATCCGGAGCCACAACCGCAACGACAGCAGTGGATCCGACCGCATCACACTGAGGAGTTTGAAGCTCACATCTACAATTCGAGCTGGAAGCACTGGTGCTCCATTCCGTTATATCATTATCCATTCGCGCAAAGCTCTTCACCATCGTCTCCTTCCATTCGATTGACTTCTCGACTTCCTCCTTCACTATCTCGTGCATCCGATCTTTACATTTCATTGCAACCTAAACAATTAAAAAGAAAATATATCAACATACGAAATTAACTCTCATTTATATAGTGTTGTAGAAATTGCTAGAAGCTAGTCAGGTACAGAAAAAACTATTAATAAATTAATATGTAACTTTTCAAATATGCATATACCAATTAGTCAGCGCCTAGTCAGAATACATAATACACAGAACAAGACAATAACTTACATGTGAGCAACCATGGCCATCATACACGCCATAAAAGTGCAGATCGTCCGAACCCGAACCACTCGCTTTACAAAACGACGGTTTTACCGCAACCGCGTCTTCTAAATCTCTTCTCCTTCCACACACAACCGTCAAACCGAATCTCGAATTATCCGAGTTTACGCGCCTTTTCGATGGGATATTAATATCAGCACAACTACTTTCAATAGTTTTCCGTTTACGATTACCAACAGGGATAGAAACCATCATGCTTGATGAAGCAAATAATTGGAGCTGTTGTATCTCCATCCTTCTTCGCCTAGCTTGTACACCGCCACTAGGTTCACTAGTCGACGGTGTATTAATATTAATATTATTAGTACTAGTATTAGTATCAGCAACCACACCGCAACACATACCCGCCATAATAATAATAATATCGATTATTATCAGATGCTGAAATATATAACATAACTTTTGTGGGAAGGAGATGGGGAAGAGAGATCATATAATACGTGTTACAGGAGTGGTAAGGACGGGCAGCTGCCCGTCAACATCACGGGAAGGCTCAAAGGACATGATGTGGAAATATGAACTTCAAGATGGAATCCTGACTGTTGATGTTTAAATAAAATCTTTATGCTGGTGATATCCTGAGGGTACACGTGTGGAGATGGGTACGTGGCCCAATGAGAAGCCACCACGAGTTGTTAAGTGAAGTAAGACGACTTTTTTGACACGGGTGTGGTCCTAAATTGTGGGGTCCGACCCGATTATATTACCCGTTTTCTAAATAGTAAATGGACATTGGATATGATTTAAATGGATGTAGAAAGATGATTGAGAAAAATCTAACGTTATTTATTATAACTTTGAAATCCATAATATTTGTCAAAATTGAATTTTGTTATGATGTTTGATGGATTATATTTGACAAAATATAAACTTTTAATTGCCGTCTCATACAAGAGAGAAATATTATCGTAATCAAGATGGCAACTAATTTCATTTACGCAGGAGTCTAATCACATAGAGCTGTACTTTTTTAATATGACAATACAACTGTTACCTATGTAGACTCAAAGGATGATTATATGTCACGTTCATCTAATATGTTACTAAATACGAATCCAGACTAATATCCATGTTAATTAACAGTTTTATATTAGAATCATGATCTAAAGATATCCACTAACCATAAAATATAGACCCTCACTTAGTCAATTCATTCTAATTTCTAATTTATTGATTTAATCAGGTCGGTATAGTATAAATAAATATTAGAAAGAGAAGAAAATATTGTTTTTGCAAACACGAATAGAAATAGAATTTTTTTGAGTTTTTGTAATAAAACAATTTTATCTTTATCCCCATACTAGAAGGAAAGATCATGTTTTTATTATGATGAAAAAATTTATTTAACATCTAACATTGTTCGTATTAAAAGTCATTGATAGAACTATAACTTCTTAATCATAATTATGGGTCAAACTTAATTTTTTTTAATTAAACTTTTATATATAAAATACAAATAAAATTTGATGACTAGGCTAGAGGTCAGCGGACCTTCTTGATTCCCACCTAGTTGCCCCGTTGAAAGTCATAAAAGATAATATGATTTTAGAACCACAATACAATATTTAAAGTAAGATAAAATGATTAAAGAACTATTACATTACAATATATTTATTAAAATTCATTAAAAATACCGTAACTGTGTGCTACAAAAATGGTTTCTGAAAACTAGTTTAAACTCTAGTGGACACCAAATATAAAATAACTATGTCCCAGTAGTGTATCTGTGTATGAGAGTTGAACAAGTTGGAAGAGGAGACACGTGTGGGACCAGTGGATTGACGACCTCTGGGAATATCAGAAGCCTTTATTTGCTAATCGACACGTGGGCTATTTTACTGACGTGGATCATACTTTATCTCCATCCGTACACGTTTCTACTTTCTTTATTCTTTACTTATTTTTTATTTGGGGTCCAATTCTGTCTCTCGTACACAACATACATCTCCCCCGTTATATTTTTTAATCATGACGGACTATTAAAAGTTATAACTTGTTATTTATTATTTTATTTTTCTGAAATAGTCCGATCTTTAATATTTTATTGCATTTTCTTCAAGTGTCAATTATATAATCTAGAGTTAAATACATTCTTTAATATTTTATTATTAATCTTCTATTAGCATATGTTAATGCTCATCATGGTATATGCCAATCTTGCTCTTCGAAGGTGGAATAAGTGGATCATGTGTTTCATCAAGTGCACCATGCGGTGGAAGTTTTATTTATGATATCTAACTGGTCATATTGGGAAGGGAAGCAAGATATGTTTGGGCGGCTCTAAAGGTGTGCGATGTGAACTTCCGGTGGTGCACATTTTTTCAGGGCACAATAAAATTTAAAATCCTAATGTTTTATGACGCAGTAGTGATATCTAACTCTCTCGCGACCCGAACTCCTACCCTAGCGTTGCTTCGCCGCCAATAAGTGTGAAGGTTTTTTCGAGCGTTAGAAGTCGTTTGTCTTAGTGTCTTACAGTTAGTTTTTAAACTTGCCAAAGATAAGGATCTTAGACAAGGTATTGTCAAACCTTGATATAAATATTTTTAACTATATAAGTATAGTTTTTTCAAAGATTTTATTAAAAGAACGTATCTTCCTCGTAAACAAAGATAGGGCTGTCCAAACAGATAGACTAATAGTCTAACTATTATGTTGGTTTAATTGAAATTAATAAAAGAAAGAATACTTTGACACATATATTCGTGATGAAGAAACGTCAATTTTATCAAATATAATCTCATAACGGCCTCTATGAAATATATAGTGAAAATAAATATTTTACAAAATTTCGATGACAAGTTTTAAACCCATAAACAAACACCTAACGTTTTAAACAAGGTTTGAAACTTCAAAGCTAGATCTTATAAGGCCAAATAATTTATAGATAAGAGGCTAGATCCTATAATGATCTAGGCCATTTATACAAACCTATGTTATAGGTTAAACAGTTGCGAAGAGAGGCTGTCATTTAAGTGAAAATTCTCATAATAGTCTATTTACAAAATATGTTTCCAAGATTATCCTTATTAATTCAAGTTTTTAATTTTGTCCATTTGATATCTCGTCGCCGACGACATGACAATGAACGTCGACGACATGATAGCGAACTCTGACGATGCGTTACTGAAACAAATAGGATAACGACACGTGGCCGGAATAGGTCGTCGACGATGTGTTCTTCGGCCCATTTAATCACAGACGATGTGTTCTTGTTAACGACGTCAATGATGGGCTGCCATACCTGACACCCGTGTTCACATCACCGACAACGACCTGCCGGATCTCATGGTCGGTGACTTGTTGGGTATAACATAGGGTTGACGATGCGTTATGTTGCTAATGTATGGTAGCAGCGATGCGTTATCCACTAACGCATCGTCGACGACCTATTCCAGCCACGTGTCGTTATCCTATTTGTTTCAGTAACGCATCGTCGGTGTTCGCTATCATTTCGTCGGCGACGAGATACCAAAGGCACAAAGTTAGAAACTAGAATTAAAGGGGATAATATTGGAAACACATTATTTAAATGGACCATTATGGGAATTTTCCCCTCATTTAAAGGATATAATAAAAAAGATGAGTATATTTAACTCTCTTTTATAAATATTATAAATATCATTTATATTTGTAAAAGATTTAATCGACTTGGTTGCATATATAACAATTTTCAAGGATTTAATTAATCCTTAATATATTATATAAGTTAAACAAACACTAAGACTATACTTATATTTAGTAGTCTAACTGTGTACAAATAATTTGATTAAGCATAGGTCTAATTAGTCTCTAGAGTTTTACTAGCCAAATTCCAAGCTTTACAATTAACACATAAGTCTCTCGACTTCATTCACGAAACTTCAAAGTGGTTTTATAAGGTTCCCAACATATCATACCAATTCAAGCATCTTATGGACCTACGCGACAAGTCTATCGTACATAAAAGCTCACTTCAACATATATCAGCGACTTTAAATAATATCCTTTGGGCCAAATGGGACAAATTAGCTCACATTAAAACCTTTGGGCCAAGATTATTCCATTGGTAGCCTAATATGTGACCGTTGGAACACTTTACCGAGCCATAAACACAACAAAATAGAACATGTAACTATTAGTAGTAATATGGTGGTTTCTTATACGGACACTTGGATTGCACGTACGTTATGATTGTTCTTAAAATAATTGTTTGAATTACAAAAGCTAGCTCATTTGGAATTTGTTATTTAGTTGTATTTCATTGTCATGTGTCGGATTGACATATTGAATTGATGAACCATAATACAACTCTTACTTCATTCATGTCATAATCATCAACATAACTCAGAAACACTTGAAATCATGTTATTTTTAAGGGTCAAACAGGTCGTAAACAAGTTGATCTTCTAGTGTCAAACGGGTTGTAAACAAGTTGATCAGTTTTAACATGTTGATAGATTGTAAACAATCTTAACAATCATATATGTATATGTTGATGGGTTGTAATAAATGTGTTACACATAAGATTGGCAATTTGATGTTATAAAAGACATTTTATTCAGATTAAACATGTCATGTAAGTCAAATCAAACACAACCGGTATTTTTAACCCTTGAGAAATGAACTTTATCCTTGATGCAGTCTGATTGATATAAAAATATCATTATACAAATGCTCGACATCAACGTTTTCATAACCGGATAAGACAGCGAACCGGACGGGTAACCGGATCACCGGTTCAACCGGGTGAACCAGCCGAACAACTACCGTCTAAAAAATGGTTGTTAGGGCTGAAAATATTTTTTTTCAAAAGAAAAATCTTTTTATAGTAAAACCGGTTCAACCGGTCCGGCTTTCCGGTCTGACCGGTTCGGACTGGCCGGTTCTATGGATTTGAGCGAACCGCTTAGAACCGGACCAGTCAATAGACCGCATTCCGGCCTATCCGGTCTCAACAACATTGCTCGACATGCATAACATCTCTTTATGAGAGACACTGCAATCAACAACATGATATTGCTAATTTAATATTAACTAAACTGCATAAATAAACACGTAATAACATGAAATGTCTATTATATGGGTTTAAATACAACTTAACAACCATTTTTTTCATTTAAAGAATTTACAAACTCCTAATTTTCTTGCTATACTTTTAATGAAATTTCTTATATTCAATAAATATATTGTACGAAAAATCTATTTTCTTAGATATTTATGAAGCCCTAAACATCTTCCCTATGAAGACATATAAAGAAGTGAAGGTAGCCCACAGATCCCTAAAAACCCATGTAGAAAAGATTGGTTTTCAGACCCAGGAATGGAACAAATTTGATGGGTCACCTTACATTATTAAACACTCACCATAAATAGACATTCTCTGCAATACCCATTATGAAATAACATCAATTTATTATTACCTTTTTTTTATTTGGCGGAACTGAACTGATCAACAAGCTAAAATGTTCATGACACACTCTGCAACAACCTTCGGTAATAACATAACTTACCCAATTTAGGGGTTTTGGGGACATTAAAGCTGGTTAGTAGGCCTGGTTTTATATTAAAAAAAAAAGATTTAGCTAAATTAATTTGATCAGCCTATTTTTTTCTCATCCAAACTAATTATCAGATTAATACTCTAAAAACCTTTAGAGAACCCATAATGGGTGCGTTTTGAGCCCACGGACAACGGACGAGAGCACTCAAGGATGAGCAAGTCACTGGCGCCTACATTGTCCGGATTTGTTCATAATCATTTTCAGGTTCATGTTTGTGAGGGCAGGTGAGCCGGGAGTTTACGGATGAACAAGTGTACCACGTTTTAGTTTTTGTTTTTTTTTTCTATCGTTTTCCATTATAATTTTATTCTTTTATTCTTTAAGTTTTTGATAGAAATGTTGCTGATGAGAGCTGACATGAGTACATGACACGTCCTAAGTAAAAAACGCTTCATACGTTGGATATAGTCTTAGGCTATGTGAAATGGTTACATTAAAATGGGTGTGGGGGGGGGGGGGGGGTGGCACCACATCACCATCAATCATGTAGATATATAGGAGTGGCTTCATTAACCATTCTTAACCAAACCTAATGGTTTCACATGACAATTATTAAATAATCAAAAAAAGGTTAGAAACACGAGTGCTATTTGTGTGAATTCGATTTGTCCTTGTAATTAAACGCAAATACACTCACCCGCATAGTGGGGTGCTTCACCGAAGAAGGGGCACTGCCCCCTCACCTAATGGCGTACGTAGACAGTATTTAGGGGCGTGAGACCATTACACATGGCACCCTTAAGTGATCAAGTTTATACGGATAGAAGACTACTTATTATTATTTATTTTATTATTATTATTTTTTTAAAACAAAAACCATATCAATTGAATGAGTTAATGTCATGGTAGAAACATTGATATTACATCAACATAGCATGTAGGCGGGCAACAAGCTGCCCCGCCACCCCTTTCTGAATTGCAAACCCTTACATGCTAAAGACATACCCCTGCCCCTTTGGAGTCGACACATTGCTATGCACAGCCCGTTGGACCCTGGTTAGGAAACGAATAGCTTCCGGTGCCAAGGAGCCAAAGGTATCAAAAGCGAGAGGGACAAAAACATGTTGGTTCTCTTCGCAGGTTTTAGCATGTTTCTCCACCTTCTTCGTTTCAGCCCTTTTCATTGCTTGCCCAGCTACAAACTCATTATCCCTCAAATCAGCTAAAGGAGATACCCCTGTGAGGTCAACACAAGCGTGTTTTCCCCTGGCCCAACCAAAGACGAGCAAATCTGCCGGTCGTAGAGTGGATCTCCTTCCGTGGGGTATGTAAGGAAGTTTACGGGGGCTTCCTTTTTAACTGATATCCCAGCTCGCCTTAAGATGTTCCAAAGAACGTCCCGCGCCCAAACATGTCGGTATTTGAACCCAGACATCTCCTTGCAATGAACCGCATGCTCTTTGAATTTATCCAGGCAAGCCTTACGGCAGATCGGACATATTTCGTCTTCTGGGTACATTGAGACCATCAAACGGTACTTAAGAATGACCCTATACTCGACCGCAGACATGCTTTGGCCCAAGCCATCAATCGGGATAACGGTCAGAAAATCTTGGGCATGAGGACCTTGTAAGCATTCAATAACCGCCTTTTGTTGGGGGGACAATTCAAAAACTTTTCTCAGGCTCTGAGCGATTTTGCCAAAAAGGGCATTCGCCAAAGTTTTTTGAGGCTTCGGTGGGGCAGTGTCCTTATTAGAGAAACCGCCAATGTCAAAGTTGGGAGAGCGCCATTTAGGCGTTCAGGGCCTGCACGTAGTCTGAGTCCAGGTCGACAACTCCGCTATTCCTTAAGATGTGATTCTGTAGCTTCCAAGACTGAGCCCTAGACGCTACAAAAGCGTAAACCCCAACATCATGAGCCGAAAGAAGGCCTAAAGCCCCCAAGCGCATCGGTAAAGATGCAAGTCGCCACTGAAGATCACTAAAGAACGGGCCTCCACATACAACTATGTCTTCGATGGCTTCTCGAAGCCCCTTATCAAAACAGGATACCGCATCCTCCATCATATGGGGGTGGCACCACATCACCATCAATCATGTAGATATATAGGAGTGGCTTCATTAACCATTCTTAACCAAACCTAATGGTTTCACATGACAATTATTAAATAATCAAAAAAAGGTTAGAAACACGAGTGCTATTTGTGTGAATTCGATTTGTCCTTGTAATTAAACGCAAATACACTCACCCGCATAGTGGGGTGCTTCACCGAAGAAGGGGCACTGCCCCCATCACCTAATGGCGTACGTAGACAGTATTTAGGGGCGTGAGACCATTACACATGGCACCCTTAAGTGATCAAGTTTATATGGATAGAAGACTACTTATTATTATTTATTTTATTATTATTATTTTTTTAACACAAAAACCATATCAATTGAATGAGTTAATGTCATGGTAGAAACATTGATATTACATCAACATAGCATGTAGGCGGGCAACAAGCTGCCCCGCCACCCCTTTCTGAATTGCAAACCCTTACATGCTAAAGACATACCCCTGCCCCTTTGGAGTCGACACATTGCTATGCACAGCCCGTTGGACCCTGGTTAGGAAACGAATAGCTTCCGGTGCCAAGGAGCCAAAGGTATCAAAAGCGAGAGGGACAAAAACATGTTGGTTCTCTTCGCAGGTTTTAGCATGTTTCTCCACCTTCTTCGTTTCAGCCCTTTTCATTGCTTGCCCAGCTACAAACTCATTATCCCTCAAATCAGCTAAAGGAGATACCCCTGTGAGGTCAACACAAGCGTGTTTTCCCCTGGCCCAACCAAAGACGAGCAAATCTGCCGGTCGTAGAGTGGATCTCCCTTCCGTGGGGTATGTAAGGAAGTTTACGGGGGCTTCCTTTTTAACTGATATCCCAGCTCGCCTTAAGATGTTCCAAAGAACGTCCCGCGCCCAAACATGTCGGTATTTGAACCCAGACATCTCCTTGCAATGAACCGCATGCTCTTTGAATTTATCTAGGCAAGCCTTACGGCAGATCGGACATATTTCGTCTTCTGGGTACATTGAGACCATCAAACGGTACTTAAGAATGACCCTATACTCGACCGTAGACATGCTTTGGCCCAAGCCATCAATCGGGATAACGGTCAGAAAATCTTGGGCATGAGGACCTTGTAAGCATTCAATAACCGCCTTTTGTTGGGGGGACAATTCAAAAACTTTTCTCAGGCTCTGAGCGATTTTGCCAAAAAGGGCATTCGCCAAAGTTTTTTGAGGCTTCGGTGGGGCAGTGTCCTTATTAGAGAAACCGCCAATGTAAAAGTTTGGGAGAGCGCCATTTAGGCGTTCAGGGCCTGCACGTAGTCTGAGTCCAGGTCGACAATTCCGCTATTCCTTAAGATGTGATTCTGTAGCTTCCAAGACTGAGCCCTAGACGCTACAAAAGCGTAAACCCCAACATCATGAGCCGAAAGAAGGCCTAAAGCCCCCAAGCGCATCGGTAAAGATGCAAGTCGCCACTGAAGATCACCAAAGAACGGGCCTCCACATACAACTATGTCTTCGATGGCTTCTCGAAGCCCCTTATCAAAACAGGATACCGCATCCTCCATCATATGGGGGTGGCACCACATCACCATCAATCATGTAGATATATAGGAGTGGCTTCATTAACCATTCTTAACCAAACCTAATGGTTTCACATGACAATTATTAAATAATCAAAAAAAGGTTAGAAACACGAGTGCTATTTGTGTGAATTCGATTTGTCCTTGTAATTAAACGCAAATACACTCACCCGCATAGTGGGGTGCTTCACCGAAGAAGGGGCACTGCCCCCTCACCTAATGGCGTACGTAGACAGTATTTAGGGGCGTGAGACCATTACACATGGCACCCTTAAGTGATCAAGTTTATATGGATAGAAGACTACTTATTATTATTTATTTTATTATTATTATTTTTTTAACACAAAAACCATATCAATTGAATGAGTTAATGTCATGGTAGAAACATTGATATTACATCAACATAGCATGTAGGCGGGCAACAAGCTGCCCCGCCACCCCTTTCTGAATTGCAAACCCTTACATGCTAAAGACATACCCCTGCCCCTTTGGAGTCGACACATTGCTATGCACAGCCCGTTGGACCCTGGTTAGGAAACGAATAGCTTCCGGTGCCAAGGAGCCAAAGGTATCAAAAGCGAGAGGGACAAAAACATGTTGGTTCTCTTCGCAGGTTTTAGCATGTTTCTCCACCTTCTTCGTTTCAGCCCTTTTCATTGCTTGCCCAGCTACAAACTCATTATCCCTCAAATCAGCTAAAGGAGATACCCCTGTGAGGTCAACACAAGCGTGTTTTCCCCTGGCCCAACCAAAGACGAGCAAATCTGCCGGTCGTAGAGTGGATCTCCCTTCCGTGGGGTATGTAAGGAAGTTTACGGGGGCTTCCTTTTTAACTGATATCCCAGCTCGCCTTAAGATGTTCCAAAGAACGTCCCGCGCCCAAACATGTCGGTATTTGAACCCAGACATCTCCTTGCAATGAACCGCATGCTCTTTGAATTTATCCAGGCAAGCCTTACGGCAGATCGGACATATTTCGTCTTCTGGGTACATTGAGACCATCAAACGGTACTTAAGAATGACCCTATACTCGACCGCAGACATGCTTTGGCCCAAGCCATCAATCGGGATAACGGTCAGAAAATCTTGGGCATGAGGACCTTGTAAGCATTCAATAACCGCCTTTTGTTGGGGGGACAATTCAAAAACTTTTCTCAGGCTCTGAGCGATTTTGCCAAAAAGGGCATTCGCCAAAGTTTTTTGAGGCTTCGGTGGGGCAGTGTCCTTATTAGAGAAACCGCCAATGTCAAAGTTTGGGAGAGCGCCATTTAGGCGTTCAGGGCCTGCACGTAGTCTGAGTCCAGGTCGACAACTCCGCTATTCCTTAAGATGTGATTCTGTAGCTTCCAAGACTGAGCCCTAGACGCTACAAAAGCGTAAACCCCAACATCATGAGCCGAAAGAAGGCCTAAAGCCCCCAAGCGCATCGGTAAAGATGCAAGTCGCCACTGAAGATCACCAAAGAACGGGCCTCCACATACAACTATGTCTTCGATGGCTTCTCGAAGCCCCTTATCAAAACAGGATACCGCATCCTCCATCATATGGGGGTGGCATGTTCGTAACCCAAAAAGCAACTTAGCAACCCCAATGCAAGACCTAAGCCGGAGGAGTTCGATCTGGGGATCCCTAAGGCTTATTTTTGTAATATATATATATATATATATATATATATATATATATATATATATATATTAATCAATCATATATTTGGAAGTATATATGATTAACTAGATGTGGAAGCTTAGATACTAGAGGTTCATGGTATGTAACCGGCCAGTCCAGTCGCTTCAATTCTTTTAACAGTGTACAAAGAGTATATCTTCTCCCTTTCCCTGAGATAACCTGTGTCTTCTTGTTGGTGTTTATATCATCCTAAAAGGAATCTTAACATCAAAACCTATACTAAAATGACATATATATCACTCAATAAAACACACTTATATAACATTGTTTATATGGTTAATTTGGTCATAATATCAAATTTCACATAACTTTATATTGTATGAAACTAACTTTACAAATTATCTTTTTATTTATCAAAGTTTAAACTTTAATGTTCAATGTATATTCATTTTTTCTTTATTTTTGTATAATATTAACTACACCAATTCCACTTATTTGTTATATATTTAAAAATTTGTTATATATTTTATAGTTTACGCCTATATATATTGTATATGTCACATACAAATATATTAAGTTAATCACATGCATAAATAATCAAACAAAAACCACGAACAAAGTATACGAATTAAATAGGTCTTGAACCGGATCCAGAACGTATCCCTGGCTTGTATATTTGAGACCTCATTGGCAAGTCATCCATTGAAGACATTTATATATGGAAATTAAGTAAACACGAAACCCAAATGCGAGCAATAGATTTCAACATATTTTCATCTAAACATATACAACTGGTTATCATGTATTCATGTAAAAGTCTCTATATATCTAAACTTAAAAGTTAAAATGGTAACTGATTAAACTTTACACAACCGTTCAAAAAATAAATAAATAAACTTTACACTTGCAAGTTGCAATCATGAACATTGAACAAGTTCTCTAATATATCTACAGTTAAAATATGCAGAAATTAGGTAGATCTTAAAATATTTCAATCACCTTTTTAGTGTGGCTTTTTCCTAACTAATCCTCTTTAAGAACTTTTAGACACTAATCTATAAGCATGACTTATTATCATTTATATATATATATGTAAACAACGAGCTTTTTTTATATCTCCATATATATTAAAAGGTTTAATATTTCTACACATTTATGGATGTCACCAACATATCATTTTTACGTTTTAATTTGGATTATATCTATATAAATGAAATGTGTTGTAACTTTGTGATATGAAGTGCAAGATACTTGCACCTCACAATTGTCAAGCCGAAGCCGCCCATGAACTCTTGAACATCATGCAAATTGTTTGGTAGTCGATCGTCCCACTCGAGCGCGTTGTATTCGTTTTATTATCCGTAAGTATTCTGATCATTAA
This sequence comes from Bidens hawaiensis, assembly GCF_021521415.1. Lineage (NCBI taxonomy): Eukaryota > Viridiplantae > Streptophyta > Magnoliopsida > Asterales > Asteraceae > Bidens > Bidens hawaiensis. The sequence goes on from NW_027493212.1 coordinate 86,649, forward strand.
AATATTTAAAGGGACATAAAAAAAAGGTTTACTAATCAAATGCTAACTACTCTATATTGTGTCCTTGATCACATGAGACAAAGACATTACTAATATTTAAGTAAATGGGGCCATAAACGTAACCATTTTTCTCACATAATACAACCAAAAGACAAGAAACTAGAATCTAAATACGATAAACACAACTACTTCATTAATCAACTTGTTTCCAATTTCTCAAAAGATCAAATGGTTAACATGAGAAATCATCAATATTAAGACATTAAAGATCGTCAAATTTCTAATACTACGCGTCGATGATACTTATTTGTTTAGTAGCTAGTGAATCAGCATGCATGAAAGGTAGCTAGCCTCAACTCAAGATCTAACCCACCAATGATTGGTGGTACAACATGATGCATCTTCCTCCTCTTACCACCACCATCATCGCTACCGGTACCAGTATTCGAACACGAATCCAAATCAAACCCTAAAACTAAACTTGTTTCAACAACCCCTACAATCCCATCATCATAAACACAACTCTTCATGTCAGAACTACTATCAAGACTTTCTTGACCTAATGCCGGTGCCGAAGAAACCCTAGAAGGATTGGTGGTTACACTTTGCTTGAACTTGGCCTTTTCTCTCCTGTGAACATTCATGTGACCACCAAGTGCTTGAGCTGACCTGAACTCTCTTCTACAAAAGCTACACGAATATGACCTCGGTGGCCAAACGAAACTCCCTAGCGGTCCTCGGGCATCTTCGGCGAACGCCTTTTCTTCCCATGAATGGCTCGAAAACTTGTTCATGAGGATATTGTTGTTGTTTCTCATTGACATCAAGTATTGTGAATATTGCTCCATTTTCAAACTGGTCAATGGATGGTACATATTAATATAGAGAGGAGTGATAGTTATTGATATAGTTGTGACTTATGACTAGCTAGGTGGATGGGATTTTAAATGCATGAAAGGTACAAGAGAATCTAAAAAGAAGAACATAAGGGTTATACGAAAAGGCCAGATACGATGGTTTTTAATAGATTAAAGTGGTCACCCTAATTTGGCTGTTTCATTGGATGGTACTTGAGTTGTTTAAGGTAAGGGTTGATAAGCAGTCACTATCCTTAACTAAAAACTTTTACCCCTATATGTCATAGGGTTATACATATGTACGTTTGTGTATAAGCATTAATGGTCTTCTCATGCAACTATCATATATTCCAAGCTCTTGGAAGATAATGTTATGTTTCATACACACTAGAGCATCCCCTAAAAGACCCATAAATCATAATCACACCCTACTATATATACCAAATAATTGAACACAAAGATTTATTTTTGAAAAAGAAAAAGAATTATCATCTAGAATTACCGAGAGATATGGTTGTCGGTTATACTTGTTTGTTTTGTAGGATTGTAGTGACAAACTCGTTATGAAACAATGGAAGCACGGTCATAAATTGGCATGAAAAAAGTGCGACTTCAAGAGAGTGTCAACTGTGAACTATAATATCAACATGAGTTATGAGTACTTGTATGTTGTTAGATCTAAAGTTAGCTAACATTATATCCAAATTCCTACATCTAAGGTTTCGAATGACCTTTTTCCTACGTTCCGAAACTTAGGTCATTATTAACTTGGTTATTTGAATATTAATTGATGCCAAGTTAGTGTACTCATACTTAACCAACTTGATAGACAAATGAGCTAGAAAATGACACAAAAAATGACATAACTTAAATGAGTACGTGAAAGTTACAGAGCCTACATGTAATGAATGAAACATGATCCCAATGGCCCATGTGTAAGACTGCCCAGCATATACGATTTGTCCCGAGTGTTGGACCTGCATTATGTTATTCGGATGTCCTATATCAAGCTCGTCAGTTTTTTATATAAAAATTTTAATAGTTTTGATTAGTTTTTTTTTTCGTACAAAAACTTGTGAATTATATGATTAATTAACTTACATGTTTATTTATATAGTGAATTTCATTAATACGCACTCAATTCACTTTGTAGAATTTGGTTGCAACTGCTAAATTTGGATGTAGTTTGAGTGTAATAGTCTAAACAATTATGGTGATAGGAGCATATCACACATTCACACCCATCATTCAACTACCTCAACATCTCACTTATCTCTATCCCATCCCATTTCATTATTCATCCCACTTATTCTAACTTAATAAAAGAATTTTCATAATTAGATTCAATAAATATTATTAACATTAACTATATAACAACGGTAATAACAACCATTATTATAGTTTAAAAAATTATTGTAATGCGTTTTTATGATTTTTGATTTTTTTTAATTATTAACATTAAGCTTCGGTTCATGACCACCTAGCTATATAAAAAAACAACAATAGCGATGATGGTGGGTTGGTGCTCCCACATGGGTGCATTATGCATCCAGTCCCAATCCATCATCGTCCAATCCGAGCACCCTTAATCATGTAAATTTATATATCCATTGCTCCTCGATATAAGAAATTAAGGTGTTGGTTGATCATTTGTGGCAGATCCTAAGTATTAATATTATTTTTTTGTTACCATGCATGTCAAAGCTTCAGTTGTCCATATGTTAATAGATCGAGTAATTATACAATTACATCATAGAGTATTTACATAATTAATCTACTTTTATATATAATTACTCTACTAGACTCTCACAATTAACACGTTAATTTCATTTGTATGCTAACTTTCCCCGATACTTAATATAAGAAATGGTGCACTAACAGATTTTATAAAACTTAGCCAACCGTAGATCAAAACCAGTAACATCATATGAATCAAATACAATATATTTTTTATGTGCGTTTGGAACCAGTCCTAATATACGGGTGAACTTTCTTCATACGGATGTTAACCGTCCATACTGATTTTGACACTCCACGCGTAACTCACTTAAGAGCACCATCAAGAAGAAAATTTACTACCGTAGGAAAAACCCTTGAGAAACTTAGCAAATGATCACCTATTATACTAATTATATTCTTAATTGGATCATTAGACCTTAATTAGTCTCTATAGCAACATGGTCGACAAGTTTACTTCCTAAAAATAGAAACATTAAACCCAATTAGGGTTGGCATATGCGCATTAGCAAGCTTAACCTTCTCGAAACAAAAATACTATTGGATTTATATACTTCACATCACAATAACTTTCATACGGGAACATTTCTTATTCAAGAATGATATCCTTGGTTTTTTTGATGAAAGGATTCAATGAAACAATTGGGTTCCAAAAATATCCAACTCTCTATCTTGAAAACTTGTTATGAGAAACTTCAAACTTGTGTGTACAGTGTACACTGTACACAAGCGGAAAATTTTCAAAATTCTTGAACAAGACACCTTATATGTAAACTAATGTAATATAACAAAGTTCACATAATAACTATCTTAAAGTTTGAAAGTGAAAATCAATTGAGTTTTTATTTTTTTTATAAGTCAAACTTTCTATTAACAGCATAACGATGTCCCAAAACACAATTCAAAAATTACAAATCAATACAAAGGTAGTGTATGATATATGAAAAAAAAAAAAAAACCTCAAAGTTGTAATAACTAAATGACAATAGATGGTGTTAAAAGGTTGGATTAGAATTAATAGTCAAATGAAAATATTGTACAATAAAAGCCTAAATAAATTATATATCAAAACTGATTATTTTAAGAAACCATAAGAACCAAAATGGAAGTTCTGTCCATCTATTTTTAATAATATTTTTGAAGGCTTTTACGTTAAATTATTTTAACAAGTATATTAACTCATTAACCTGAAAATATTTCTTGGGTTTTGTATACTTTTTTTAGTTTTGCAGGACAACAGGCGGATGGGCTTATAGACAGACTTATAGTGGTCTGGGCTTCAAATTGAATGAAAGAAAGTTTTAGTTGGACTTCAAAGTAAGACGCTAAAAGTTCAATTTTTGTACTATTAAAACGAAAGTTTTGTGGTGACAACCAAAAACCTACAAATGTAATTTTTGATTATTAGAAGTATCAAAATCAAAGCCTTGTGTTATATGTTTTATCATACACCAGCTTCAGACTCGTGTATTACACATGTATAATTAACAAAAAAAATATTTAATAATTAAGAGAAATACAAAAACAATGAATTTATCATACATTGTAAAGAGACAGGGCCGGCTCCGAGAATTAAAAAAAATAATTTGGGCCGGTTGCGAAAAATGTTTGGGCCTTAAGTAAAAAGAGGATTTCGTTGGGTTTAAACAATTTAATTTTTAAATTGGCTTTATTGGTTATGATTTATGATTTGGGTTGTATAAAAAACTATTGTTTACAAAATTAGCTTAAACATGTCTCAAATGGGACTAGAACCCACAAGCTTTTGGTTGGAAGTCATACATCTTTGTCACTGGACCAAGTTAGTTGTTATATAATTGAGTTTAAACATTCGATATACATATCGTTTTTCATAAATACATATAAACTTTTTTAAAAAATTGGGCTTAGAGGGTAGTCGGGCCTATGGCCGTCGACCACTCTGCCATGGGCCATGGCCGGCCTTGTAAAGAGACCGTTTTTATGAAATAGTGTTAAAAATAATTTAACTATTTATTTAGTATATTCATCTTTATTTTATAGTGTTTAATTAAAAATAAATGATAATTAATGATTTGAGAGATTTAGTTGATTTTAATTTTTAATCTATAGAGATTAAGGTGTAGTGACAAAATACTACTCGTTTTTAACTTTTTATTAGAAAAAAATATAGATTTTAGTGACATTCTATACTTTCCAATAATGGCATCTATATATATTATTTGTTGTGATAATTGGAAAGCAGAAAAGGGAAAAGAGAAGAGAAATGAACCTTCACAAGTACCATTTAGCTTCCTTTTTTTCTGTTTCTTTTTTACTTATTTTTACTGCTGTGATCTTTTATTGTTTTATTTTGTTTCTATATTTTGACCTTCTATTATTTTAATAAAATCATCCTAACCAATCGGACATACGAACCATCAAACCGTTAGTGACTGTCGGTACAATAATCAATCAAATCTTTTGTAATTTGTTTAGCTGTTTTATATTAAGCAGAGACTTTCTCAAATGGATTAACTATATTATTAATTTATTAGTTGATACGAAAACGTCTTTTTCATTAGCATATTTTTATTCTCCAAAGAGAACGTATGTGAACTACCCAGACAATTAATATATATGTAGTTATTTTTCGTAAGTGAGCTTGAATTCGACTCTTGAAAAACTTGTAAATTGGATATCTTCAAGATTCGAAATATGATAACGCTATTAAAGTAAAGAGTAAATTGCAAAAATTAGGTTTGGTCACATTGCTTGTTTCATCCAAAAAGTTTTATTTTCTTTTGCATTTCAGCCCGTAAGGTTTTATAGATCTTGTCAGTTTTAGCCTAAAGTTCCATTTTGTTTTTGCATTTTGGCCCCTAAGGTTTTACGAATCTTGTCAGTTTCTTTCAAGTGGTTAACTCCATCCTAAATTTTTAACATTAAATCAAAGACACTTTTATCCTTTTAAGAGCTATTTATGCAGTTAGCTACAATTAATACAAAACTAAAGGGATCAATAAAATCAATTAAAATATCCCGATCTCCTCATATGATATTGATCTCAAACCCTAACCCCACACCCGTCGATCATCCACCCCAAGTGGTAACCTCCCCGTTGATTTTCAACCAAAATTTGGGGCTTTCACGAAAACAATAAACGATTTGAGCTTTCGTGAAAATGGAGACACTTAGGTGCGCTCACAGTTTTGTGAGCTCGATCAAAGGTTGAGAGAGAATAAATCAATCAACTGAAACCCTTGAAACCTAAGGTATGTCCATGAGCTCATACTAATAATGTCTAATAATAATATAGTCAAATATATAAGGTTGATACCATGTAAGATAATGGTTAACACCAGATTCTTTCTTGATTAAGATTGTCATACAATATATCGATCGAGATTATGACAAAACCCTATAAACTTAATGTGAGTATGTTGGATCACACTAGTAACGGAATATCCCACATCGTTGGGAAGGAAAACGAAACATTCTTTATAAGAAGGTGGATACCTTCCATACCAAAGCGTGTTTTGCCTGGGCGAGAAACTCGTTTGGTAAAAACAAAGCCGTGAAGGCAGTCCATTCAGAGCAAAAGCACAATATCTTGGCGAGAGAGTCTTGCATTGTTACAAGTAATGTCTAATAATAATATAGTCTAATAAATTCTATGTATTAATTTAATATATGATTAAAGAAAGTCTGGTAAGAGTGGGCAAGGCTCTCTAAAATTAGAGAGTTGTTCTAACACACAAAAATTCACCATTAAATATAGTTAACAAGGATGAACATCAAATAAAAGCTTAGTCAAAATCTAAATATATTTCGACATTAAAGTTTCTATGCTTAAAATATTCGATAGTCAAATACCTTGAATCAAATAAACAACAATATATCGTTATTATATCTAGCGTTGAACATCTAGAAGCAGTATACAAATTTTATAATATTTTCTTGCAAAACAGGTTTACGGTGAACCAAATTTTGACTTTGATGGGTAATTTAATTTAATGTCATTGACAAACTTGGATCGCGACTATCTCCATACGATATTTTGTATAGTGTAAAACTTTTTATCATATCAATCCTCTTAAAAATATCATATCAACTTCTACATAAAGAAAAAACACGTATACTTATATCAAGTTTATTTGATTAATTTCGTAATTGCTTAACGTACATGTATATCTATAATAAAGTCAGTATATTATTACACTATAAATTATTAAGAAAGTTATGAAAAGTAAATCAACTTATGTGTTCGTAAAACTGAAGGGAATTTTAAATTCCACTATTACTGAATAAATTGATTAATCTGTTTTATAACAGTAAATCAACTTGTGTATTCGTAAAACTGATGGAATCGACTGATAATATGTTATCTTTATATAAAACAAACATTAAAAACGTTTGTGATGCTATAGGGATCACAACAAAATGTAAGGCTTGATGTGAGTGCTATTATTTTATTTAATAAATCGAACGTTATTGATGTAGCTTCGAGAATTGAAAAGATAACAACAAACTAGCTATAACAATTAGTGTTTTGACATAAGTGTAATATTCAGCCTCTACAAACAATTTTGTCGTAATTTTGGGGTAAAGACCTTCCATGAAGCTATCAATTATGAATTTCACAACTAAAGCATGTTTAACTGTTGAGTTACTTTATTGTTCACTATACAAACTTAGATAAACGTTGATAAAATTTGTAAACATGCGTTTCTTACAAATTTATGTTATTTGATGTTCTATATGTCGTAGAGTAATTAATAATAATGTGGTATTTGTTTGTGTTATCGATTTAAAATAACACAAACAACTAAAACCGAATTTGTCAAATATTAAAAATTATTTGTCTAGTTTGCAGCTTTAAACGTGGAAGTCGTGCATAAGAGCATTCATGATCCATTCCTTAAAAGAAAGGCGAGTGAGTTTTGTATGGTTGTGAGTGAAGGAGAAAAAAAGTCGTTCAACATGGTTTAAGAATACAATGTTCACTTCCTTTAATTTTTTAATATTTTTTAGAAGTGTTTGTGAATGAAGAGGAGAGAAAAATTAATAATTATGGTATAAAAAATATTATTAAATTAAAAATACTAGAGGATTATAATATATTTTTAGTGTAATTATACGGGTATGGTCTTATGAATACACAGGGTATGTTTAGCAAAACTAGCTGGTAGCTGTAGCTGGAAGCTGCTAGCTGGAAGCTGGTGGCTAGAAGTTATAGCTGTTAGCTGTAGCTTTTTAGAAATATTTAGGTGTTTGTAAATTAGCTGACCCTTTTAATAAAACTAGCTGGTGCTCGCACGGTGCATCATTCTAATCCGAAACCTATTCTGACTTGACCTCTTTCGACTCAAACCGTACCGACATGAACCGAAGTAAATTAATATTTTTTGCATCGACTCGTTCCAACCCTAATTTGGTCTTACACATTACCTAGGCTTGCGTGACTCGACTTGTTGCTGATCCTAACCAGTAATCACATAATATGTTAATTTTTTAAAGTTAAAGAAGTATAACAATATGATACTCAAATTAAAGAGAATAAAATATTCGTTTTTATGATGCAATTTTTAAAAATAAATATTAACATATGAAAAAGTTGTGGTCTTTTAAAAAGTCATGGGGGAGTTTGTTTTGAACATGAGTTAAATATGTAATTAACTAATTATTATATGAATTAATAAAATGTTATGGAAGTTCAAGTACCAAAATTGTAAAATTTGAAATACTAAAAGCTTGTAGCATTTTCTAAACGCTACTAGTTGAAGCTTTTAGCTTCAAGCTTTTTCTCCTAACTTAAAAGCTTCAAGCTACTCTAACCAAAAAAGACTTTTCAATAATTTTGAGATTTTTCATAAAAGCTTGTAGCTTAAAGCTCTTTGTCAAATATACCCACAATGAGTTGTGAATGCTACCTCTAACTAATGATATGTTTTCCAGTTTATAAACAAAGATTAATGTAATAATAACTAATATGTGGCGTGCCAATTATCCTGTGTCTAAGTGGTTGACGCGGGGAATTCAAAAGGTTAGATTTTAAAGCGTGAAAGGTATTGAGTTTAAGTCCAATAAGCTCCACATCACTCATTTTTTCTCTTTCACTCCATGTCATCCAAAGGAAATTGTTTAACTCATTTAACTCCATCTCTCTCCTATTAATATTTAATTTAAAATCAAACATTTAGTTTAATTACCAAAATAAATAATAACTAAACAATTAGTAATTAATACATATTTAATGCATATTGTTCATTTTAACCCGTTAGAAGCATAATCCATGGGCATTTTAACACACTTAACACAAGTGGGAAGTGGTTTAATTCATCTTTAAAGTGTCATGTCATGTTAACCCATGTATAGGTTAGAGTATACCCCATGACCTAATATGACAGAAAAAAAGGTTTAAATTAGGCCACAAAGTTTTCTAACTTACGAGGAATGTCTTTCTATAAATGAAATAAAAATGACCAAATGAGCCTGTGATCCAAATAAGCTATAAAAATTAGCTATTACGTGGTTGGTAAAGTTCCCTAATTAGTCACTAACATCATATGCTCCCACATAGGGGTGAGCAATTTAACCGTCATAACCGTTAACCGAACCATAACCGTCATAACCAAACCAATTTTAACCGATAACCGTCATAGCCGGTGGGTCGGTTTTAATGAAGTTTTGAAAACCGCCAAATGCGGGTCGGTTTTGGTTATAGATACTTCCAAACCCTCATAACCGAACCGACCAATTTATTTAATAAACAATATGTTTGGGATTTATTTTCAACAAACATATTGCCGGATTATACCATTTTGATGTGTTCGTTTCAACTTTTGTTATCAAATTAACTTAAATTTCATTGTTAGATTATATAATGTCATTTTTCCAACATTTGATATTAATGTTATGGATTATATATATTGTTGAATTATGTCAAGTCATTTTTTCTAATATTTGGTATTAAACTTTTAGGCTCAATTAAATCGTTTTGGTTACGGTTAACCGACTCATAACCGACCCGCTATAACCTTCAAAACCGATTAACCGAAACCGCCATAACAGATCGGTTATGGTTATGGTTATCCATTAACCGACATATCGATTATGGTTATGGGTTTAGCTCAAAACCGCTTCAAACCGACCAATGTACACCCCTACTCCCACATACCACATGCCCAAACCACCAACCAATTGTAGCCCATGGCTTTTCTTAACAATTCGTTACGACTACCAACCTGTCTAAAGCTAATTTAAATAAATATTTTTTAAAGAATTAAAACATTAAACCTTTAACATTTATTAACTAAAGATGCTGTTTATAACACTGACCACATATGATATGAATGAAAAATTTATTAACTATGTATTTTCATAAATAAGTTTCTAATTTAGGTATCATTTTCAATGATAACCAGAAATAAATATTTTAAACTAGTCGTGGTGACTAATTTCTTGTGTCAGCGAGTAATTTACAAAAGTGGCTGGGACGAATCTTTTAGGCTAAATTAGTCGGGACGACTGTTTTAAATAAAATAAATACTTTGGGTGAGTTTTTTTTTTATGAATTTTATGAGTAAAATAAAATATAATAATACACTATTAAGACAAGTACCAAAAATTTCATCAAAACTTGTATAAACTATTTTTTATATAAAACAATCGTCCTAACAAGTTTATTGCTTCAAATTACTTGTCTCTGAATATTTCTTAGCCTAAAATAGTCGTAATGACCAGTTTGTAAACACCAAAAATCTAGTCGTCATGACTAGTAAAAATACTTATTTTTTGATTTTTTTGCAAATAATACCTGAAACTAGAAACATGTTTATGAAAATGCCTATTTTAAGAATTTTCCCTAACATGATCTCGAGTGTCAGGTTATTCTACAAATGGAGACAAAAATAAAAATGATTAGAAGAATTTGTAAAAAAAAACCCTAAAAAATAATGAATAAAAAAATCATAACTCAAATTTAATAAAGAAACGAAAAAAGTAAAAACATTAAAATGTTTATACCGTTTTCCGCGCGTTCTACAAAAAAATACAATTGTATGACATTATATTATATTTTGCTTAGCATTGTGTTATATTTTACGATATACTATGTCTTTTTTGATTCATCGTTATGCTTTATTATTTATTTTCAAAATTGTGTCTTTTCGTCGTTTTTTAATTGAACGTGAATGATGGGGAAAACATTTTAGCTTTTTGTTTTTATTTATATTTTGAGTTATGATTTGAAAAATTGCCAAAACATGACAAGAGTAGTAAATTGAGGGAAAAAATAAATTTTGAAATATTAAAATGAAAAAAAAATCTGAAAAATTATTTTTTGCAATTTTCAGTTTTTTTTTTTCCAATTTTGATATTTTTTTTTTGCAATTTATTTTTTCTCTCAATTTTTTCAAAAGTATTTTGTAATGTCAAACTAATTAAAAATAAAAAAACCATACATAATTTGCTATTAAGGTAAAATATCTATGATTAAAACATAAAGGAAACTTTAGTGACCTGATTAGAACAACATATTTGATGAGTGTTCTGATTGAAATAATTTTAAAACTTGGTTATTATTCTATAAAGTGGTTGAGAAAAAATATAGGGTTGGTTATGGTTTAGGTAAAAAGTTAGAACCAAATTTATTATTTTGTGTTGGTTTTTTCAAGATCGGACATTCTAATTAAAATGTAAAACTGAAAACCAACACGACATAAACTCAGAGACCCAAACTTTTTATCTTGTGTCGGTTTCTTTTAAGACCATATGTATTTCTTTATATGTTGAACACGTTTTATGTGAGTAAACGTATAGACATGATGTGACTGATTTAGTAAAAGTAAATATATGGGTTGAATAAATTATAATCTTAACATATAAAGTAGTGTCTTATGTTTAAATCTTGGTAATGACATCGTCTTTGTGTCCACCTATTATATAAAAACAAAATACGTAACGGTGCATTCAGTCTCCCACCAAAGTTTGGATAGCACGAAAAGAAGCAACAACCATTGACCGTTAAAAAAAGAAAAAAAAAAGGTAGATCCAAGGAGCAAAAGCAAAGAGTAAATTACATTAACGATCCTTCAACTATTGTATGATTTAAACAGTCTCAAAAACTTTTATTACCATTTTTTGTTACAACATTGTTTTAACAGTGTTGAAAACTAACCATAATACCTTAGTGAATATTTGAATATTAACTGTCCATACTAATTTAAACGCTCAAATATAATGTTATCCTTGCCCGTTAAAGTACCAAATGATGGCTGTAACTGCGTGTAAGGCATTAACATACACCTAATAGAAGGCATGCCACTAAGCCCGAATCTACCATAATGCCACTCATAACTTTTACATCATGACGGCCATAAACAGAAGGTTACAAAATACAAACAAACAAGTTAATGAGACAATAAACAAAGGTATGAAAACGTAAATAAAAAAACCATGAAATGATAAGTTTGACTCCGTCCAATAAAGTCGTCCGATGTGTCTGGCGTTAATGTCACGCCAGTCTCTCTCACGCGTTCACTTTCCCTTCATATATTTCTCCTTCTCTTTCTCACACCCATTCTCTCTCTCTCTCTCTCTCACCAGAGAGATTCAATCACTCTCCACAATCAACAAATTCCTTTCTGGGTTCTTCTTATCACCCCTCAATTTTTCCAAAAACCATTTCAATTTCATTTCAACAATCAACAGTTGTTTTGTTTTGTTTCATCCATAGATGTCAACGCTTGGATCTTCATCATCGTCTTACTGGTGCTACAGATGCAACCGATTCATTAGGATCCGAACCCACATCCAAGACTCACCCGTATCCTGCCCGGATTGCAACGGCGGCTTTATAGAGCAAATCAACAGCCCCATCAGATTCACCGGACCGGAGTTTCACCGGAGCCGCCCTTCTCCGCCGTTACTACGGCAAGGTAGAAGAACCGGTAACGGTGGTGAACACTCTCCGTTTAATCCCGTTATTGTTCTCCGTGTACCCAGCACGCCGGAATACTCCCCCGCCGGAGACGAATATTCCGGCGCCGGCAATAATAACGGTAACGCGTTTGAATTGTTTATGACGATGGGGCCGGGTCGGGTTTAAGACCGTTACCGGCGAGTATGTCTGAGTTTTTACTCGGGTCGGGTTTTGACCGGTTATTGGATCAATTGGCCCAGATAGAGGGTAATGGGTTGGGTAGGATTGATAATAATAATAATCCACCGGCGTCAAGGCGGCTGTTGATTCAATGCCTGTGATTGAGATTCAAGAGGATCATATATTGATTGAATCATATTGTGCTGTGTGTAAAGAGCCTTTTGAATTAGGATGTGATGCTAAAGAAATGCCTTGTTTACATTTGTATCATCCCGATTGCATCCATCCGTGGCTCGCCTTGCGGAACTCGTGTCCGGTTTGTCGACACGAACTCCCCGTCGATGAGTCGATCCCGAACCGGGCTCATTCGGATACCAATAGCGAATCGGGCCACGAAGAGGCGGCCGGGTTGACTATTTGGCGATTACCGGGTTGACTATTTGGCGATTACCGGGTGGGGGGTTCGCGGTTGGGAGGTTTACGGGTGGGAGGCGTGGCGGTGAGAGGGAGTTACCCGTGGTTTTTACGGAGATGGATGGCGGGTTTAATCATAATGGGGTTCCGAGGCGGATTCAATGGGCCTCGAGAGGTCACGTTTCTCGAGAACGAAGCGGGTTGGGTCGGGTTATAAGGAATTTGTTTTCGTGTTTTGGAGACGGGTTTTCGAGAAGCAGGAGACGGGCTTTGGCTTCGAGCTTGAGCTCAAGTTCGGATGATCGGGGTAGTCAACGAAGTAGGTCCGTGTCGTCTAGAAGCTTGGCTGTAGCGTTTGACGCGCCCAACGAGCCGCGGAGATGGTGAAATGGCTTGGTTGGGTCAAGAATTAAAGGCTCTTTTTATGTAAATATTAAAACTTGATGAGATTACAACATATGAATATTTATATTTATCTGCAATTTTTTGTTCATTAGTTTAGCTTAATTTTTGTTCAATATGTCAAGATATTGTTTTTGTTCTCTTTTATATAAGAAAGGAAACTTGAAATTGAAATTAATTTGGATTCTTGTTATTGCTTTCATTTCTGTTAATTTGGGTGCACAAAAGTGATGCCAAATTCAACAATGTTTTGGAGCATAGTCCTTAGTGGAATGACTATTTGGGAAGATTTTTTGTGTATTGTGTGGTGGTGGTTTGTCTGCATAAAAGAACAACATAAAGAAACAAAGTTGGTTATGCCAGTTGGATATGCCATAAATAAATAACAAAAAGAGAAAATAAAGGAAACACATGAACTCATTGTGTGGTGGTGTGTTATGTTTGTCTTTTTTAAGAAAAAACCTAGCATTAGTTTTCAATCATTTTTAAGTACTTTATTTTAGTAAATTTTTTAATAACTAACAAATAAAACCACACTACTTGGGTTAACTTTATGGCAAAAGGTGACTCTATAACGCTGTGTAAGTGTGTAGCCCAAGCTCACTGTCTCCTGTATCGGAGAAAACTTTTCGCCCGAAGATCCACTGTGATAAAATCTGGTTGGAATCAGATTTAAACTTAAACCTCCGATCTTTAGCCCAAGTTTTTATTTCTTCTTCAATACGAGTTGAGATAAGTTAAAATTATCAATAATTAAATATTTTTTTAAAATAATACAAAAATATTTGACCTTATATAAAATATTAAAGGGTCTAAAAGTTTAAATTGATAAGAAAATGAGACTGATGTGGGTATGAATCACATTTTGTTGGAATTTTGTGTCTTGAAGATGACCGGAAACAGCTGTTTTATTGATATGAAATGTGGAATGTTGTGTTAACCAGATGACCAACAACATGCGCGTGTTGAATAACACTTATACACGAGTATTTTTATTAATATTTAATGGCTAAAGCCACTTGTGTAATTAAGTTATCCTTTTTAGCAATAAAGTCATTGTAAAATTTTGAACACACAACCTCGTATTTAAGAGGGTGCCATAAATATATGAATTTTGTTAGATACATGCATAAAATAACAAGAAAATAAGTATAATTTTAGTTATTGTTCCAGGTCTTACGCCTCCCTTAATCAACTGAGCTACACGGTGGGGACAATATAATGTTAGTTATGTTGTTCATACGTAGGGTCGTAGCCATAGGGATGGAAAAACCATAACCTCAAACAATTGACATAAGAGTATGAGACTATTTTTAAAAACTTCACGAATTTAAGGCGTTTATATCCACTTGATTAACCGAATTTGTTAAACATGCATTGAAAATTCGAAACTGAATATTACATAATATTTGAAAATTTAATAAAGTTAAATTTAAAATGAACTTTCAATTATCAAAACTAAAGAATTTCTAAAAGTTTAGTATTATTTTAACACTAACGCACACGCCCTTTAATTACATTTGTGTTACCGAAAGAGACTTCTTAGAACACAGATACATTTCCAACACACCTTGATACTGCTAAGTCACATTTTGATGCAAGTGTAGTTAAATAATTTACGTTTCAAGTTGGTTAATTTACATAACTTCAAACCCCGCTTTTAGTTGATTTGGCTTCCCAAAAGGCGACTATAAAGTTTTAATCATATATAAACATGTACACCAAATACCCACATGTGGTCATTATACCATAGAAACGATAAGTAATGACCAACGCCTAACCGGTATCAAACGAATATGAAACACATATCGTATTAGAATTAATGGATTTAATCTATACTCCCTTTAGCAATATCCCTAATATTTTTGTGGTTGTGAGCTTAAACGATCGAAAGGGAAGGAGGATGATACATGTGTGAAATATTCATCATTTCAACAGAGAAAAAGAAAGTCAAATAAAGCAAAAGTTGCCAAAATAGTTCATGTCGATCGATTGCCATGAATCCATGATATAACGTACGGTCATGTCGGTAGGTTTCCAAAACCTCTGGGCTTATGTTAAGATGCCATGTCTCGTTAATAAACACCAAAATAATAGCGTCTTTTGTTGTAGTTGTTATTGGATCTAAGCTACATTATTTCTCTTAATCATTGTTTGTAATTTAATTTGATTTTATTTATAGAATGAATACAGTTCTTCCTATTTTATATTTTTGTATAACTCTACAGTATACTGCATGCGTTTCTTTTTTCCTTTTTTCTTTATCAACCTTCAACGCTACACACTTTCGCTCTTATAATAATGGTAACAACTTGAAGAGGTAGGTCCCAGCAGAGACCAGTTGGTCCCGCAAGACTCACCCTGAACAGGGACGTCTGCGCAAAGGCCATCTGCTCCCGCAGGACCCACCATGCTCATAGAATCTTACGCGCAGTACGCAAGCTGTACACGCAGGGAAAGCCTCCCAATGGTGAAGTACCCCGCCTGTTCCCGCAGTTGCGGATACAAGCCATCAGGGAAGGCTACCCGCAGACAGCAGGGCTACACGCACAAGGCAATAGCTACTTCAGTAGTCACATGAAGGAATGAGCAAGGCGGAACAATCCCGCCAAAGTGAGCCAGTCCGTATGATTCTGAAAGATCTTTTGTACTATACCTACCAAGGTATGGATAGGACAGACAATCTGACCAGAACAAACCATGAGCCAATCACAGGGTGACAGCTCACCGACAACAGTACGAGGAGGAGCACCCTCTAGTACTGTTTGTCACTATTAGCCGCTGCCTACTCACCAACTCTTACTGAGGGGCGTGCGTAGCCTACAGTTGGTAGAATAGTGTTACTGTTGGCCGTAACCTATTCACCAACCAGCATGGCCTGCGTATAATCCACAGCAGGTGGGACGTGCATAATCTACAGTTGGTGGAATAGTGCAGCCGACTTTGTTACTGTTGGCCGTAACCTATCCACCAACCGGTATGGCCTATGCATAATCCACTGTTGGTAGAACAGGAATACTATTCAGCCGGCTATACCTTCTAGGAAACCTACCTTCGGCTATAAATACTCCAACATCTTGGAATGGTAAGATCATCTGCTATCCAGTTATCTAGCAATCTCTTAATATACACTTATATTCAGAGCAATCTAGTCTGATTCTCACGCCGGAGGGTGGTCACAAGGAGGAACCCCCCCCCTTCTCAGTGACGAGCTTACGGTGTTTGTTTTGCAGGTCCCCCGAAGAACAACCGTCTCTGTTGGACCTCATTCTCGTGGGAAACATTACTTAACCCCCAGATTATCTATAATCTGTCCAGGGTTCACTTAGTGTTTCTTCATTGGCGCCATCCGTGCATAAAAGCTAGAACTATTTTAGTTTTTTCACAATTTCTGAAGAAATGGTTAACGTTACTCCGGTCCAAAGGCCAGTAACCGACCAAGAAACCCCGGTAACAACCCCAGCAACTGGGGGGAACACCGGCGGTTATACAATCCTTACGAACACTACCCCGACTACCCAAGCCGGGGCAAGTGCAGTAAATATACCACTGGGGTTCACCGATACCCAGCTGGAAAAACGAACGAGGGTCCATCGCCAAACACTAGATCAAGTGAAGGCGTGGGCCGAAGCACGGCAAAGAGAATTCCAAGCCGAATTGGATGAACGCTTGCGTTCAGCTCAACAGGCTGACGAATTCGCCAGTACTCGCCAACACCTCAATATGAGCAGTGACTGCGAGTACTCAGACGAGTTGGAGTCCGATACCGACGCAAACCCTCGCCATAAGGCGAAAGGGAAGCGTAAGGAAACGGACGTCCAACCAAAAAGGAATTTTGGGGAAGCTTTTAAACCAATCGCGGAGAGAAATCCGCGTGACTTCTCCAAAACCTTTAGACCAACTGCTACAAATGCAGGAAAGTCAAAATTCGCAAGGGACATTGCGGAAGCAATCGCCCCGAGAAGTGCCAAACAAATGTCCAACATTGGCACTTATGATGGTCTATCCGACCCAGACGACCATTTGAACAGGTTCATTGCGGGGGCTACCGTCAGCAACTGGACGGAACCCACGTGGTGCTACATGTTCCAGATGACTCTGGTCGGAGCGGCCAGGGCATGGTTCGATCGTTTACCGATCCACCACATATATGACTGGGCGGACTTTCAGAACAAGTTCAGCCAGCACTTTAGCCAACAGAGGAAGTACACTGAAGAGCAGTGGACGATCCTCAACTGCGTGAGAGAGGAGGATGAATCTTTACTAGACTTCATCACTCGCTTCAACTCCAAAAAGCTAAGTCTCGGCAACATAAGTGAGGATCTGGTTCGCGCCGCCTTCATCCAAGGCGCCGAATACCCAGAACTTATCCGCACATTGACGGGTAAGGATGGCATGCCATCAACATGGGATGCCATCATGACGGCGGCAAAGCGCTTTGCCGAGACGGAAAAGCAACTGGGAAGGGATCTTCCCCAGAGTACACACCTCTACACGCAGAGGACAAGGGAAAACAATGTCCGGATCGCCCGGCAGAACAAAAAGAGGAGGCTAGGTATTTGGCAGTCAAGGGTAAACTTTGACACCTCATCCAGCTCTCGCCCTCTTGTTGGCGGAAGGGACAACACACACCCTTCAAACCGAAAACACCGGTGGACGCCACTCACGAAGAGCGTCACGGAGATATTTGCCACGGAAAAATTGCCATGGCCAAAAGCCCCATTGATCCGGCAGAAACCTAATGCGGATCAAAGCAAATCCTGTGATTTCCACGGGACAAAGGGTCATGGTACTGAAGAGTGCACATCCTTGAAGGATATTATTGAGACATTTGTCAAGGATGGAAGACTTGCACATCTCGTGGCATCAATCAGGAAGGGAGGAAGGAATGACAACCGGTACAGAGGTAACGGACGAAAGCCCGTCGACATCAGCATCAACATGGTTCATGGCAAGGTCAGAGGAAGAAAAAGACGAGTGACAGAACCATGCGCGTGGAAGGAAGCTGAGGTGCGCTTCCCGCGAGTGCCAGGAGGCCCCAGCAAAGAAGGCCCCATCGTCATCAGAAGCCAGCTGGGGCATTACATCACTTCCCGCACTCTTGCTGACAACGGCGCTTCGTCGACAGTGATGTACAGGCAGTTCTTTGATAAGCTGGATGATGAAGACAAAGAACGCTTGGAAACGGTCTACGCTTCAATGGAAGGGTTTGACGGCAGTACAGAAACCCCCCTGGGTATCCTATCTTTCCCCGTTACTCTTACTGATGGGAATCATTCACGCACAGAAGACGTGGATTTTGTCGTGATGAAAAAGCCACACCACACGTACGACATCCTATTCGGAAGAGACGGGATGGCAAGATTCAACGCCGTGGTGTCTTCAGTCCACGGCATGATGGGATGGCCAACAGCTGAGGGTGTAGCGATGATCACTGGCATTCCCCAGGTATGCATCGCATCTGTCTCATCTAAACCCAAACCGAAAAAGGCTAAACCAACCATCACCGAACCGGAAAAATGGGCCTTCAATGGCAAATACCCCGACCAGGCCGTTACCATTGGACCAACAATTGTTGATCCCACCCGCACCCTACTCAAACGCTTACTGCAGAAAAACGCTGACATCTTTGCGTGGGCACCAGCTGACATGACTGGTGTACCCCGAAGTAAGGCGGAGCATAAGCTCAAGTGCGATCCGGCTGTTACGCCAGTCGTACAAAAGCGCAGAGTAATGGGGCCTGAACAAACTAACGCGTGTAGAACCCAAGTCAAGGAACTCCTTGACGCAGGCATCGTACGCGTTAGCAGATATCAAACATGGGTTGCAAATCCCGTAATGGTACCGAAGAATGACAAACAATGGCGCATGTGCATAGATTTCAAAGATTTGAACAAAGCATGCCCCAAAGATTGTTATCCGTTACCAGAAATTGATCTTAAGGTGGATTCGTTGGTACCATTTCGCCTTAAATGCTTCTTGGATGCGTATAAGGGGTACCATCAAATCCACATGGCCGTAGATGACCAGGACAAAACCGCATTTCGGACGCCCGATGGTACATTTTGTTATAAAATGATGCCATTCGGACTTAAGAATGCTGGGTCCACGTACCAACGACTGATGGACAAAGAGTTTCATGCCCAAATCGGGAGAAACTTGGAAGTCTATATGGATGATTTGGTCATCAAAAGCCCCGAGCCAGAAGCGATGTTGAAAGACATTGAAGAAACTTTCAACACGCTCAGAAAGATAAACATGAAGCTCAACCCGAGCAAGTGTTCATTTGGGATGGAAGAAGGGAAGTTCTTGGGAGTCATTGTTACTAAAGATGGCTTCAGAGCGAACCCTGAAAAGGTCGAAGCCATTATTAAAATGGAATCACCTACCACCATCAAACAGGCTCAGACACTGAATGGACGACTAGTCGCACTTAATCGCTTTTTGGCAAACCATACGGATAAGTCGTTTCCTTTCGTGTCAACATTGAGAAACTGCTTAAAGAAAACGCACTTCCGCTGGACACCAGAAGCGGAAGCAGCTTTTCAGGAGATTCGGTCACGCCTGATCGAACTCCCAACACTTACAGCACCACAAGCGGGAGAGGAGTTAATCCTATACCTTTCCGCAACAGATAGAGCAACCGGGGCAGTCCTGCTAATAGAACGAAAAGGCATCCAGATGCCAATCTATTATGTTAGCCGTGTACTAACAGACGTAGAAACCCGGTACTCTACCCTCGAAAAACTGGTCTTAGCACTTATACACGCTTCACGCAGGTTAAGACGATATTTCCAGGGCCACCCAATCACCATTCTCACCAACTTCAAACTCTCAAACGTTCTAGGCAAACCCGAATTATCGGGACGTCTAGCCAAATGGGCAATTGAATTGGGAGAATATGCAATTAAGTACAAGCCAAGACCAGCCATAAAGGGCCAGGTCCTGGCCGATTTTATTGCAGAAGTCCCCGCTTCGCGGGAGAAAGAGTGCCAGGAGGAGGCTCAACCCTCCCCAGCACAGGACATCAATGATGTCTGGCGACTCTACACTGATGGAGCAGCCAGTAACGAGGGTTCAGGCGCAGGGTTAAAATTAACCAACCCAGCAGGCCAAGAATATACTTACGCTATTCGGTTGGATTTTCCAAGTACGAATAACGAAGCCGAATATGAAGCATTCTTGGCCGGTTTGAGAATTGCGCGTAAGATGGGAGTGAAAAACTTGGAAGCCCACGTGGATTCCATGCTGGTGGCCAACCAAATAAATGGGACGTACACGGCTGTGAACGACACAATGGCCCTGTACCTCACCCAGGCAAAAACCCTTATGCGTGATTTTAGTGATTGTAAAGTCATACACGTCAAGCGCAGCGAAAACAAATCTGCGGATGCGTTAAGCAAGCTTGCATCACTAGCCTTCACCCACTTGGGAAAGGACATCCGCATTGAACTCCTCGAAGCACCATCAGTCCCGCACAAGGAAATTTGTGTCATCCAAACCGGTACAGAAACGTGGATGACACCAATAATAAATTACCTTGCAGCAGGAACACTACCAGAGTCAAAAACACAGGCAAGAAAACTACGCTGTAAAGCACTGAATTATCAGCTCGTCAATGACATCCTTTACAGACGTAACTTTCTTGGCCCACTCTTGAGATGCGTGGACAACCAAGATGCTGACTACCTCCTAAGGGAAGTACACGAAGGCATCTGTGGAGTACACGCAGGTCCTCGCGCTGTTGTAGCCAAGCTAAACAACGCGGGATACTTTTGGCCGGGGATGCATACGGATGCACTGGCATACATCAGAAAATGCAGGTCTTGCCAGCTTTACGCACCCAACACGCACCGCCCGAAGAATGAACTGGTTCCAGTCACTTCTTCATGGCCATTTCAGAAGTGGGTCATCGATGTGACAGGCCCATTTCCTACAGCAGCAGGAAATGTTCAGTTCCTAGTGGTAGCCATCGACTACTTCACCAAGTGGATAGAAGCAAAACCTTTAGCCCAAACAACCGCGAAGCATATCAAAAAATTTATTTGGGAATTTATTATTTGTCGTTTTGGACTTCCACAGAATTTGGTGAGCGATAACGGCACCAACTTTGCTGACAAGAAGCTACAACAGTGGCTAAAAGAACTTCAAATCACCCACACCTTTACCTCAGTGGCACACCCGCAAGGTAATGGTGAGGTGGAAAGAGCAAACAAGAGCATCGTCGATGGCATAAAGAAAAGACTCTTGGAACACAGATCCGGCTGGGTGGACGAGCTTCCGCACGTCCTTTGGGCAAACAGAACACTGAAGAAGGCCAGTACGGGAGAAACCCTGTTCAGCCTCACTTATGGCACTGAAGCCATGGTCCCGGTCGAAATTGGTCTACCCTCACCAAGGGTCTTGAGTCAGCCAGAAGACAATGATGCGGAAAGACGGTTGGATCTTATGCTAACCGAGGAACGCAGAGACTTAGCCGCAGTGCATGAAGAGAACTACAAACGACAAATGCAAAAGTACTACAACACGCGGGTAAAACTCTGCAACTTCAAGATAGGAGACTACATACTGCGTAACAACGAGGCTTCAAACCAAGAGCGCCCGGGAAAGCTGGCCCCGGTTTGGGAAGGGCCATACATTATCAAAGAAGTCCTGGGAAAGGGCGCATACCGGCTCGAAAGGCTCGATGGCACTCCCATCCCAAGAACATGGAATGGAGCTCAATTACGCAAATGTTATATGTAGATCAATTCCAAAACTTGTAAAGAAAAGGCCTAGAGCCACTTCTAATGGAAATGATTCTCCTTTCATAATGTGTTTACCTTTATACTTATGAACTTCCCACTAATACCGGTATTCACCGCATAAACGGGAAGAAGTAAGTCGTTACGTGTGGAAGGCGGAAAAAACCCGAATAAACACAACGTTAATAAGGGAAACCTACACGCAGGTATGATGTAAGTAAAGTTTAGCCATCCTTGTAAGTGCAAGTGACGGTCTTACCCGCACAATCACTAACAAGGAAGCAAAACTTCAACCTATCATCTACCACGTTCAAAGGTTATCCTAAAAAAAAAAAAAAAAAAAAAAAAAAAAAAAAAAAAAAAGATGAGGAAAACCTACACGCAGGTCAGATATGGGTAAAGTTTAGCCATCCTACTAAGTGCAAGTGACGGTCATACCCGCACAATCACGAAAGAGGAAGCAAAACTTCACACCTATTATCTACCACGTTCAAAGGTTAACTTATCCTCAAATAAGGTAAACCTACACGTAGGTCAGATGGTAAAGTTTAGCCATCCTACTAAGTGCAAGTGACGGTCATACCCGCACAATCACGAAAGAGGAAGCAAAACTTCACACCTATTATCTACCACGTTCAAAGGTTAACTTATCCTCAAATAAGGTAAACCTACACGCAGGTCAGATGGTAAAGTTTAGCCATCCTACTACGTGCAAGTGACGGTCATACCCGCACAATCACGGAAGAGGAAGCAAAACTTCACACCTATCTACCACGTTCAAAGGATAACTTATTCTAAACACTTGGAAAATTGCTAATTTAAACTTAAGTATGTAAGTCATATAACGTTTATAAAGCAAGGAATCCAATGAATCAAGCGGTCTTAGCCGCGCAAAGATTTACATTTCATAAATATTCGTTACAAGAATGGCCGGGTAACTACCCGCCTACAAGAAAGTAAATCTATACAAACTAAATCTATCCTAGTAGCGGGAAGGGATCTTCAGGATCAGGCTTCAGGGCCACTTCCACTTGGACCAGCGCCGTCAGTAGAGCGTGGCTGTTCAAGGTAAGCCTTAAGGATAGGTAGCCCGTCATCAGCAGCAGCAATTTCATTCACCTTCTCCACCACCGGATGCGGGAAGGCGGCGTATTGATTTACTGCTTGGTCATATATGGCTTCGGTATCTACATTATACAAAGGGAAGTTGGATGGCAGGACGCCTTTCTCAACAAACCCTAGACCAAGCAGGAAGCCGACCCGTTCCCCATCCTCGTGAGAAGCGTTGAGGGCTGCGCTCATTGCATCGTCGTAGGATGTCTCTGAGAAGACCCGATGCACAACCTACATAAGAAAATATACAAGTGTCAGCACCCTATCTACAAAGAAAAGCGTGAAGACATGAAGATAGACATACCTGAGACAACGCTTCTCGAAGAAGCCATTCCTTGGCAACCAGAGCTTCTTTAAGGGCGGCTTGAGCTTGGGTGCAGGCACGTTCGGCTTCGCTTTTGTTAAGGTTGGCAAGTAGAACTTCCTTTGCGGCAGCCTCTTCGACGCCCTTAAGCTTCCGCTCGGTATGGTCAAGCATCTTCCATCGCCAAGGCATCATGAGCACGTTGGAGAGCCTCTAATTTGGCCTTGAGCTCCTCGTTCTCCATGCGTAAAGGCTCAGCAACGGCTTCAGCCTTGGTGGCCCTCTCGGTCGCGTTCCTCGCAGTCTCCTTAGCTAGCCGAAGCTGTTCGTTAACAGCTTGGGCAGCCTTGGAGCGGGCCTCGAGTCGCGCTTGAACCTCAACCTCGAGGGCCTTGAAGGCCTTCTCCTTCTCCGTAAAAGCTGCGGACAGCTTTTGGTTCTCCTCCCGAAGAGCCCGCGCTTGAGATAATACTTTGGCGCGAGCTGCTTTCAACTTGTCGTTTTCACGACAAAGCAGCTCGACGCGCGGCTGCATCCGGGCTTGGAGAACCCGAAGCTCGTTGGTTAGCCTACCCTCCTGGTAGCTAGCCATGGCTTCCCCCAACGCACCATGGGGAGCAGCGTGGCGAGCCCATTCCACGCACTCCACAGGAGTACGGAGGGTTGTTCCTCGGCGTATGTTCCATCTTGGAACATACACTTCATTGGAATCCGACACTGCAAAAGAAACAAAGCAGTTAGGAAAAGATGATAAAAAATACAAAAAGGCCAAAAGAACCCTACGCACCTGTAGGGTCGATCACAGGCCGATAACCACCGAACCCATCACCTGAGCCTAAGGGAAATCCATCCAAAAGGTCAGGCAGATGGGAAGGTAACAAAGAGTGGCAAGAAGCCCCGCGCGTACCTGAAGGTTCGGCCGTCGAGGCCGATGGCGGGGGCGGCATGGTTTCCGCCGCAGATGATGGCGGAGGCATGGGGTCCGCCGCGGTCGCCGCCGCGGATTCAGCAGCAAAAGTAACCGCCGGCTCTGTGAAGGATGCTGTAAAAATCGCACTCACAGCCGGCGGTGACGTCATCTCGGCTGGAACAGTCTGCTCAGAATGAGCAAATGAACCAGCGGTAGCAGGCGCAGGCGCCTGGGTCGACGCCTCAGGTAGGCTGACCAAGCCTACCGTCATTGGCGGAGAGGTAGTACTCGGCCCCTCACCCTGGAATGCGCTAACATCCACGCCTGCGTAAAGAAGAAAAGTGTTAAAAGACTTGAGGATTAAACTACGAAGATAAAAGCCAAGAGTTGTACTTACGGGTTTTCTTGAGCTTGAACGTACGGACGGGCGGGGACGAACCCGATGGAGCCGGTCTCTTGATGCCGGTCACCGTCGTCACCATTGGTTCTCCGGAGGTAACAGTCGTAGCCTCCGGAACAGTGGTCTTCCCACCACCGGGGTTCCCCGCCACCTCTTCACTATCTGACTCAGTGTCAGATAGGAGCACTGGATCGGCTGTGGAGGCCGCCTTCTCCTTCCCTTTCCCGCCGGCAGCCCTCTTCTTCCGCACTAACGGAGGACCATCTGCGGATTCCTCAGAAGAAGACAGGATGTCAGGAATTCCAGCAGCGGGTACAGCACTGAGGGGTGGAGGAGAGAATAACGCCTTACCTGGCCGCCGGTGGCTCAGGATCTCGTGGCCCAGCGGATAGACCTCCACAAACCGATCCGCTGTTTGCTCCAGGATGGGCAACTCGTTCTCGTCAAGAGCACGAGTACCCACCCGCACAGGATCGTCAGCTTCCCGCGGGTACAAGAGCGACTCCAAATTGTTCCCCTCTGAAAGAAAAGAAACAGTTAGAAGACAAACTCATATCAGCAAGAAAGACAAGACATACCATAAGGAGTAGAGTTCAAACCGTATTCGAGAAGGATGGGAACCTGAGACGCCTCCTTCCATACCCGGCTCATCCCCAGCATCACCATCCCGGACTCCGCAAACCGGTAAACCGGAGATTGGACCCGGGATATCTTCGCAAACCATTCCGCCTCCTGGTAGTTGGTGGCGTGGTGGCTTGGAATTGCTTGGCCATTTTTAAACTTCATGGCAATGGGGACGGCGCGGGCAGAAATGTAGAAGAACTCCCGCTTCCACGATCGGAGACTGCGCTCGGTCGCGCAAATCTTCAAACCCTTGATTCGGGTTGTCAGGGTGTACCACCCCTGGATGCACCTCCAAGTATAGAAGGTCATCAGGCGGTCCACATAGGGCTCAATGCCCAAAATCCGGCACACCCACTCGAAGTGGCGAATCTTGGCGATCGCCATGGGGTGCAACTCGGTCAAATGCACACCGTGCCTCTCCAGGACACGGTACACAAACTTTGTCAATGGGAACCTAAGGTTCCCATAAACAAAGAATGCAGCATATACCCCGATCTTGCCACTGGGGGCATCGTACACGGTCTGATGGGGTTCAGGAAACTCAGGCTCGAGAGGATCGAGCATGAACTTCCTAACAACATACCTGTACTGATCGCCGGGCAGAGCACACTGGCACTCGCCAGCAGTACTCTTATCATCGACTACAGCTTCAGTATCATGTGAAGACATATTGCAAAGGAAGAAGAAACGATTTCGGAGGAATGCTCAACTGAATAAGAGAGTATTCACCAGAAATCGCCTTAGAGATGAAAGAGAAGAAGTGAAGATGTGAATTACAAATGACCCTCTTCCCCTTTATACAGTGATCGCAATTAATGCGGTGAATTTAATGCGAAGGAGAGAGAAATCGAAGGTGCAATGAAACTATGACACGTGGCAAAGAGCAGGCTGGCAACAGCTGTTGACAGGACGCGTACCATTAATTTCGCGGCCACGCGCCCGAAAAATCACGCCCACGCGCCTGAAAAAGCGTCTGGAATGACCATGTACTGTCACGTCACCATAACTTCCTGCACGTCCTGACAGTCAGAAGAAACCGTCGCACGACGTTTCAGATGTTTGGACTGTTCTTATCCTCACCAACCTTTCGAATTTCAAATTCAAAATTCAAAAAGATTCAAATGTAAGCGGGAAAATACCCCTTACCTTGGCAACCAAGTAACCATAAGACGGATGCGGGTACAGTGTTAAGGCAAAACCCTTCACATACCTAGCACCCGCAGGGAATTGAAGCCAAGAATACCCCGGCAACAAAGTAACTATAAGACGGGTGCGGGTACAGTGTTAAGGCAAAACCCTTCACAAACCTAGCACCCGCAGGGAATTGACGCCAGGAATACCTTGGAAGTAAAATAGCCGTAAGACAAGCGCAGGTACAGTGTTAAGGCAAAACCCTTCACATACCTAGCGCTCCGCTGGGAATTGAAACCAAGAAGGATCTTCTGGGCAATGCTTGCGGAAACGGAAATAACATCCCCGCATAGCGGGAACGTCGAGAACTACGTTGTTTGAAGCTCCAAGATGGAATTGGTGGTCTTAACATAATTGATCACTATGTTCAAAACCACCAAAACCTCATGGAAAATCCACACAAGTGGGACTCAACGCTCCTGACGTGCGAGGAGGTTACAGCCTACCCGCATCATACCCAAAGACCAAGCAGGAAACTCGGGAATTTCTGCAAGTGACAAGGACTTCCGCGGGAAGAATCCCCATGGAAAACCTTAAAAAAACCCTTTTCAAAACCCCTTGCTTAAAGTCCAAAAGTTCACCTCACTTTATTAAACATTCATGAGAAGAACATTGGACTGGGGGGACTTGAAGAGGTAGGTCCCAGCAGAGACCAGTTGGTCCCGCAAGACTCACCCTGAACAGGGACGTCTGCGCAAAGGCCATCTGCTCCCGCAGGACCCACCATGCTCATAGAATCTTACCCGCAGTACGCAAGCTGTACACGCAGGGAAAGCCTCCCAATGGTGAAGTACCCCGCCTGTTCCCGCAGTTGCGGATACAAGCCATCAGGGAAGGCTACCCGCAGACAGCAGGGCTACACGCACAAGGCAATAGCTACTTCAGTAGTCACATGAAGGAATGAGCAAGGCGGAACAATCCCGCCAAAGTGAGCCAGTCCGTATGATTCTGAAAGATCTTTTGTACTATACCTACCAAGGTATGGATAGGACAGACAATCTGACCAGAACAAACCATGAGCCAATCACAGGGTGACAGCTCACCGACAACAGTACGAGGAGGAGCACCCTCTAGTACTGTTTGTCACTATTAGCCGCTGCCTACTCACCAACTCTTACTGAGGGGCGTGCGTAGCCTACAGTTGGTAGAATAGTGTTACTGTTGGCCGTAACCTATTCACCAACCAGCATGGCCTGCGTATAATCCACAGCAGGTGGGACGTGCATAATCTACAGTTGGTGGAATAGTGCAGCCGACTTTGTTACTGTTGGCCGTAACCTATCCACCAACCGGTATGGCCTATGCATAATCCACTGTTGGTAGAACAGGAATACTATTCAGCCGGCTATACCTTCTAGGAAACCTACCTTCGGCTATAAATACTCCAACATCTTGGAATGGTAAGATCATCTGCTATCCAGTTATCTAGCAATCTCTTAATATACACTTATATTCAGAGCAATCTAGTCTGATTCTCACGCCGGAGGGTGGTCACAAGGAGGAACCCCCCCCTTCTTAGTGACGAGCTTACGGTGTTTGTTTTGCAGGTCCCCCGAAGAACAACCGTCTCTGTTGGACCTCATTCTCGTGGGAAACATTACTTAACCCCCAGATTATCTATAATCTGTCCAGGGTTCACTTAGTGTTTCTTCACAACTCGACATTAAACTCTAGCATGTATCTAGCCACACATTCAAATAAAAAGGTATTACTATTTTGAAGCTAATACCATCTCATATGTCAATAATATCTAGGAATATTGAATTTTTATAATCCCTATTAAATGGTATTGGCTGATAATAATCCCTATTCATTTTATTGCCACTGGCGGTCCTAAATTCAAAAAAGTTGGTTTCCAATGGTCCCCCGTTAAAGATGACTTAATGGCGTTATAGTTTTTTCTGAATTTCAAACCAATGTTTTAGGGCTTTTGATCGTTAGGAGGATACGAGTCGATTGGTGTAAAACTTAGTTCAAAACAGTGCTTCAAAATGACGAAACAATACTTCAATTCGGGTGTTTGAACTTAAAATTAACCAAATTCAAGTCGTTTGGATCATTGTTTAGAGCTAAGTTTTATATCATTCGACTCACATCTTCCTTCCGATTAATAGCCTAAAAAGTTAGTTTGAAATTCGGAAAAAAGTATAACGTCGTTAAGTTCTTTTTTACAGAGGACCATTGGGGGCCAACTGTTTTGAATTTGGGACCGCCAGTAGCGATAAAATAAATATGGATTATTATTGGCCAATATCATTCAATAGGGATTATTAAAATCTAATTTTCCTAATATCAATGGTCTTGTTCAATACATTATACAAGTCTAATGCTTCTAACGTCA
The DNA here is from genome assembly GCF_021521415.1 of Bidens hawaiensis. Lineage (NCBI taxonomy): Eukaryota > Viridiplantae > Streptophyta > Magnoliopsida > Asterales > Asteraceae > Bidens > Bidens hawaiensis. Next base: position 115,749 of record NW_027493212.1, read on the forward strand.
AAATATAGGAACTTTTTTTATGCAAGTAAACACGAACTTATCTCTTAGGGTTGACTGGATATCCATGTACAATTAACTTGCTAGCGAAGATTAAGACCTTTTTATTTTTCTTAAACCAACAAAATAATTATTATACTACAGTAGAAACTTGATAAATTAATACTCGATTATTTAATAAACTCTCTAAGATAATATTTTTTGCCGGTCCTGACTCGGGGATAAGGTGCTAAATTAATAATTCGCTAAAATTATAAGATAATATATTTTTGATAATTTCTTTAGACCCCATATAAAATATAAATTAATAATTCCTTCTATATAGCATATTACATGAATGATTTATGAAGGTTTCTTGAAAAATGGCTCAATTTTCTTTTGTTTTTTGTTGAAATCAATTTCCCCTTGAATCTCGTCTCTAATTTTCCTTAGCATGGTAGAAACTTCTAGTGTTGTTTTCTCATAGCTCAACAAGAAATTGTTCAATGTGATTGCCGCTTTAATAGTTTCGTTTCGCGAAGTGATACATTGAACACAAGAAACATAATAAGGTGGGAGATTGAAGGTTTCTTTCAAATTTGGTCGTTCATTTGATATACATGCATTGTATACAATAATTAAGTGGAAGCTTAAAAGGTGTTTATAAACTAAGTATTCTATTATAAATTAATAAAATATTAATTAATATATAAATTAATAGTTATTAAATTATCGATTAATTAATAACTCTTTTAATTAATAAATTTTAATGGTCCAAAGTGTATTATTTTATAGAGTTTCTACTGTAGTCATATTTACTTCAAATTTGCAATCAATCTACTAATAGCTTTATTTATTTAAGAAATGCCACTTTATTTGAACAATATTTTAGTAATATCGACTTAAATTATTTTTGAAGTTTAAGTTCTATAAAAACTTACTTCGATCTACACAATCAACCAAATGTCGATGATTTTAGTGTTATAAAACTATTTTGAGAAATAAAGCTCTAGACCAAAATGAGAAATCATAATATACGTTTTATAATTAGAAGACGTGGACTACACACGTTTACAAGGCTATTGTATATTCGATGTTAAGAAACCATTATTATGCTTCGGTCGTATTGTAACAAAAAAATACCAATATATAAAACTAGTGGAAGTATAAACGAATACCGAACCAACTTTGTAGGTTCACTATTAGTACCATTCAAAAAAATTGAAAAATACCGAAACTAAATGATACCAATATCAAAACATGAAAAACGAGTGACATTATTGTACCGATTTGTTTTTGGTCGGTACCTATATACAGTACAAAATTACTTAACCTTAACAATTAATAATTAAGACTATTGTTGTTATATTGCTAAAAATGTGGGCAAATAAAGATAATCTAATTCGTAGGTATTAAAGCAATTTAAATTATCTACTTTATGCAATTCTAATATGATTTGTTGTGTCGTGCCCATTGGACCGAATTTTTAATAAGAAATCCATGAAGATTTAGCACATTTTTTTTTCTTGTTAACTTGTTTCTATAGTTTGGTTAGAACGTTTCGTTCTTAAAGGTCATAATTCTTTATAGCTTGTGCAATGTTTTTGAATTATATTTTTTAGAATAACAACAATCTTCGGTATAACTAAATGGTTGTAGGTTGGTTTGCAGTTGATCCCAGTTTGAAACCCTCAGATATAAACATCAATGATTGATGTGATTATAAAGATAAAAAGATGAAAAAAAAAAAGAAAACTCACACCTTTATGAAATAAAGATAAATGTTTTTCCAAATCACATATTAAGCAAATAATTGAATGTTTGTTTTTTTGGAACGGTCAACTAAGTAACACTGTGTATTTCATGCGCGGCCCTCATTGGCTAAAGGTGGCCCGAGCCGGCCACTAGTCCGGACAGATGGAGCTCCCAGCGGTTTACCTATAGAGGGATTCCCCGGATAAAACCCGACCCCCATACCCGCCAAAGGCACGACAGTGTGGGGCCCGTAAAATTGGGTGAGATCGTGACTCGAACCCTGACAAGCCAGATTTATCCCTCATATCTCCCATATAAATAGGTGATAATGAGGTTTGAACCCCTAACTTTCACTAGTAAGGTAAGTGCTCTACCATTAAGCCACATCCAATTTATGCAATTAAATCACTGTCCTTGGACCATTTTACATATAAAATAAAAAATAAAAAATAAAATAAGAAACAAAAAGGCAAAGGTCGCCGATATAATAATTTGTTAAGCTCAAACATATACGAAGTTACATAAGTACATCTAGGTATAATGTATAACTATTATTAATATTACATTTTAATATTATATACACTTCCACACGCTTTTTATAATGACGTTTTTCTTTGGATTAAAGATGACAAATTCTGAAGGTACACCATCTACACCTATTAAGTAGGCATATTTGCACATCATTCAGCATACGTTTCGTATGCTCAGCATACGTTGCGCATGCTGTAATACCTTTTCTGATATCATACGATTCGTATGTAATGTTATACGGTTCATATGGCTTTTGTATAAACAATACGAATAATATGAAAAGCATACGATTCATATGAACAACTTTTAAGTAAAATTAATAAACGCTTCGTATGTAATGTTATACGGTTCATATGACTTTAACCATGTATCATACAAGTAAGGAAATAGTCCTGTAATTGTAAACACAACTGGTCACGCCTCAGTTAACAGTAACATGTAAACAACACGGTGAATAGAATTAAGACTTACTTGGGTGGGTTGAAGAGTACTTTTCTTCAAGTCGCTGGCAATGGTAAAGGTACGACTCCTCGGTGGGAGAATTGAGTAACACTCTCCACTTACAGAGGAAGACCTCCCAGTCTTCTTCAAGTGGAAAACTTTGCTTGTGGTGCTTGGTAATAGTTTGATATATGTGAAATCGGCATAGTAACATTTGAGCGTCTGGGATTTGCCGTTGGCATGCATTAATCAAAGCATACTCCCTGTCTGTTAGTATGGCACGTGGCTGCATACACTTGTCCAGCGTCCTTTTTAGTTGGCTTAAGACCCACATGTAGCTATCTTCTGTTTCGTCACTTATAAAAGCGAAAGCTACACAAAAGGTTTTACGGGTAGAAGTTACACCTACAATCTCAACAAATGGCAAACCGTACCTATTTGTCTTGTATGTTGCATCTATGAACAACACATGCGGGAATGCACGCCAAATCAGGAACGATAATTCATGAACGATGAATAGCCTCTCCAACTTGTGAGTGGATTCATTTACCTCATGCTCTTGAAGGTAACCAGCATTAGCCAAGAGTGTGAAAAGAACTTGCATCGGAGACTTGTTACCGTGGAGGGATACTCGTTGCCTTTGTTGTTCGTTGTATACGTTTTTTGCCGTAGACACACAACGAGGTTCCTGCTTTCTTATTATTGATATAATGTTTTGGGGATCCACGTTCTGGTTTGTCAGATCCTTAACCGAAACTTTTTGCACAGGGTTCAACCTCTTTGCAAATTCATGACCTTCTATGTATAGAACAGGCGGATGATTATGTGTACCACACACAACTTTTAGTTTCCAACCATCTTCCTCTTTGTGGTACTTTGCAATCAACTGAAATAGACAGTTGATTTTCTTGGTACCACCAACGTGTCTGACAGTTGCCTTCCCTTTGTATACACCACCATGATCACATATAAGAAACACCTTGTTCTTGTCGCCAACAACATTTGCCTTAGACCTTTGGGTAATTATCACGTAACCATTGTTAAGTCCGGTGTTGTACGCCCATTGCTTCAACTCATCGAAACACATAAACACCTAAAATAAGATTCATTTTTGTTAATAACAGGATAACGTAATACAAACATGAATAGAAAACCAGTACCTGTTCGGTTGTGAAAAATTGACCAGATTCCACAAAAACGGTGGCGAAAGATTCTTCGGATTCCCCAAAAATTTCTTCAAAATTATGCATTTCATCAACGAAATTTATCAATGTGGTTGGAAAAATAAATTTAGGTTGGTAATATTTTTAACAACATTTGGAAGGGATGAAAGGGGAGAAAGAAGTGAGTAAAATATACACACACTTCATTGTTAGATGTATATCGTTCAAAGAAGTAAGTGGGTAAACAACCCTATGAGATTACACAATTTATATGGTTGAGAGATTCCTTTTATTCCTAATATTCGTCTTATAGTCTTACAATATGGTCAAAGAATCAGTGAGGTCTAAATATATGTGAGAGATTGATGGATTAAATACGTTTCACGCTTCTTGCAAAAGTAATTGTACAATTTTAAAGATTCTTCGTCATACGTTTCGTATTATTTCCTATACAGTTCGTATAGATTACTTCTCATGAGTTTTCAAACACCTACATGCATACGATTTGTATTCTTTCATCTATGGTTCATATGTTTATGTTAGATTACATGCTTCGTATGAAATCTTATACGTCTCGTCTTCCATATAATATGAACTGTATACAAAAGCATATGACTCGTATAGTTTCTGAAGCATATGACTCGTATGGTTTTCCATATGACTCGTATGGCTTCCTTGATTTGACTAACTTAAGTTATTATTCTATACGTTGCGTATGCCAGCATACGTTGCGTATGAGGCCTATGATTAGATGGGGGAATGGTGTGTAAATAAGCTAAGTAGTGTATCTCTAGCAAACCCCTTAAAGATATATGAACTTTCAAAAATCAAGTATTATATGCTAATTTTGCTTGGTTTCTAATGCCTTACTTTCATATTATTATTATTATTATTATTATTATTATTATTATTGATAAGATTTAAAAAAAAATAAAAGAAAGTAGCCACAGTATGTCAAATTAACAATGAGTTAGTTAAAACTCATTACGTACTTCTATTGAACACTACGAAAAGATCTCATATATTACCAACAAAGCCTTCAAAATATCAAACATATCAAAATAATTGAAAATTGAGAATAATAATATTTTTTCACAAATTTTCACAAAACTTCAATAACTTTATAATTACATATTATTTAAATTCTTCTGTACATAGGACACCTCAACTCCTAATATGGGTATCATCAAAAACAATTGCAACCATTAAAGGGGTGACAAACATTGTTGTACATAATTTCGAACTTCAAGTCACAAGTCGGATAACTTGAGAAACTAATAATGACATGTAACTGTAAGTCATAGTTGGTTATGTTTTTGAGTTACGTTATGTTTCCAATTCTATTGTAATTATAATAGATAATGTCCTGGCTAACAAGTTAGGTTAATCTATATAAACCAATATATGTTAGACATCGTTGAACGTGTGAGATTCAACTGAGTTAGGGTTTATCTAAAGTCTCACTCGAGATGTAACCGAGTTAGGGTTTGAGAGACTGTAATAAGTTTTTTGAGTTATATTTTCTTATTAACGTAAACGAGAGTTATTCGTTAGTTTGTATTTGATTAACGACAGGACTTGAATTGCAATTCAGAAACACACCATGTCACTGTTTTTGGCACTTTAGTCATTGGCAAAATTAAATTTCCCTTAACCCCACACTTTGTGGATCAGGGACTCTACTATTAGTTTTGTTTTCTTTGTGTTAATTTTGATGGATTGCAAATGGTTTTTTTTCTTAAACAGCCAATATATTATTACAAAAACTCCAAAACCAAATATAGCCCAGTTGGCCAGCCAAGACTAGCTGCACAACCAAGCCCAACCAAACCACAGACCATACTTACAGGTAAAAAGTAAAAACGCATGCATATGTTATTGATGGTAAATTCATTTTTTAGGCAGTATGTTATTTTCAAATGATAAGATAATGCCAACCTACTTGTTTCTACTATAGGCAACCTAATTCCGACTTTTTAGAGGAAATAACAACTTATTTAATCAAGGAAAGAAATTTCAATTTATTAGGCTGATAGAGTGTAGCAACGAGCAACACATTGCGAGGTGTTGGTGGCTTCTTTTTTTCTTCGCATTCTTCATAAACGATGTATTGAATTATCAAGATGGTTTGACCCCCAACCGAAGACAAACGAAGCTCATACAAGCAATTTTCAATGTTACAATTTGGTGTATTTGAAGAGCTAGAAATGATAAGCCTTTTAATCACATTAACTCTAGCCCAACTCAAACAGTGGAAAACGTAAACGTATAAAGCTTTCTTTAGGTGGTTTATTGAACGAATAATACATGAGTAGATTGAGATAGTTGATGTAAATTTGAAGTTTTTAATCATGTAAGTTAACTTTCTTATTTGTCTGGTCCTAGGTCCTTGCTAGTCCGTTGTTTATATAATGCCGCATTTAAGGGGAAAAAAACAAATTATTCTTGGAATTTTATCCGCTAATTTATTGTATTAATACAAAATTTTCAAATTAAAATGGCTTAATAATAATATATTGAAACACTTAAGATTATTTAACCATTTTGTATTTATATATTTTTATTACATGAAAATAAGGGATCATAAAAAATATGGGACATGACTTTATAATTATTATATACAATAACATAAAAATAAGGGATCACAAAAAGTAGGGGACATGACATAATAATTTTTGTAAAAAATGATATAAAAATAAGGGATCACAAAAAATATGTTACATGATATAATAATTTTTATAGAAGATGATATAAAAATAAGGAATCACATTAATTAATAAAGTTACATGATATAATAATTTTTATAAAAGATGATATAAAAATAAGGAATCACATAGAATAAAGACATGACATAATAATTTTTTTTTAAAAAAGACATAAAATTAAGGGATTAAATAATATTTATATAAATTTTTAAATATTTTTAAAATATATCATATTACCGCTAAAACGAGTCGCAACGAGTATAAACTAGTCGCGACAATTTAACTACTAATAAACTACTCGTATGGAGAACGTAAAACGGATAAATTAGTCGCGACGAGTTAAGTAGTAATAAACTACTCGTATAGGGATTGTAAACTAGGTAAACTAGTCGCGACGAGTTAACTACTAATAAATTACTCGTATTGGGAATGTAAACCAGGTAAAGTAGTCGTAACGACTAGTTGAGCTTTTAAATTATCTGTTCTAGTTAGTCTTTTGTAAAACTATCCGGTTCAATGTATTTGGTAAACAAACATCTCGACGTGTACCTGTGCCTTAAAGTTTTAAAATCTACTCGTCGCGACTAAAGGACTTAGTAATTACTCGTGAGTTTTGATTACGTGGCTTGAAACTTATTTAGTCTTGAGTGGTAAGTGATTAGTGAACTTGCTCTTTACGGTTAGATTAAGGACACGTGACAAATTTTAAATGGTTCTATAAACTACTCGTCACGACAAGTTTATAATATCTATTTCTGAATTATTTACAAATGACACTTAAAACTTAAAATTTGTTTTTATAAAATGACAAGTAAAATTTAAAATTGTTTTCATATAAGGCTATTTTGAAAAATTTTTTCTTAGATTTTAGAATGGAATGTTAAAATTTAGTAAAATACAAAATTTAGAAAGTTCTACAGACATCAAGTAGCCTAGAAACTTCCACACATGACATTCTACCAAAAACAGGGGTCCACTGTCCCACACATCTGGCTACAAGATCTCAAACTCCCACTCATCATACGCTCTAATCTCAACACTCACTCACTGTAAGTACTAATTTCTCTGTCTATTTTCCTTTGTTATTCCAATTCAGCATTTGTTTAGGATTTTCTGTTACTCTTCTTAGCCTTTGGATCCTATTTTCTGGGTTATTTTCGTTGTTAGTTATTATATACAACATCTGTTTTTAGGTTTTGGAAATTCTGAGCCGAGCCCGAGCTTGACTAGGTTCTGGCGCGGCTCATTTTGACTTTGTGAGTCGTTTTTCAAGCTCGGGTCTCGGCTCGTTTTTTATTTATAAATTAATCTATATATGTTTTTTTAATTATTCTGAAAAAAAATCATATACGAGCTAAGCTTGGCTCGAGCTTGTGTGGCACCTTAAATGAGCCAAAGCTTAGCTCGAGCTCGGTTGTGCAATCTGAAATTAGTTAATACATAGAAGTTCATAGGAGGTAAAACTTAAAAATACACCAGGCTTGTTAAGGGTCGACAACCTTTTTTATCTATCCAATCTATAAACAAATGAGCTTTGTTTTGAGGCTTGGTTCGAGATCGCAAATGCTTGAATCGTTTCGAGCTTTATATCGATCCAGTCTCGGGTGGCTCGAGAGCGGCTCGGCTTGTTTGCGCCCCTATCGACATTTAAAGTTAATGCACCACCAATTATCTGAACACAACTTATATTACTCAATGGTTTACTTGACAATTATGGCATAACTACAGTGAATGTGACTTGATTGTGAATTATATATTCTTAACAACTTGGTTGTTTTTTAAATTTTCTGATTTACAGAAGATTCATTACTGAAGATTCAGGTGCAGGGCTTAATATTACTAAAAGTGTTTGATAAATTAGGATTCACATAAAACTCGACAATTATGAGTTTTGTATTTAGAGGAACCCGAGGAGATATAGAAACCGGGCTTCCTGGATTTATTCCAGACCGTCGTGCACTGGTATATTCTATTTTCTGATACACGTTCCTGGATAAAGCCATTAGATTGTACTAATTACATATTTGTTTTTGCTATATTGTCAGCGGTTACACGCAGCTAGACCTGTTAATACAAACTCTGTTGCATTTCTCATCACAGGTACATGTTAGTTCTTAAGTTTTATAACTTTTTATTTTTATTTTTTTTTATTTATATCCACTCATTAGATCTTTTCATGTTACAGTCCTCTTATTGTTCATGATACTGAACTCCCAACAAATGTCACCAAATTTCCTGGTATATATATATATCCACCGTTCCACCTCAACTTATTATTTGTTTTTATGTTTTAGTGTTCTTTCGTATATATATTCTGTTATATCAATATCTGAGTTTCTTTTTATTTTGGTTTCTCGATTTAGCTTTGGGTAGTACTTGGTGTGTTTTTGATGGCTTCATGCTTAAGAATGTATGCCACCTGTCAGCAACTCCAAGCTCAGGCACAAGAAAATGCAGTTGCAGCTAGCGGTCTTCTCGGTCATACTGAACTGCGCTTGCAAATGCCACCTTCTATAGAACTTGCAACACGAGGGCGGTTACAAGGGCTCAGACTACAACTTGCACTACTTGACAGAGAATTTGATGATTTAGGTACATGTGCAATGTCATTATGTTATGTGCAGGCTGCGGCATGATTTCTAGATTGTGAAGTACTCTTATTAATCTTTTGTATGTGTTTGCAGATTATGAAACTTTAAGAGCACTGGATACAAATAATGTACCAACGGTGAATTCATTGAGTGAGGAAGATTTGAATTCTCTTCCTATTCATAAGTACAAGGTCGCTAACTCTAAAAGGTACACATCCACCTTCATTAAACATCTATAACGCGCAATTTGAGTTGTTTGGTGTTGTTACTTTTAACATCTTTTAATAATAAATTTGGTATCTATAACGTGCTAATGTTTAAAATCAATGCAGTGGTAGTTCTTCTGCGGAAAACGGTTCATCCTCAGCAACACCGGAGGTAACTATTTATTTCTTTTTATATTATTTTGTTCTTAATTTCAAATTATTCGCTTTTTTTTTTGTTGACCATGAAAACCCGTTAGGGAAAACTCATGGGGTCCGCTTACAAACTGCAATTTAATTACTTCGTTATAATTTTCTTTAATAGCAGAAGGTAGAGACTGGTAATGCGGTTGGTGGGAAGACTTCGGAAGATGAGTTGACTTGTAGTGTTTGCTTGGAGCAAGTTAATGTCGGTGAACTGGTTCGTAGTTTACCATGCCTGCATCAGGTATGTGACGGTGTCTCTTATATTTATGACACGGGAGTTTTATATTTTTATTATATCATGCACGCGGTTTTTTTAATGAGTAGTTGTATATGTTGATGCAGTATCATGCAAGTTGCATTGACCCGTGGCTGCGGCAGCAAGGAACTTGCCCAGTTTGTAAATTTAAAGTTGGGTCTGCATGGCGTGAGAATGAAGAAGAGACAGATATGGTATGACTCGGTTAAGTTGTCTGATCTATCTTTAAAATCGGGTATGGGTTCTAGGATAATTAAAGAAGGAGCTAGCCTTGGGGTGATTTTCTCTGAGTTTCTGTTCAAGGATGTAAAGGGTAAATCGAGCGGTGTATATTATGTACAAAACATTGTTTGTAAGGTTACGTTTCGACTGATCAGCCGCTTACATATGAGTTTCATTTGGTTGACACTTGGTAATGGTAGTATTAGATTAGTTTACAAACTGAGTGACGCGGTTCGACATGGTTGAATATGAAACTATGGCTTTATAGAATCTGGACGTCACACATGAAGTTAGTTTAATGTAGAGGTTGATTTTATTTTTTGGTATTTGTTCGTAATAAAAAAGAGGCCCAATGACTTTAAATTAAAGTACTGAAAGAAGGCCCAGGTCCATAAAACAACGCTTCATGAGTTTACAAAAGATACCAGACTTCAAGGAGTCATCTTGGTGAAGTCATTGATGTTTTTGTTGATGTGGACAATTTTGTTCCATAAATGATGAGTGTGGTCAAGCCAAGTTGTTCATAAGTTACTTAGGATTGGCTCATTAAAACCAAAATATGAGCAAAGCTTAAACAAGCTCAAACACGAGCTTGAGCTTGAAAAGAAACATGCTGAACTAAAGAGCTTGAGCCGGAGCCATAACTGCACTTGTCAAGTCATGTAGACTTGGGGCATCAAACCCAGCCATGTTAGCGGCCTCCAAGCGCCAAACCCATTACGCAATAGCCAAAGAAGGGCGCCGTGGCAATTTTCGTTAAGGGTTTAACGGAAATAGAGCTAGGAGTGAGAAGTGAGGTCATTCCCAATCAACCAATTACATTTCTTTTATCAAAATGTATATTTTTCTTTAAAAAAAATTTAATAGTTAAAACCACTACATCCAAGTTAAAGGGAGTTACTTAAAGCCCCGCTATTTGCGTGGTGGTGATGTGACAAATTAACATGCATTTTAACTAACGAGTGAGGAAGAGAAAACCCTTTCGTAATTATTTGAATTTAGTTTGTTAAAATCTCAACACGAGTTGAGCATAAACATGCTCAAACACGAGCTCGAGCCTAAAAATAAACTTGTTGAGTAAACGCGCTTGATTAGGAGCTCGGGCTTCATTTATCGAGCTCGTGAAAACACCCAAGTTCTTGCTAGCATTTTATATATATAATATTTATTTATATATTAAATTTTAAATGTATGTGATAACAAGCAAGTTATAATAAGTAGATTTTTTCTAAGCGTAGAAAGTGTGTTGTCACCATTAGATATAATAAAACACACCGCACAATAAACACATTGCAACTAAAATAAAACACACCGCACACAATAAACACACTTTCCATATCCACCATCATATCAACATATTTAACGCACCAGATTACTTATTACACTTCTTAGACACGCTTCACTTCTTGTTTAACCCCACCCATATGATAACTATTACTATATATAAAACTATGATAAAAATAACTAAATACTATATATTATATTTTGTCTACAAGTTATTATTATAAATTATTAGCAAAGAATTATATATGCATATTGTTTAACTAATTTGCAATATTTCTAGTTAATTAATTTCCTCACAAACCCAACTCAAACTCTCATAAGTTATACAAGCCTTACTTGGTAAAATTGAGCTTAGTTAATTAATTATTTCTAGTTGATAATTTGTATATTATTAATAAAGAATTACTAGGGAAGCTCAAACTCAGCTTGTTTACACCCATGTAATGACGTTATTGGTGATGGTGCTACCATTATGCGATGCCAACATTAATTTAATAGATTTCATTTAGTTTAGGGTTGTTTTCTCATTTAAATTCACTACAACTTCAAATTCATTTTATAGATTGTAATTCCAAATTCAATCCTTCAATTCTAGTCCCAAACTCCTTAATTTTACAAATTTTAATTCCACAAAAAAAAAAGAAAAGAAAAAAAGAGGATATGCAAACCAAACACATATTTAAAGTATGCTTGGTTTGTTGAATTCAGTATGAAGTATGAACTTCATTTTTAGACGTGTTGGTTCGTATAATTTGTTAAATTGTAATTTCAAATTCTAATTCATTTTCAAATTACTCTTTTCAAAATAATTTCTGAAGCAAACCATAAATCTTTCATTATATGCATTTTACAAAGATTAATTTACTCCCTTCAAAAAAGAAAAAAAAAACACAAAGATTTATTTAATGCAAAAGGTTGAAAATAAAAACTTGTAGATGGACCAACTTAAGACATCGACATGTGACTCGCCATTGGTAATAAGTGTTTAAAGGACAAAATGAACAATATCTCCCCCACATATTTTATCCAGAATATCATATCCTTAAATGAGCATCTTCAAATTCAAACTCATACCAAAAAAAGTAACGACACATTTCTTAAAACTTTAATTAAATTATAAATCTGAAAGGACACCTGTTATTTAAACGCACGTTGGTTAATGAAGTCTCTCCTATTGACGAGCTTTGGGACTTGCTGACATGACCTGTCACCAACGGTGGGTCCGTTAAACCACTCCATGAGTCATGACCATCTCTTCATGTTTGAACATCTTTAGCGACCACCACCAAACACCAGTCTCCATCATGTATGCACTTCTCCACAAACACTACATCATGACATAACGTACACCAAAATACATCCTCTCAAACATAGATCGAAACACACATGTTGGTCAATTAGATTCAAACACATACAAATATCATGGCATGAATCAAACACATGTTAGGATCTTGGTTAAGAAAACACATGCACACACACATTTAACAAAATTAAACAAAGACCAGACTAAAGATTTTACTTGGTTCGGTCAGGAGACCTACATCAATGGCTTGCAACCAAGAATTTTTTATTTTAGTATGCTCTATTCACTCGTAATGAGGAATTACAAGTAGGAGTTTTTAAATAGAGACTGAAATATATAGGGATGGCAATAGGTGAATAGGTCGGGTTTGGGACGGGTCTAGGTATTCCCAGACCTGGACCCGATTATAACACCCCGTCCCAGACTCGTCGGGTATTTATCGGGTAAATACCCATCGGGTATCGGGTATACCCGTTAGTTTATTAAAAATACCCGCCGGGTATGTCCGACTCAAATCCCATCGGGTTTCTATCGGGTTTTTAAAATACAACACAAAAAAAATATTTTTCTAGTTTCATGATACACTCAATTCAACAAAAATAGAGACTGAAATATATAGGGATGGCAATAGGTGAATAGGTCGGGTTTGGGACGGGTCTAGGTATTCCCAGACCTGGACCCGATTATAACACCCCGTCCCAGACTCGTCGGGTATTTATCGGGTAAATACCCATCGGGTATCGGGTATACCCGTTAGTTTATTAAAAATACCCGCCGGGTATGTCCGACTCAAATCCCATCGGGTTTCTATCGGGTTTTTAAAATACAACACAAAAAAAATATTTTTCTAGTTTCATGATACACTCAATTCAACAAAAAAGAAAAAATTATACCAAAAAATATATAAAAAAGATCTACGTAGTTTATAGAGGATGAGTGAGTGGCGGGATGTAATACAATCAATATATGTATATATAGAGAATATAATTTTAATATTCATGGAGGACACACAAAGGATAACTGAACACAAATACCATTTTTTTATTGTTACCATGTGTGTGTGTGTATAATTATATCGGGTATATAATCGGGTAAACGGGTCCATATTATCGGGTAATCGGGTCGGGTAATCGGTTATATTAGAAATCCCAGACCCGTCCCATACCCTAATGGGACGGGTAAGACCCGTCCCAATTATGTCGGGTATCGGGTATTCCCACCAGGTTCGGGTTTCACTGTCATCCCTATAAATATAGTCACAAACTTTTAAAGAATAGTCTTTAGTCTTTATTAAACCTAATAAAAAATATATCTTCGATATTTCAAATGTTTGGGCCCAAAATCGAAGCCCAAGCCTCCACAAACACAACAATATAGTATCGTTATAAGAAAATACGCATGCAAATATTCAAACACACAACCCAAACACACATATTAGTCAATTAAACTCTTAACACACAAACAAAAACAAGGATCATGGCCCGAATCAAGAACAAGATCTCAAATACAAGTTAAGGCACATTAAAACCGTAACTCATAATGAATACAAGCACAAGATCTCGAATATTTGTAGGAATTGACTTTATGCTTTATGACATAAACAAACTATTTAAATATATAGGGCATACAAAATTATGCTCGACTTTTGATCAATTTTTTAAGTAAGATTCGATTTGGTAAATGATATGAATGACATAAATGGATGTAAACTGTAAAGTGGTCAAAAAAATAAAACTAAAGGCCTTGACTAAGTAATTAAAGAATTGTCATGGGCAACATAAATGAATGTGTAATGATCACTAATCATGAATTACCTCAACACTCAGTTATGATCCCTCCATTTGGAACGTTGTATCATTGTTATTTCTTTTTATGGTTGTTATTTGTTAATATGTCGATTCTTGTATTAAAATATATCACAAATAGTTTTGTTGGTATGATGTTTTGATCTTGAATATGATTTTAACTTAATGAATGATATATAAAACCTTGGAGACGAGCTAGCGTTATCAATAACTAATAAAAGCGGGCTAACGAATTTAATAAAGTATGTTTCAAAATGACATACTTTGTATCAAAATTGCATATATAATTATGTAAACAGTATACGATGCATCTCACTCAGTTTATCGAATGACCAATGATTAAAAATATACAAAAACAACAAATGGACCTAATCAATCATGGTGTATATTGTGACATCTGTCCTATCTGACCCGACCCAGGTACCCGTTTTCTGATCCGACTCTTTTTTATGATTTAAAATTTAATTATTTTCTTTTAAAACTTGACATTTAAAATATATATATTACTAATAATATTTTCCTTCCCGCCGTCCCGTCCCTCTCTCTTTCTTTCCGCCGCCCCACCTTTTTCTCTCTCTTGTCGCCGTCCCGCCCTTAAGCCTTGAACCCCTTCTCTCTTTGTGTCCTTTGTTTCTTCCCGCCTAAGGTTGTCTGCGCAGCTCCACGCGCCAGACTCCTTACAAGGAAGCCTGCGTGAAGACCATCTGTTGCTGCGACACGCGAGGCGAACTGTCCCCGCAACGCGCTAAGGAAAGTAGTTCTTCCCACAGCGCGCTATGGATACAGTTCTTCCCGCGACGCGCTAAGAATTATAGTTCTTCCCGCGGCGCGCTTAGAATTGTAGTTCTTCCCGCGGCGCGCTTAGAATTGTAGTTCTTCCCGCGGTGCGCTAAGGTTGGTTCTGTCTGCCTTCGCGCTCTCGCACTCTTGACCTTCTGTGTCTGCCTTCTCGCGCTAAACCCTTTGAGTCTTCTGTTTAATCTAGCCGTTTACTTTTGTGATGTCTTGTCTTCTGTGTTGTTGACCTGATCTATCTTATGTCTGAAAAGCCACTTTTGGCGCAGCATGCGCACCAACCCCATTGGTTGACAGAAAAAGTGACTGACATTATCTTTTGAGATCTGCTTTTCCATGTTTGACCAGTACATTTATCTGACCCTCCCATGCCTGTTTACTGTTACCTGTCAGCTTTTCCTTATCCTCTGCAGCTGCCATATCTTTTAATATCTTTTGCTTTTGGAACCTTTTTGCTTTTGTTATCTTTTGCTTGAACCTGTTGAAGATCTTTTCCCCTTTTCTAGGGATTGTGTTCCCTAGGGTTTCCCTATAAATAATAATGCTACTTTCTTAACACTACACACACAAACACTTATTATCTTTCTCTTCCTTTGCTCTCTGCCGTTGTCCTCTGCCTTCGTCCTCTCTCCTGTTCTGCCCTGTTTTCCGGTAATCTATAATATATAATAATTTGTTTAAGTTACTTATTAATTATGCTAACTTATAATCAAGACTTAAAACCAATCGTTAAAACAATAATCTTTAATTATAGGTTAACTTGTGCTTGTTTAAAGTTGGTTCTTGCTTTATCTTTCACCGCACCGTTTATCAAGTGAGTAATCTCGTACCTAATCCCTTTTTATTTTTAATGTTTTGGGATGTTCATGTGTTCATACAAACTTAGAGTCTTAAACTTGTTTATGAACTTTAGTCGCGCAGTATCCCATGTGTTGAGGACGTAGACTTGGCTGTTTATTTGTATGTGTGGATCATTAACCGTCTTGTCGGTCTATTCCGCAGTTCTCATGGTACCATTAGATGAACACGGGAGAACAATCGTTTATGATTTTCTCTTTTGTTTACACTTGCACAGTTTTCTTGTTTTTGTGCTCAATTGGGAGCACGGATTGACTATGAGCTATGAATCTTAGACTTGGTCCCGATCTGATTACACCCTTGTTGAAAACCAGACATACACATGTTGCGCGCAGTGATTATTGTTATCTATTATCTATTAAACTTGATTTCTCACCAACACGCAAGTGTTTGACGTTTTATTTTAACACATGTTCAGGTTTGCTGTAGCTACATTTGGAGCTTGTGGACACGTAGGACGTTTTTACTTTTGGACCTAGATTAAAATGTATCAAGACAAGTTATTATTGTTCGAATATTTTGCCTTATAATATAATGATTTATGTTGATTTATGTTATCTTGTGTTTACGTTGCGCGTGCGCGAATGAATATATTTATTATATATTGACACCCAATAGTGTCACGAGTAATGAAACAATATGTGGCACCCCGATGTATAATCCGCCTTTGGTCGGGGTGTTACATATATAAAAAGACTATTGTTGCCTTTAGAAAGAACGTCACGTTTTTAATTATCGTTCAGAAATGAGGACAAAGGATTGCAACAGCATGCTCTCACTTTATGTTATAAAAATGGTTTTAGTGTAGCAAAGCATGCTTATGAATCCACTTAATTAATCTTGAATCATATTGATTGCCTTCTTCTGGTGGGGTCACTTTTGATCTTATCAAATCTAATGATCATCATTATGGACCTTAGAATAGATACGACGGTAATTTGTTCTTAAAGGAAACAAAAGGTCAAAAAAGCAAGCAATTATTAACAACCAATCTAAACACCGAAATTATTCTAACTAAATTTCAAGAAACTTCAACAATGAATTTGTTTATGACGTTTTTGTGTTAACTGTTACCATTAGTTGTTGTAGGTCATGCATAACCAATTTTAGTAAAACTATGAAATCTTTTTTAAATTGTTACTTAAATAAACATAACAGTTTCGATCCGTGAGAGTTGGAAAATATCGGTACGGTTTTTGGTTTTTTTTTATTTATTTAATATGATTTTGAACAAAAAGTCACGTCCAATTATCCAATCCACTCCCACTCCACCAAAACTGTAACAATCCAGCTGGAAAAACCCCTTTGGACAATAATTCACAACCAAAGACAAGCCCTAGTTTCATTCTCATTCGGATTCCCTTTAGTCATCACTGTCCATTTTGGATCTTTGTATTTTAGCTAAAGGTGAAGATAACAAATATGAGGATGTTAAGATGGATGAGTGGTTACACGAAGTTAGACCGGATAGAAATGATGTTTTTAGGTAATGACTAGGGAGGGAAGGAGAAGGAAATGAGAAAAATATGGAAAAAAAAATTATGTTTCAGAGATTTTTTAAGGAGGAGAAGGGAGATAAAAGGCTAGAAAATTATAGTCCATACTCATTCTTTCAAATTGGAAAGATTATGAGAGAAAATGTGTGTGTATAATATTAACTACCTATTAACTCCTAAATTTTCTTTCCTTTCCTTTCATTTTTCATTAAACTTAGGAACATGAAATGAAGTGACACATTTTCCTTCCCCTCTGTTTCTTTTTTCTTTCAATTCTTCTCCCTTTATTTTCTCTCCTTAAATGAAACTCGGGAACACAGTGTTAAGATAAGCAAAGAGACACTAAGATGTTTTAGGCATGTGAGTAGGAGGAAGGTGACGTTTATAGTTTGAGGCTAAGAGCAGTAGCCATAAGAAACCCTCATTCTGGAGGGGAGGAAGTGTAGGGGCATGCCTATCTAAGGACATGGTCCAATATTGTGGTTTGTGAAGACATTGGATTGGGGTTTAGGAAAGTGTACACCTTAGACAGACTTTGCTTGCAACTGTCATCTACCATTGTGTATGTGTGTTGTTTTATGATATTATGCGTATGCTAGTGGTAGCATTCTTTTTCGTGAGTTTAAAAACTAGCACCAACACACTAACACTATATTGTTTTTGGTATTATGTTTAGCATGCAAGTGGTATTTGGAGACGAGTGTCTCACTAGAAGCAACCTATATATCTTTTGGGATAGAGATAGGGATGAGATCGGTATCGTACCAAAACCAGTAACGAAAATTGCAAATTCTTGAAACCGGTACCGGCATTGAAATTAGGGTAAAATTCGGGAAATACAGGTACTAGTACCGGACCGATACCAAAACTCAAAATTTTGGTACTTATACGGTACTGAATTTGTTCATTCCTAGATAGAGGTTTGGTACCGGTATCGAATTTGCTCATCCCTAGATAAATGTATGGTTTACCTATATCTCACTTTCCCATGCCCTACTAATTACTTTGATATAAGTGAAATTTTACTGGGCATGATTGTTATAATTTAGATATTAAGGTGGTGGATGTCCACCCGTCCAAAATGGAGGTGATGGTTTTAATCCTTGCAAACGCAATATTAGGGGAATTTATATATAAATAAATTTGTTGTTAAAAAAATAATAAATAACTATTTAAGTGTCATTTTATATGTTTATATTGATATAATAATGAAAACCTCTGGCTTGGGGGTACAAAACCGGTTTTGCTTCGATCAGTTCACTGGAGAGATCGTATAATTCATTTAGGGTGTTGACGAAGCCCAAGTATCATATTCGCCCCCCAAGATTCTTATCATAATAGAACAAGATGAATCTTTTTCATTCTTTCGTTATGTATGGAAAGACAAATAAAATGATCACATTTTCAGGTATTCATTTAATCTTGTTAGGTATAGGTGCATTTCTTCTCAAATTCAAGTTTTTATTTATTTACTTTGGGGGCGTATATAGTACTTGGGCTCCGAGAGGAGATTTTTAAAAATCACCAAATTGACGCTTAGCACAAGTATCATATACGCCCCCCCCCCCCCGAAAAAAATAAAATAAAATAAAGAGCCATATAACTAACAAGGAGCAAGATTTCGTGATTCACTGTTGAACTTATTCCAAGAGAACTCAGATCGAATCGGTCAGGGAACCTCGCCCCTGCTTCTTAGGTAGAACTCTAGGTCTTGGATGCTGCCAAGATATAAGTATCATTGGTTTCATATTCCAGAGAATAATAAGTCAAGTTATAATCTTTAGCAATAGGTTTGAGTCTAACACTTGTTTAGTCTCTATTTGTGATGACATAAATTCCTCCCCACAACTACCAATTGTACAAATAAAATCCACTTGTTAATTGATCGTATAACCCATTTAGCGTGTTAATGGATCATGATAGAACATTCATATTGCCCTATAAAAAATAGGCTTCAAATTGGTTTTGGTTATGATTAACAAAAGTCAAAATTTGTTCCGGTTTTAGTTCCAAATTGGTCAACAAAGGTCAAAATCGTTTTCGGTTCCGGTATGGCTTTCAAGTGGATAAGGACCAGTTCAATTCTAAGTCGGCCCCAATTTTAACTGGTTTTTATCTGTTTCAATGGCGAGGTTCCTAAACCGTTATTAAGCATACGGTTCAAGTTATAACCGGTTCTGGATCTTGTTAAACCAGTTCCTAATCAATTTGGATATGGTTTTCTTGTACACCGTTAGTATTATGCATTATGAATTAAGTATGTATAGAGGTTTAATAACAATAATTACAAAGGAAACATATTAAATCATATATTCTAATACTAGTTAATTAATAAGGGCCAAAATGCTCACTAAAGTTTGAAATTCATCTGCATCTACACGGGACCATATTCTCTTTTACTCACTCATCTAACTCGAAAGTGACTATTTACACGTTCACAAGCCAATGACTCAAGTTAGCGGTGTTGGGATGAAAATAAACAAAATACTCCGTGTATCGCAACTTATGCTCATATGTAATAATACTTTACATTTTGAGTTTTAGTTAGATGTATATTTAACATAATTCAACCGTAGATATTCATTTTTGACTTATTCTATTCGTATCTTCTAAATTTATTTTGAAAGAAACTACCTAAA
Organism: Bidens hawaiensis; assembly: GCF_021521415.1. NCBI lineage: Eukaryota > Viridiplantae > Streptophyta > Magnoliopsida > Asterales > Asteraceae > Bidens > Bidens hawaiensis. Next base: position 135,979 of record NW_027493212.1, read on the forward strand.
AACATTAAATACAAAAAATAAAATATTAGAAATTAGAAAAAATTGTAAAACAACATAAATGAAAGTTATTGCCCAAAATTAGGTGATTATTAAATCTGATAGATAAAAAAAACAAAAAAAGAGAATTTTGCTAGAGGTGGGAGGGCCCGTCGAATATGAACCGTAGAACCCGAATTACTCGTAACAACTTTTGTATTACTTGGAGGGTAAAGTAAAATTACCCAATGGGTAAAAACCAATTAAAACTCAAAGTGGTCCATTCTATACACAAAAATATCCCGATACGAAGTGATATCCAAAAGTGTTTTCAAAATCAAACTCTTAGCGGACTTAATCGGAAACTATCAAACTATTGTCACTAGTTCGATTATAAGATAATAAATACCAAATGAATTACCTACCGTTAATTTCATAAGTCGACCAATGTTCTAAACAAAAACGTTTGTTTGAACCATGGAACTATCAAAGATGCTGATTCAAACTGTTGTTATGGTTTTCAAAACGATAGCAACATGATGGTAACATTACCACAGTTGTTTTACTTGTATGTATCTTCATTTACCACATTACCCTCTAAATATAATTTCCCATTAAGCGATGCTTCGTAAGTTAGTAGTTTAATATATAAATAAAACTTTTATTTGTATATAACTTCGTTTTCATTTAACACAAACCAAACTACATTTGAATAATGGGTAAGTGAGCAACAAGCTGCGCCGCTATCCCCTTTTGGATCGCAAAGTCTATTCTATTAATAAAATGCAAGTTTTCAACAAGCTGTGCCGCTATCCTTTTTAATATATATTAATAAAATGCAAGTTTTCAAAATTATTTTAAACAAATAGGTAAGAACTTTTAACTGTTGAAAACATAACACTAGTGGATTTTATTTTTCTTTAAAATTAAGAGTCTTGTTTTTATATGATTAAATTGACTTAAGGGAACGGTATATGATTAAGTCCATGATCATTATCAAATGAGCTAATATTTTAATAAAGTCAAAAAGCAGCACTCGATCGAATTGCAAAAGAGAAGATCAGAATAATGTTTTTAGGTATGTTGGAGTCCTATATTAAACCGAATTGATCACCCAGCTTCCATTAATAGAAAACGTTTACAATAAATTGACAGGCAAACGAGTAATAAATTGCGCCGCTACCCCATTTGAATAAAGAATTATAAGAACGGAAGAAACACTTATGCCTTGTGTTTGTGCGATAAAGTGGAATGGTGAAAATTTGAATGAAATGGTTATACAAGCTACATAAATGTTTAATATGTATGCGATCAAAGCAAAAGATACAAGTGATTACTTAGTTCTAACATTATCTATTTTAAACAGATGTAGCAATCGAGCTAACTTCACGTGTTCATATGTGCTATTGTCTCATAAAAGATGTTCTAAATTACAAACTAACCGAACTTTAAAAAAAAAGTTAACAAAAAAGGTAAATATGGAACATTTCATTAACATAGTAAAGATAAAGAATTAAAATATGGAACCTTTGATCAACATGGAGATGAATGAGTAACCGCTAGATCAATAGAAATTGTTATGTTAAATTGTGTAGCCAACATTTTTATAAGTGTGACATGTATCAATTACAAGACAAAGAGTTAATTCTGGATTCAACATGAAGTTATCCAAAAATATCAAGGTTATTATATAGCTTTGCAAATACAAGTTAAGGTTGAATTTTATGTGTTACAAATGTTGTTCAAAACAAAAAATGTTGAGTTGAGGTCTTGCACAAAAGTGATTGGGGGAAATTCACCTCGCGTTAATAACACATCACCTTTTCCCCGACATTCTCATGCCTTTAACAAGGAGCTACGAAGTTGGATCTTGGGCGATTGCAAGTTTGACAGTGATCCAAGCACCCCGACTTTTAAGCTTGGTAGCTGTCAAGACGTTCCTTTGTGGTTTGGTTTCCAACTTCCAACAGAAGTCGGTTGAGCTCCTCCCTCTATCAACGTGATTACAACTGCTAGGGTCTAAGACTCTTGGTTTTGACATTAGTTTGAACTTCATAGCAAAGGTTGGCGATAAAACAAGCTAAGGGGCTACTTTTGAATCAGTCAGCTTCACAGTGTGTTTGATTCACCAATTGTAAACATCGGAATCAGTAGCCTATTGATTGGTTAGATTTACAAACATATTGAGTGGAGTCTCAAATAAGTCCTAAAAAATATTGGTAAATCCGGCTAGTTGGGTTGCCCCACTAATTAATCCTTGGGAACAAAAGTTTGAGGTGTTAGTGGCTTTTGGGCTTAGTAGAAAGGGGTGGTTTTGAGGTGACGAGTCTCACGTTATGAGACTCGTCATCTTGAGTCAGGACTGCACCGTTAGCCATTGTTTTGTCGGTAACACGTGTCACCCATACCTGATCAAATGTACGTCCACGTCGGATATAAATTAAGTAAAAATATAAATTAAGAAAAAAAACTAATGGACAATTGAAGATATTGTTGTGTGTGGAGGACCGCATTTTGGGGACCTCCAATGGAGGTTGGCTTCCTTCCCTATGCGTTGCGGAGGCTTAGGAATTTTCTCGGCTGAGGATGTCTCCGCATATACCTTTGTGGCTTCCAGGTCCCAGTCGTGGAAATTGCAGGACCACATCTTGCGAAACGCTGGTGTTTTGGGGGTAGATCCTGACTACTCTTATGCACTTGGTAATATTGGAACAACTCTCCCGGACCTTTATCTAGGCGGTTTTACTGATAAGGAGACCGCCCCAAAGAAACCTCAACAAACCATGGCGAGTGCTCTTTATGGTAAACACGTTCATGATTTGGAGGAGCGATTCGATATGACCCTGAGACAAAAGACAGTTTTAGCTTGTCTCAAGGGGGCTCATGCCCAGGATTTTTTGACTGTTGTGCCCATTGAAGGTCTTGGGCAACGGATGTCGACAGTTGAATACATAGCCATCCTTAAATACCGGCTTATGATTCCTCTTTTCCCTCCAGATGAATCATGCCTCATTTGTAAAAAAAACTTGTTTGGATAGATTTGGTGAGCATGCCCTCCACTGTAAGGAATTGTCGGGATTCAAGTATCGTCATGACTGGGTTAGAGATGTCTTATGGGATGTGCTTAGGCGTGCCGGGATCTCAGCCAAGAAAGAGGCACCTGCTAACTTTCTGTCTGATCCGCGAGAGGGAAGATCTACCTTGCGTCCTGCGGACGTTCTTGTGTTTGGCTGGGCAGGGGGTAAGCATGCGTGTGTTGATCTCACTGGGGTGTCCCCGTTGGTGGGGCTGAGAGACAGTGGCTTTGTACCGGGACATGCGGTTTTGAGAGCGGAATCTAGGAAGATGGCTAAGCATGAGACAGCGTGTTTGGAGAATCAGCACGTGTTCATTCCCTTTGCCTTCGACACATTTGGATCCCTAGCTCCCGAGGCGGTTCGCTTCTTGGAGCGAGTGCAGAAGGTGGTACACAGTGATTCGCAGAGCCCGAGGAACCAAGGATTTATATTTAGTAGGATAGGCTTTGCGATTCAAAAGGGGATAGTGGCGCAGCTTGTTACTCGGTTACCCATTATCCAGATGTAGCTTGCTTTGTGTTATATAAAATATTAGAACCAAATTTCATGCTTAAAAAAACGGAATCTTTTGAGCACATAGATACACTCATGCAACCTTTCAAAACCCTTTTTTTTTAAATACATTTTATATTTGTATTTTACTTTCATACAGTTACATTTACAGAAATTATTAATTTTCGTAGAATTAAACAAATATAAGTGTGTGTGTGTGTGTCAAACAAAGCACACTGGATCACATTGCTGCACCTGCTATAGTTGAATGGAATCTCTGTTTCTCTCTCACTTGACACACATCACTTCAATCATCATCAACAAGTCTTCAAACACCCATAAACAGAAAAAATTTAGTCACCTCCATAAATGTAATCACAATTAAATTAATAACACCAAAAAAAAATAAAAATCTAGTAACAAAATAACTAGCCATCAAATTAAATTAAACCTACCAAAAAATCTATATACTAAACTAAAAGTACTAATTTCTATACAAAATTTTTGGCTTTCCCAAAATTAAAAAGCAACTCTTATATGTTCTCAAAAATTCCGTCTTTTCGCTTTTTTTTTCCTTCCCTTGGAAGGACGAGTCTACACGCATTAACCTCCTCACGGGCCAACGGCCCCAGTGAACATGATTTGATATTTTAAATATTAATATGGTTACGGATTAACCATCTCCGTAATCACGCCAACAAATGAGCATTGTGACGCACCGTCTCATGATGTAGAATCTGGCACGTTGTTCTTTAACGAGACGAGCACATTTTCTGGTGAAAGCGCAGCGGCGGTGGGAGACGGTGGTGTTTGCGGTGGACATTGTGGTTGTGGCCGGAGAAAGAGATCTAAGGTTGAGATTGGAGGTTAGGGAGATTAAGACGGGATGGGTATTTATAATGAGAGTGTGATGGCAGTGGGTGTCTTCTATTCACCTGGGTCCAGACCCACTTTTTTCATTTTTGTCCGATGTCTATATTTATTAATATTAACTCATTCCTATTTTATTTACAACAAATTTGTTGAACAAATATGTTACACTAACACACCTCGTAAATAACAGTCATGTGGACGTACTCTTAAGTAAGATATTTTGTGCAACTTTGACAAATCAGTTTATTTTTAATGTAATATTTCCACTATGTTTTAAATTAGAGTAGAATTCATAACAATTTAGTTAAAAGTTATACCTTTTTTTGTCTCTAGATTAAGCTATTAGTTTAAAAAATCAAGGTCACGCACATCTTTTGCAGCTCAAGTCGTAATTGTTGTCACTATGTAGTTGGTGTGTTGACATAGGTGTAGCTTCTGTTATCAAAATCACGATGTCGTGTCTCTTTCCACCACCGGGTATTGAATTGTTAAATTTTTGTTGTCATTTGCGGTGGCAAAATACATTACAAATTAGATAATGACCTTGATTTGAAAACACCTGAACATCTAATTTCCTTTCAAATTGACTACGTGATTAGATTATTTAATAAAATTTATTAGGCGTGAAAAAAAATGGATTACCGAACAAATTTTGTCCACCTTTTCCAATCTAAATCCAAACTCTTCGACCTGTTTTTTATCTAAAGAAACGCTAAAGATTTGATCTCACCAATAATCTTGTTAAACTTGATTGAAATATTCGAAAAAAATTAAACTATTACTAGCTAGCCATAAACTCTAACAAGCAACCAGGACTATCGATTAGGGGTGTTCTTCGGGTTAGTTTTTCGGGTAGGGTTCTTCGGGTTTCAAAGTTTTAAATCTTGACCCGAAACCCAACCCAAATCTCTCACAGATAATTCGGGTTTGGGCAATTCGGGTTCGGGTTTTTTCGGGCTCGGTTAATCGGGTTTCGAGTATTCTAGAAAAAAAAACACAAAACCAATTTTTTTAAAAAAAACTACAATGCTAAAATCAAAAAACATATTCTTCTTTACTTATAACACAAATAATCAAATAATAAACTAACATAATTTGATAAAACAATTCAAAAGAAGATTAAAACTAACTCGGACCATAATCGCATTCAATTGGACGTGATTTGATTGTTCGATTACGATTGCTATTAGTAATAAACGAAAAACATATATTAATAATAAGCAATTGATCCATAATTGTTAGAATGACAACAGTCGATCAGAGCCAGATTCTGATAACTTTAGTGGCTAAGACTTAGCCTGTTATACATAAAAATATATTAATTTCAAAACTAAAAGTTTATTCAGGTTGACCCAAATCTTATAAATCAAACCCGAGAACCAACCCGAATTATTTTGGTTCGGGTTACTCTTTTCTCGGGTTCTTCGAGTCGAGTTAGTTCGGGTTCTGGTACGAGTTTTTTCGGGTTAGGTTTCTGGTAAAAGTCACAGCCCTACTATCGATTGCACCATCTTCTTCTTTGTCAAATTGCCTGGAATATGCATATGAATATTAAGAAGACTAAACAAAATTAGGGGATATTACACCGCCTACTTATATGTTATGGGCCTATTAATAGTAGTAGCCTAGTTGGTAACAAGCAATAGCTCATAAAAGATTGGTATTTACAAAAAGTGAAAAGGGTAAACTCTTGGTCTTAGGCTGAGGGGTGTGGAGCGCTAGAAAGGGCGCAAGAGGCCAGCCGCTCGCGCCCCGGGGCGCGAGCACCACACCACCGAGGCGCGAGAGGGGCGCGAGCGCGGAAAAAGAGGCAGGCGCAAGGGGGTTAGCGGGACCTGTGGGGCGTAAATGGGCTTGGGAATGGTGAAAAGAGCCGTTGGAATGGTGAAAATGAGCCGTTGGCTCTTTGTTTAATAAAAAAAAAAAAAAATTTTTACTCTATATATATCTATATCAAATACAAACCACCCAACATAATAAAACATACAATTTTCTCTCTATTAAACCTATATCAAACCCAAACCAACACCAATATCACATACCAATATCACATACCAATATCACATACCAATATCACATGGCTGGAAATTGGTACCCAAACCTAGATTCAGATTACAGTTACGGCGATTTATGGTCGGCACCGGACCAAGCGATGTTTTATTCGGGGTCGCAACAACCATCCGGCTTTCAACCATCCAACATACAACCGTCTCCTAACTTTGTAGTTCCGGAGACACAAGAACCAGAAGGTGAAGCTGCGGGACAAAGAAGACGCGTCCACCGGAAAAAACAAGTTGCAACGGACGGGTCGGGTTCGGCTTCGACCGGAAGGACGAAACGGAAAATCACTCCGTTGTCATCGGATGAGAAGGAAGCCCTGTGTCGGGCTTGGATAGTCACTTCTGAGGATCGGCGTTGCGGTAATTGTTTTAACGTTTTTAAAAATGATTTTTAATAAAAAAGTTAAATAAAAAAGTTAAACGACTTACAAATTTATTTATGCATTTTGCAGCGGACTACCAAAAGAGCAAGGTCTTTTGGACAAAGGTTAGGGAGACGTTCTATTCGCTCGTTGGGAGTACAGAGCGGAACGCCGATATGATTTCGGGTCGGTGGACCGAAATCAGAAAATTTGTCGGCTTGTTTACTAATCTGTTCAACAGGAACGCCGGTCGTATGAGACCAAGTGGCAGTGACGATTTGGCGGTTTATAATTTCACTGTCGAAGAGTGGAAGCAGGAGTGCCTGCGGAGGTATGGGACGGTGAAGACGTGGGACGATGTAAAGGTGTGGGAGAGGTTGAGAAGGTGTTCTAAGTGGGTTGAGCTGGTGGCGCCGGACGTTGATGCGGAAGTAGGGCCGAAACGGACTAAAACTAGTTCGTCTGGAGCGTACAGCACTTCCGCCGGGTCGGATTGCCGGGTTGGATTCGACCTAAACGTTGCGGGGGAGGAAACGTCTTCACCGCCGAGGAGGCGGCCATTGGGAAGGGACGCCAGGGGCAAAAAACCGGCTGAGGGGGAAGCCGTAAACATCAACGATCTTGTTGAATCCCTCAATAAATTCAACAAAACCATGGAGGTGGTCTCTAATGACAAAAAGGAAAAAAAAAGAATGAGAGATTTGGAATTCCTTACAAGAGACTTCAGTAACCTAAATCCGGTCGACCAAATGCTGATGGAAAAACAAAAGGAACGTATCCGGAAGAGGTTGATCGAAGAAGACCAAGCCGAAGAATAAGAATAATGTTTTTTTTTAGTACTTTAATTTTTTTTTAGATATTAATGTGTTTTTTTAATTAATGTGTGTTTTTTTAAATAATTTATGAGTTTTTTTAATAATACGTTTTTTTAATACATTTATAAAAAAATAAAAAATAAAAACGCTCGCGCCCCTCCACACCATGTCCCGGGGCGCGAGCACCACTACCAACACCCATCTTATCAAGTTTCTCTCTCTGCCACACGTCACAATATTATTGGCTGGCGCCCCCACTCGCGCCCCCCACACCCCTCAGCCTTAGGAATAGATAATTAAAACCATCTTATGGTTAATCTATAAATGTATCGACCAATATCTTAAAAACTAAAAAGGTAAGGAGAGTATCGTGTGCCTTGAAGATTTGTAGGTCTGTAAGGCATATCATCCGATATTCCGATTCTAGCTTGTTTACATTCTTGTCAATAAGGCTTCATTCAAACTACTCTTGTGAGAGTATTGTCCAATCAGGTTAAATAGTAATATATTCCTAACAACACTTGTTTAATGGAGCAACTGTACCTCTTTTTTTATGAGGGGTCTCGTATGTTTAATGGGTATCTCTAGTCAACAACAATAAGTCAATAACTACTAAGTCTAAATCCCATTGAGTTGTTCATGTAATGATTAAATAAAATTAAGAAAATAAGGCTATGCGTAGTGGAGGGGCTACAAATTGGGACGATTTGCATCGTGTGACGCCCAGTCAGTAAGGGATGAAAATTTGTTTTTGGGGTATAATGGTGTAGGGGCTACAATAGTAATATAATAATAATATATACATATATGTATATATAACACACACACATATTAAAATAATAATAATATTTTTTTCTTCTTCTTGGGCGACATCTTCTCCTCGACCCCGCCCCATTTCGCCCAAATATCGCCCAGGGGGCGGTGTCCTCTCCCTTTGTCGCCCTTTCTCGCCCAAACTCGCGCCCCATTACAAATAATATCATAAAATTAACTACCATTCATTTTCTACAAGCAAAGTATGCACACTTCGTTAAAATTCTCTGTCATCAATCTTTCATCAATCGACTTCTTCACCTAAGAACATTCTTTCACCATAGATCACATGGTTTTCTATTCTCGCCGCGAGTGCTCTAAATATGAATCTTTGATGTAAGGCCCCGAACCCGGTAACCCTATTTTAACGTCGGATTTACTCATAAACACAGTTCTTGCAATCAGAGTTAATTAAAACTTTCGCGGAATATAAAAACTTTCTTAAAACATTTCATATCAAAACACGTCTTGTCCTAAAATATCATTTTGCCTTTCAAAATAAACGAAACATTAAACTTAAACATCTTGAGTCTTCTGATGCCAGCCTCTTATTCAGTGCCACGTGTCTCCTCAAGCGAGATGCCTCCTCCTACTCACCTGCGTGCATACTAAAAGTCAGCTACGCTAAGTGAGTTCTAGTTAATCAAGCAACTTATCATACAACCACTACATGCATCATATACGTATCCGAAGACACGTAGTCCACTATCTAACCTGCTTACCTTACCACTTAGCCTCTTATTTACACCTACCACCTTACCACTTTGCCACTTTAATAACGTATAACGTTATGCCACTTTGCCACTTTAATAACGTTTAACGTTATGGCACTTTGCCACTTTGCCACTTTAATGACGTAGTCACGTATAGGCTTACCCTACCACGTACTATCGTCATGCCACTATCACTCTTACTACACCCTTGCCACTTCTAACACGCTCTACCTCTACTTATCTACAACATGCTTCATATCATTTACATAATAAGCAAGTCACATCATAGCATATATACACACTAATAACCACTTAGCAATCACTGTCCTTGGCGATGCGTGCAATATCCGAAGATCGTTCACGCACCAACAAGTATTATATAATAGCTACCTCGTATAACATCTATAGCATAAACTTACCACTTAAGGTAAGTGTATTCACACTTCACATCGAGTATGCACACAGCCCCGAAAACATAACAAGGAAATGGGGCTAGAAACTCACCTGAACTCTGCTTCTTCCTCCGATAGTTGTAAATCCCTTCTTTAACTGAGCTCGGCTGACTGTATAAGTTACACGTATCAATTAACTATCACTACTCATATCATCTTTCTAGTCTTAACTACTACCCACAACGAACGGGGGTCCGGAGGCAGTCATCAGGCGAACTTAGCTTTAGGCGAAGTTAAACCTTAGGCGAACTTAGCTTTGCAGGCGAAGTTGTCATCAGGAGAACTTAGCTTTAGGCGAAGTTAACCTCAGGTGAACTTAGCTTTAGGCGAAGTTAACCCTTAGGCGAACTTAGCTTTAGGCGAAGTTGTCATCAGGCGAACTTAGCTTTGCAGGCGAAGTTCATCAGGCGAACTTAGCTTGCAGGCGAAGTTGTCGGCTGCAGCTACTGTTCGTTCTTAAATCCTTCGTTTCTTAACCAAATAACTCGGTTTAGGTATCCACGGAATCGTCTGACCAGCGCCTACAAACCCCAACCATCAAATCGGCCTAACATCGATGTTTAAGGGGTGCGATTTAGGCATATAGGTTACGGGTTCTTTTAGGTTAACAATTAACCTATCAAATGCTAATCAATTCCAGTAATATTTGTTGTTTTAGGTTCGTTTATAACAAACTAACACAGATCTATGATTTCCCAAATCAAACCGAACCTATACGAACGACTTCTAACTATAAACGTACCTTGAACGAGTCGAACTACGAACCCGGTTAAGCCTTGATGTTGTTTTGGTCCGTCACGACGTTCCAGCACCAACAAGCTCGGGTTTTCGCCTTCGGATCTTGGTTCGGGTTATAAGATGGTGTTGTGTGTGTTTTGGTGGTGTATGGAATATGTGAGAATGAGGATTAAATGGTGATTAATGGTATTTATATTTAGGGATCATGGGCTTAAGCCCATGGACTCTCCTTCCTTCTTTCATAACCCAAGTCCATAACCCATATCCATTACCCAACACTAGCCCGACCCATACCAACTCCTACTCTGTTTATTTATTTCCCGATAACCCGAGTAAACTTTCACTTTATTATTAAGTAATACAATTAATATTATTTTGGAAATTTCGGGATGTTACATATGACCAAATTTTGAAACCGTTTATTCATATAATTTAATTTTATCACTTATGAAAGATCACATGATTAAGTAGCAATAAAAGTTGAGTTACTTTATACCTAAGACTAGAAAAAGAAAATTAATATGTAACTTTAAAAAACAAGAGTAAAATTCGAATACCCTTCCCATCCCAGTCTTTAAAAGTATATAAAAGTAGGTGAAGTAGCATATTTTATGGTCTGATGCAGCAGCAGAAAGAAACAAAAACATGTAATAGTGTGAGATAGTTGGTTCCCAATGTAAACTTCATGGTGATGCGCTCTGTGTTTTACGAGAAATATTTAACGTTACCAAAATTCCCACCCTACGTTACCACTGTCTCCTTACCTAATTTTATATACTGTGGGAAACAAAATTAAATACAGAAAATTAGTTTTATAATTATTTTTAGTCCGGTAAACAATCGAGTGTTTATTGAATCGTTCGATATAATTTTTATTTATTTAATTAACGAACGAACATAAACAACAACTTTGTTCATATAATTAAACGACCGAATCTAAATTACTTTTAATTGGTGTTCATTCATCTATATCCATTTATATGTCGTTTATGTTTGTTCACATTCATAAACCGTCGGTTTGTACTGTTAATGAACGGATATAAATGAAACTAACATGGTCATTTCTTTAACGAACATATACAAACATGAAAACTATGCTCATTTAGGTGTTTGTGTTCAACCGTTTTTTTTTATTTAAATTAAACGAATTTACATGTGCATATTCCGTCCGTGTTCAATTAAAGGCCTACGTATTATTATTGTCCATATTTATAATTTAATAAAAACAATGCCATCTAATTATGATAATCTATGTTCAAGTGAAACATAAACTTCTAATCACTTCTAACTTTCATTTTCTTTATAAATACGATACCTTTAACTGAAATAACCTGGTCTACTCTAGTTTTCATTTGTGCTGTTTTATTACAATTCATAATATTATTCAAACATAAAATATTCAAATTGTAGTAATATCTAAAATTTCACTAATCAACAATTTACCAAGCAATCATGTAAAGTGTAAATGTATGAATACATATAAGTTCTATGTGCATTAATGGACCTTTTTTTTCGTGAATGTTCTCTAAGGCAGCACTGGTTGGAGCTAAGGTTATGTGTAATGGAGATGCTACAAAATAAAATGTCTTGTGTCATGTGATGTCCAGTTAGCAAATGGTGAGTTTTTGTTTTACGGGTGTTATGGTGTTGTATATATATGTATATATATCACACACACATTTGAATATAATAATAATTTCCAAAACAACATGAGAAGCGACAAATACTTGCACCCCCCCCCCAACCCAACACACACACACACACTTATCGTATGGGGGCCGGTGTTCCAAAATTTTATAACCCCCTTTAGCCTCTTTTATCGCCCCAATACGGGTGGCCTAAGAGGAAATAGTTTGAATACCAAAGATAAACCTATGCTAAAAAAATAAGTGCACGTCGAGCCCATCTAATCAGTTTGCATGGCCGATTTCAAGTTTTGAAAACGAAAAAGCTATTGAACCCGCTAATCGTATGAACCGTATACTTTGAATCTTAAATTGAACAAATTTACATAACTTGTTTGAGTTTGACGCTTGGATCAATTTGACCCTTTACATAAACTCAAAAGTAGAATTATACAACCATTTTCGTTCTTGTAAATGAAGTTTGAGATTTGATGAAAGTGAGGAACAGAGTAGGGTAGGCTAGGATATGTGGGTGCATTGGTTACTTGTACATGTTGCTAAAAAGTTGATCCATCTATATTCAAGATTTTGGATGCGTCACCTATTTCTTAACGTCAACGTATTTGGCCTACTTGGATGACGTCGTATACAGCTATCCTACAAGATTCATTACCCAATTTGATTTAGAACCCAAATCCAAAGTTGATTTAGTGTCATTAATCATGTTAAACCACTATTTCAGTCGATTAATGATATAATAATATTGTCTTTCTTTCTCATGATATAAAAAATCAATATAATGTTTTCTTTCTTTATCATTTTTTTTTACTAAATTTATTACGCTTTACATCGTAAAATTTAAAATCTTTGATTTCATTATGTACAATTTACTCTTTATTTTCATAAATCCATATCTATATCTATATTCAATTTTAAAAAACAAACAACTCACGAAGTTTTAATGACCATAATTTTTTTACATGTTAGTATTTAAAAAAAAATTATTATTCATAAAAAAACATTTTATTCTCTTTAATTTGAGTATAATATTGCTATACTTTTTAGAATTTTAAAAATAACATGTTACGTGACATGCAATTAGGGACGCAGCGGGTCTAGTGGGCTTGGGTCATGTTTCAGACCGAGTTACCCGTTCACCTACGAATGGTTACACGTCCGACGCCGCATTACATGCATACTATAGTCAGGCTACATGCGTACTATAGTGAGGTCACCACTTATGCGTTCGATGTTGTGTTTGAGCATATACCTCGCGCGCATCGCGCCGATACCAAGCTAGTTTATACAAGTATGAAACAAATTAGATTTATGTTTGGTTTATACACCATTGCTGCATGACATGAAAATAAACTACCCACTACACAAATGAAATTTACCTATTTGGAAAATTGTCAGAACATGGCGTTGCCACATCAGACATCACCAACAATCTGCCACATAATTGGTGTTGCCACGTTAACAAAAATGATATGCATGCCTAGGAGATATACACTGAAGTAGACAAAACAATAAGATTAAGTTACTTAAGAACTTGCACTATGAGCCTCGTCACCGATAGAATTGACTTTTTCGTATGACCAACCAGTTAGGCAATGCGTAGTGGACTTAACAAATTTGGCGGAATAAGTGAGATGTAACGTCTAGTAAGTAAATGAAGAACTTTTGTTTTAAGTGTGTAATGGTTTTATAGCCCCTATATATGTGAGAATATAATAAAACCCTTATTTTATTACATTCATGTTCCCATCATCATCTTCTTAGAACATTTATGGTCTACGTTGCCCGTTAATTTAACTTGGCGGTAGGGAGGGAGGTTGCGGGCTCAAAATTTTAAGATAAAAATGGGTAGATTTGTACAATGTATGAAAATATTTAGACGAAAACGAGAAAATTTACACTACTGAGCAAAAACCAAAAAGAGGGGGCGGGGCACCTCGGGCCACAACTATCCTTCGCCCCTGCTTGCACATTTGTAAGTGTGTATAGGTTATATGCATGTAATCAGTTGCGGCCCAAGGGTTTTAGAGGCCTCAAGCGAACTATCAAATTGGGGGCTTTTTTTCGAACTCTTTTAATATAAACCCTCATCCTTTACCCGGGCTTGGTACCGGCAATAATAAACCAATACGTTTATAGTTGGCGAAGTTAAATTTTTTTTTAGTTATATCGTAAGTCGGTAAAAAACATTGTTTACATGAAATTTATCTTTCTAGCCTTATTAGATGCAAATTGTTTAATGAAATAATCATAATCAATTCTAAAAAGTTTTTCTCAATCGACAATAAAGCTAAACCGTTTAACATTTCTTGTGACATTGTAGATCTTAAATAAATTTTTATCATAATCATAATCGTTTGTAGTTTTGTGGACGTAAAAAATTTAAAAATATTGCCTTTTTGTGATTTTAATTAAAGCCTCTTTTTTAAGTCTTTTTTTGCTTTTTTGCATAACCACGTTCGTAAGTTTGATGTCGATGTGACATTGAAACAAATAGCAAATAACAATGTGGTGTAAAGGATTAAAAGCAAGTATGTGATGTAACCAGTAATCTCAATATTAAAGTAGCTTAGTAGCAAACTAGCAATATATAACAACAAATTGACCTATACAATAAGGATATTCTAAATTGACAAATTCCAAATCAAATAAGTGAAACAAGTAGCAAATATAAATTAACAAATATGCAGATTATAAATCAACATGAGGTGATGACAATATATAGTATACTAACCTTGAATTGACATATTCAATCCAATCACCACATTCAAATAATCCAATCCCAGTTCTCCTTCTCCTAAAGTCAAATATTGTATATAAAATACACAACTGCATGTCCACAGACTAACACTTAGGTGCTGTTTGTTTTTGCAGACATAAACTGTCTGCAAGCTGATTTCATCTGTTTTCATGTCTGCAACTGAAGATGTGGTCTGAAGATCTGCAAGCTGAAAATATAAGACTGTTTGTTTTTATAAGCTGATACTGTCTGCATAACTGTCAAACTTATCTCACAAGATAGAAGTCATTTATTTAAGTTACATCTAGTTTTTAGTCTTTGCTTGCCATGCCGATTTGGTTTTGGTGGGTGGTGGAAGGTGGTGGTGGTGGATGGTGGTAGTGGCGGCGGACGGTGGGTAGTGGCGGTGGATGGTGGTGGTGGACAATGGGTGGTGGTGATGGATGGTTTTGGTTGGTGGTGGACGGTGGTGGTGATGGATGGTGGTGGTGGTGGGTGATGGATGGTGGTGGTGGCGGTGATGGATGGTGGTGGTGGTGATGGATGGTGGTGGTGATGGATGGTGGGTGGTGGACGGTGGTGGTGATGGATGGTGGTGGTGGTGGCGGACGGTGGTGGTGATGGATGGTGGGTGGTGGACGGTGGTGGTGATGGATGGTGGGTGGTGGACGGTGGTGGTGGCGGTGATGGATGGTGGTGGTGGTGGCGGTGATGGATGGTGGTGGTGGTGGGTGATGGATGGTGGTGGTGGCGGTGATGGATGGTGGTGGTGGTGGCGGACGGTGGTGGTGATGGATGGTGGGTGGTGGACGGTGGTGGTGATGGATGGTGGGTGGTGGACGGTGGTGGTGGCGGTGGATGGTGGTGGACGGTGGCGGCGGGGTACGGGGGTGGTGGTGGCGGCGTACGGTGGGTGGTGGTGTTGGCGGACGGTGGTAGGAGCAGTGGATGAGAGGGTGGCTGCAAAGGGAGAAGAGTAGGGTTTTTTTGTGAAGATGTTTTAAGCAAGATTTCCTTGCTTTTCTTTTAAGATGAAAGAAGATAACTTCAGATCTGTTTTAAGAAAAAAAACAAACAGTCTTCAAGGGTAATGTCTGCGCGCCTGCAGACATTAGCTCCCTTGAAGATGTTTGAAGAAAAAACAAACACCCCCTTAACCTGCAAATTGAAATTAAAAAGCACAATTGCTTATTCAATCACAATAGAATCTGACTATCTGAGAAAGTGAGAATGCTAGTATAAACAAAAATTATGAGACTTACACAATATATAAAGACGAAGATAATTGAATCAAAGAGGTAAAACATAACCGTTAGCAATTAAATGGTGATTTAAAGTCCTAAAAGAGTCACTTCATTTCCTTTGGTCCAATCTTCCAGGCAGTTCATCCTTCCATCGACACTGACGGCAGGAAATCCCTAATATATTTATGTGTTTTTTTTTAAAAAAAAATTGGGGGCCTTTATATTTTGAGGCCTAAAATCCTAGCTTGGCCTAACAAAGCTATTGGGCCGGCCCTGCATGTAATATATCCAATGGTTGATCAAGGGTTTTGTTTAGGTTGAGAGACTCTTATTAGATGCACATATTCATAGAACCATAAATAAAAATTCTTGGTTGATTCAATGGTTTTGGTCGGGCCAGTCATCTGAAAATTTCGTGTTTTAGATCTAGTAATTCAAGTTTCACCAAAGGCCTTGCACCCTAAACAAATACTCAGATAATAATCCTAATTCGTAGACAAATAAACCATAAACAAATCACAAATAAGTAATCAACAATGAATAATCAAACAATACTCAAATAATAATCCTAATTCTTATACTATGAATCTTAAATCACAAATAAAGTAATAAACAATCAAACAATACTACCATTATATTAATGTTTCAACAAACAATCAAACATACTTGGTTCGGTTGTTTGAAGAAACCACCCTTGATTTCTAATTATGATTTCTGATTTTACCTCGAGAAAGTCGTTAGTTGTCACTTCAAAAACTTGTATATACAACGCTATATAAACACAAAAAAGATTGTATTCCGTGACCTCAGTCATAACACACTAAGTCCGTCGTTGAATACATCCATACAATATTAAAAAATTACACTTGTGTATGTTTTATAAATAATTTAATTTTATTTATGTATTTTGGTAAAATGTTAATGAAAGGAAATAACATTTCATTTTAACCATTATACTTTATGCTTTCATAAAACTAAACAAATGAATGATATAAATATAATCTTCTCAAGTTCCAATGATCAAATTGTCCCATCAAGTGAAACATAACCTTAATATTTTTGAACGGCTAGAAAACATAACCTTAATAATTAAAAGAGTGAATCTATTTTGTATTTGTTTTACGAATAAAGAATCATCAATTTGTGATAATTTATTAAGTTTTTATAGCACTAACATTTTTAAAGGCTACTGATAGAACCTTCAAATATGTGGAGACATATTGTTGTGCAACATAATTGACCCTCTTCAAAGTTTGCATACCAAAACAATGATACCAAGTATCCAACCCTTATTTTTAAATCACAACTGATATTTGCTTTGTCCCCCCTACCAACTTTTTTTAAAGATATAAATATTTTGCTAACTTTTATTTAAAGAAGACATTGAATGTTTCATTCACACCAACGAATCAACCATTATCCACAAGCACATTAAAACTTATAAAAAAGTTTCATTAATTTTTTAATAGTAAATGATAAGATTAAAAACCAATAAATGTATATACTTTAAGTTTGCGGACTAGAGTTCTATGTGTAAGCCACTATAATTCACTCAAACACAATAAACCTAGTACATTGAATGATTGTCCGGATCAAAACCCCGTTGATTCGCTATGTGACGGTAATTGAACAATTTTCATTTTTAATGTAACAATTCATACTTTACATTGTCTGTCACATTAACTGCTAATTCTTCAATCTAATTAACCTTGTAATTAGATTAATGATACTC
Organism: Bidens hawaiensis; assembly: GCF_021521415.1. Lineage (NCBI taxonomy): Eukaryota > Viridiplantae > Streptophyta > Magnoliopsida > Asterales > Asteraceae > Bidens > Bidens hawaiensis. The sequence continues at coordinate 153,709 of NW_027493212.1, forward strand.
ATATTATCTAGTAGAGAATCCCAAGCGAGATGAAATTTATTCACATCTTGCTAGTGTATTTAAATTCTCATCAAATAATGAGCTCTCACAATTTTCTCTCCTAAGTTGTACTTGCGCACATACATACGTGACAAAATTCAGCCCATTGAGTCATTCTTAAGGTATTCTCATTATTTATCAATACTGCTAGCAATATTAAAGTAAAATGTTTCTTTATATATATATATATATATATATATATATATATATATATATATATATATGGGGATGGTTCAGGAGAGAAGTGATTTTATTGCGAGAAGTGCGATAAGTAAATCATAACCATTGATTAAGCTTAATCTATGGTCTACATTTAATATGGCAATATTGTAATTATATGCTTTCTACTTTTTATTTATTTTAATACAAAAGGGTATTTTAGTATTTTAATTTATAGAAACCAGGTTTGAAACGTGATAAAATCTCAAATTTTTAGGCATCATGATCTCTCAATATCAAACATTCCAATATTAAAATAATCTATTCGTCAATCATTTTGGATCCAATTAATCAAGTAAATGCTTTTGACCACTCTAAATATGAATTGTTTCATCAATCTGGATTGGTCCAGATCAACTCCACAAATGGTGAAAATTCATCAAATTTTATTATAATATATATTGGTTTTAGAAATCTGGATTCGATTTTAGTATTTTTTTTCCCCAGTTTAACATACACTTATACAAATTTAATTCAGTAATGATAATTAAATGGGTTTAAAAATCAAATTACTCCATTACACATCAAGGATAATTAAATAAGCACTATACATATAATTCGTGTTAGTGATTTTAGTGTAATTAAGGATTACCTTGTTGATTAAGTTAATTGTAATACGAATCTAAATAAGTCGGGTGCGGGGTGCACACTTATTTGATCTTATTATAATTTATAATCTTATTGCTACCTAAGGGCGAAGCCCCTAAGTCATGGGGGTTCCAAGGGGGCAACGCCCCTTTGGCGGGGGTCCTGGGGCAGCGCCCCTGGTAGCGGGGTGCGAGGGGCGGCAGCCCCTGGCAGGGTACAAGAGGCAGCGCCCCTGGCTGGGGTCGAGCTGTTTCTTTATTTCGGACATATGTTTCTTTATTAAAAACGTATTAGAAAATTAATTAATTAATTAATTTGGTTACAACGTTTAATAAAAAACAAGAGCGTATTTGCAGTTATGATAACTGCAAAGCAGTTTATTATAACTGCATTATCCCTGAAAACCCTAATATAACTTGATCATCAATATACGAAGTTTCTTCTGGTTCATCATAAAATACACAAATCCATACTTGATTCTTGCTCATAATTCTGAGTTTCATCCGGTCAAAATATTTGGGAACCACAAATAATTTTGATCTGATAGTGTTTACACGATTCTCAGATATCCAAAGATAATCGTTTGCAGAAATTCCCCAAAAATTCGTGGATGCTTAGGTTATTTGGGTATGCTCATGTATATAATCTATTTATACTTAATACATATTACGTTATATATATAAATATAGTTTTATTCTATGTTTAATCTGTTTATGACCATACATTTAATCTGTGTGATTGTTAAAATTTTGTGTAGGTATATGTTTATTTCTTCAAATATATATAAATTGTGTAAGTTGTTAAAAGTTTGTGTGACGGTATATGTTATTTTGCAAATATGTATATAAATTGTGTAGGTTGTTAAAAGTTTTTGTGAAGGTATATGTTAATTTGGTTCCTCAAATATATATACACTCTGTAGGTTGTTGAAAGTTTGTGTGAAGGTATATATTAATTTGGCTCAAAATGTATCAACTGTGTAGACTGTTAAAAATTTGTGTATGAGTATGTTGGTTGTGTATGAGTTTAATGGTTGTGTAGGGATACGTTTGTTGTGTAGGAATATGTTTGTTGTGTAGGGACATGTTATTTAATCTTAGTATGTGGTGTATATGTTACGGTCTTTTAGCTACATAAAGATATGTTGACGTGATACAATTATATTTGTGTAGGTTATTTCGGATTAAGTGCATGTGTTGTATAAACCTGTTTTGTTGTGTAGGATATATGATTTTTATATGTGTAGGTACAATTAGTTATTTATGTAGCTATTGTGTTTTACTTTATGTGGGACTTCATGTTTTTGTGTAGTCCGTAGAATATCATATGTGTTATATAAGATTTAATTTTGATTACATATGTAGTCGTCATGTATTTTTATGTAGGATATCATGATTTTTTTGTAAGAAATTGTTTGTTGTTCAGGATTTCAAAACTTTTATGGTGTTTTAAAAACTAAATTCTAAAATGTTACATTGTATATTTTTACTATTTATAACTGAATACAACAAATGTATATATGTTGTGAATACCAATGGAAAGTTGGAAGGGATAACAACACAAAAATATATGTAAAGGATTTATTTTTGTTTATTACCATTTAATCAAAATAACAACATTGAATATGGTCTTTATTTTAATTTTATTAAAATATATTTTGATATCCATGAAATAAAAAAAAACAACAGCAAGCTTTTTCTGGAAATTGGGAAAAAAATAGTTAGGTTCATAGAAAAACTAAGTCAAAATGATAACGATGAAAAGAAAACAAATTAAAATAACAAATATGATTTGTAACTTTCTGTTTTGATTATTAGTTACCAAAATAAACAAATCCACATAATTTACTACTATACCCTTATTTTTAAATAAATTGAAAACAAAAAGGAAAATCTATGATTGGCTAAAACAATTTCTCACACTTCTCACAATAAAATCATTTCTTTCTTGAACTTAAACCTCTATATATATATATATATAGAGAGAGAGAGAGAGAGAATAATATAATACAAAGTAACTGTAAACCTCTGATAAACTAATACAAAGATAAGAGAACCAATAATATATAGTTATGAAAGCTTATTTCTAAAATTCGATAACAACTCTAGATATAAATCCAAGTATATAAGTAACGATCTGACTCGCCACTAATTTATACAAGAAAGGAAAAAGGAATTGAATTAACATTCAACTTTTCAAGTTGTTTTAGTTTTATTGCAAGATTTTTGACCAAGACTGATGGTGAAGAGAACATGCAATTTGCACATGGGATCATGCATCTCAATGCGACGCCTCTCAAACACACTTGTTACTTGTTAGTTGTTATTATTCTTATTTTAATGTTATCTTTATATATTTGTTAAATGACTAAATCACACTCGTGTAAATTTAGAAACACCACCTTTAATTAATTATTAGATAAACAGGTAATTAACAGATTCCTTCATTAATAATTAACTAAAGTACATGTTTGACCAAGTTTTTAGTTTATTTCTCTTTATTAGTTTTTTTTAATGTGTTCTATACATGCTTAGTTTTTAAAATTGATTCACCATACATTTTCACAGTGACACGAGTAACAAAAATGTCCTACAACCACCTCGTCGTTACGCTTAAGCGTGTTTGTTAAACTTGTTTAAACAGTATACAAGTAATTCCTTAGTATGTAACTAACTAAAAATAACGTAAAATTCTCTAATCAGTTTTAAATTCCTATATGATTGTGAAGTGAACTCAAATTAACACAATAGTGATATATGATCAAATTAAGAAATAGAAGCTGTGATTTTATTGATGTATTAGAATGATTACACTAAGGAAGCAATTCAAATAACCTGCAGGAAGTGGGTATGGGAAGAAGAACGCTCAACATTCTAAACAATCATCATATCCATTCTCTCGATCTCTCCTCGCTTTATATTCGGTGATGCGTTCCAATGAATATGCTTTGTTGTTAGGCTCCTTAACTGGGCTATAAGTTTCTATGCCTGACCCGAACCCGATACATAGGGTATGGTTTTAGAGGCAACGCCTGGACCCTAACCCGACCGGGTATTGCTAATACCCGATTTTCCAATACCCGAACCCAGGTTTTTCTAATACCCGATTTGTGCACCTCTAATGGTTCATAAGAATTAGAACATGATTATGAGTATTTGAGTTGATGAATTAATATTTACTTCCATTACATGGATTGATTGTGACAAATATACTACATTTTACTTCCATTTTATTATAATACGACTTATTTTAGAAGGAAGCCTGATCTAATCTAATCCTGTTAAATTGGATTGTACTTTTAGCGTACTTGAGTTCGGTCAGGTATTAAAATGCATGACGGAATTCTGGACCTTAAACTTGAGTTATTATTGTTAAACCAATATACGGCCCACTGTATGCAAGGAAGTCACTATGACAGCCCAACCCAGCCCAAATTGTCTACCAAGAAAACATATCGAAATTGAACATGGTATCGCAATAAAAGGGCGCCTTTTATATAATAATGCTATCTTATAATCTCTAGTATTATTCGGGTTGAATAAACCCGTGTATTACACTAACTAAAGATAATCTATATTATATATAAAGGAGGAGTGAAGGACCTCTTAAATTTTAAGAGGTTTAAATTAGTATGCAACTTGTACAACTTTGAATGCATATAATTTTAAATTTTTAAGGGTACTTTGGTATTTACACAATATTCACCAACCGTTGTTTCATTTTCATTCTATACTTACAATAATTACCCTTCTATTGTTACAATAATTGTCATTGAATTTTAGATAATTTTTGTAATATTTAAGAATAGTTACACATTTAACCACTCATCTTTATTCAAAAAATTGACAAATTGATTTATTTGTTTGTTTTTGTCTATATCTTTAAATATAATGTGTCTTTTTAAAAACCGAACCTACCATTACGACATGCTTATTTTTGTCGACGTTTTGATATAAAAATTTTTCAAAACGAATGTTTAGATTATAATGTACAAGTCAATAAAGCATTAAAGTACAACTTATTTATGCAACTATATAAATAGATTTTCATTCTCATTTTATATTTACAATAATTACCCTTAAACTTTAGATAACTTTTGTAATATTAAATAATTGTTACTCATTTAACCACTCATCTTTACAAAAATATGACAAATTTATTATTTTTTTGTTTCCCTTTATATCTTTAAATACATTATGTTTTTAAGAAACCGAACCTACCATTACGACTAGAGATGGTCAAAAAAACCGGTTGGGGAACCGGTTTGCCGGTTTAAACCGGTTTTTTAAAAACCGGTTTGACCGGTTTACAAACCGCCGGTTCGTATTTCGGTTACAAGTTTTAGATCCAAAACCGGTTAACAAACCGGTTAATGAAAAAACCGGTTTTTTTAATAACCGGTTATGGAAAAACCGGTTAACCGGTTTATAAAAAAACCGGTTTTTGACCGTTGTGGAAAAACCGGTTAAAAACCGGGTTTTGACCGTTGTATAACGGCTATATGGCCGTTTTTTTTTTTGACCGTTTTTTTTTTTTTTACCATTTTACCCCCACAAACATCTATATATAGTTTAGGTTGGGTATTGGTTAGATCACACTCGATTATACAACTCCAAACGCTCTAAACGTTTATTTCATACGCGATTATTTTGTTATCTCACGCTCAATTATACCACATTACCACTCCATACGCTCTTATTTCGTAGTCGATTATCATGGCCTCCCAAAGTGCTGCTTCATCCGTCAACATGGGTGCCTCGAACACGGGAGAAACGGTCGTTCGGGTCATCCCCACGAAACGAAACCAAGATGTTTGGCAACATTTCGACCTATGCGAAATGTCTAACGGTAGCCAAAAAGCTCGATGCAAACATTGTTTGAAGTTTTATGGCAAAGATGCAAACTCCACTTTAAAAGCGCATGTACAAAGGCCCTTTTGCAAGGCCTTGAAGGACGAATCGGAAAGTAGTTCGCAGCCGGAGATGACGAATCAAGGAGCGGTGTTTACGTACGACCTTGAAGCGGTACGTCAAAAGTTTTCAAACTTTGTGATTCAACAAACACTTCCTTTCAACCACTTCGACAACCCTCAATTCACGGAGATGATGCAAAAGTATGTTCAACCACGCTACCAACACGTAAATCGTTCGACCCTTAGAAGAGATTGTCTTAAAGCATGGAAAAACGCTAAATCCGAACTAATTTCATACTTTTCAAACTTACAAACTGGTGTAAACTTAACAACGGATGTGTGGTCGGTACCTCATGGTTCGCCCGACTCATACATTTGTGTGACGGCTCATTGGGTTGACCCCGAGTCGTGGCAAATGATGAAACGAACCGTTGCGTTTCAATTGTTTGATTACCCGCACACGGGTAGAAATATTTTTAAACTCTTGGATAAAGTCATTCGACAATACAAGATTGAACATAAAATCTTTTCAATTTCGTTTGATAACGCGTCCAACAATACGGCCGCGGTTGGCCATTTAAAATTAAAGTATAAACCTATTTGTAATAAAAAAACCGGTTTATTAACCGGTTCTAACCGGTTTCTAAACCGGTCCTAACCGGTTAGACCGGTTAGGGTTTTGACATACAAAAACCGGTTATTAACCGGTCCGGTTATTAACCGAACCGGTTTTTTTCCGGGCAAAAAAAAACCGGTCCGGTTAATAACCGAACCGGTTTTTTTAAAAAAAACCGATTTGTGCACCTCTAATTACGACGTGCTTATTTTTTTCGACGTTTGGATATAAAAAAATTTCAAACCCGATGTGTAGATTATAATGTATAAGTCAATAATAAAACATTTTTGTACAACCCTATATACATGTATCAACCAAACCAATTAAACAATTAACGTAATAAACTTTTGTAAAATATTACACAATTAAAAAAACTAACATACGTATAAGTATTGTACAATATACCACCAGATGATTGATAAACTAACATAAACAAGTATCGCATTGAAAATTGTTGTCGCCGCAGCATTGCGCGGGTTTCATACTAGTATAATATAGTATGTTTATAATTACAGTTGTTGAAATATGTTTAAAAAAAAGAACTTTAACATGACAATTGTTAAATTCCGTTAATTTAATATGTAAAACATTTTTGTTTCAATCACTTATAAAAAACAATTATCATAATTCTTATTTTATTTAAAAAATATTTAAACAAATGTTTTGAACTTGGTGATATTTTAAGACTTAAATATTATCTTTTAAGTAAAGATTTATTTATAAAATGCTTATGAAAAATGTAGAATGCTATTCATTCATTAAAACTGAATAGGGTTTAGCGCGTCGTACATGAAACCTCTTCAGCTTCTAGGTCTCAAAGCTTCGTTTTTAACAGGATTGGCTTTGCTGTTCAAAAGGGGGTTGCGGCGCAGCTTGTTGCCCGTTTGCCTGCCACTTTATTGTAATCGTTTTATAGTAAATTATATAAAACTTCGATTATTTAAAAAAAAAACTGAATGCATGTTTTATTATAAGATATGAAGTATTAGAATTTTGATTTTTTTTAATCTAAACTAACATGTTTGACATAATTAAATTTTAAGTAATATAAAGGAAAATGAATTTCGAAATTTTGATTTAAATTTTGAAGTTTGACATAACCATGTTTGTTAGGTAGAAATTAGGATGTAAATGTTGAGAATGAATGTGATGGTGACAATTGAAAAAATCTTACATTGTAAGATAGTTGTTTTATGAAGAGATCATATGACACTCAAGTTACTTATTTATTAAATAGCAGGGTTGGCAACTGTGTACCCGCTTAATACACGATAAGACTTGTTTTGCGAAAAAGGAGAACGCGAAGCAATAATACTTTTGAAAAAATAAAATAAAATAAAATGCTAAGGTTCATCATTTCTCCTTCTTGATGTATAAAACATATAACTGTCATGCTCAAACCATCAAAGCCAAGCGTTAAACGAGATATTTTCATATTTGATACTTGTATTAATCGTGTGTCGTCTCAAACATCTTAAACGCGATTTGCCAGTCAATAGGAAGATATTTTATCATGTTATGACTTCATTTCATGACAAATGTTTGCCACATAAAATTGATTCATGTTTTTTACATTTATTGTACGTAAAGAACTAAGAAACAAACAAAATGTTTCTATGGTACTTGGTATGTGTTATCAGTGATTTAATATGGTTTGTGGTACTTGATGGTAAAAAGTAGATGATGGTGCAAGATTGGGCGTTATATAAATGGGCGTTATATAAATAATACTCGTGAGGGCCCTTTCCCCATAATAGTTGGTAGACTCTTATCAAGTCCCGGATCAATAATCAAACACGATATAAACAAATAACTCTTGTTTATTAATCAGAAAATATAACTCTAAAAACTGATTACAACTCTATCAAACTCTAACTCGGTTTGAGTTTGATAGAGTTGTATCTAGATGAACCCTAACTCGATTACATCTTGTGTGTGCCTCTTGGATGAACCCTAACTTGGTTGCACCTCACACCACCTATAATGTCTAACCATAACTCGGTTTATATAGACTAACCTAACTTGTTAGCCAAAACATTTCCTATTATAATTACAATACAATTAGAAAAACATAACCACTATGACCTACTTGTCAATATTGATCACTCAAGTTCACCGACTTGTGACTTAGAGTCCGAAATTACTTCCAACATCTTATAAATTGGAATAGCTGAAAACAAGAAAACATACCAAAAACACCCAAAATTTTAACAAACTTAACTTCGCCTATGAGTTATGGGCTCGTAACCAGCCACGAAAATGACTTAATGAGTTGTATCATGTCACAAATGACCGCATGTGGTTTTTCCTAGTTGCCAAACCCGAATTACTTGATTAAAAGCCTCGATTTTATCTATCAAGATTCCTCAACATTTATAGTGTGTTTATTTTTTATTCTAAACCACCAAAATCTTTTATTAGCATAATTTACACATTATGGTTTTAATTTCAAGTTCTATACGTCAATTTGGGAATTCTAAATTTTAGCAAACCTTTCAAATTTAGAAAATATTTATAAAAAAACGTATCTTTTGTATTTCATTGTATTTTAAAATTATTCACTGTTATTATTATTGTTTACGCTATACATTATAAACTCATACGAGATACTGTTATGTACGTACCTGTCTACTCTTCTTCCACTTTGTGCCATATCATCCTCTCCGCGAGGAAACTAGCTAGTGGATACCACATAGTCTAATAGGTTAGCCTTACTTGATTGAGTTCGTTTAGAGTTTTTCTCAAACTAATTTCTTATAGTAAGTAAGATAATCAATACCCTTGTTATATCTTACTCATCTAATAAAAGACAACCACTAAGTGCCACTTGTCAAACTCTCATCAATTCTTAGACTTTTTAACCCATTTTTCAAATATGAATCCTATGTGTCATTACCCACCCTGTTTAATGTAATACGGATCTGTATCTTTTATTCCTTCCTAAACCCTAAATCACAAAACTCTCCCAACTCCATCACCCATCTCCCTCTCTCCACGGCCGCCACTACCACCACTGCCCGCACCGCCACTCCACGACCTCTTTCCGATTTCCACACATCCATCCATCCATCGAAAACTCTCCTTCAACGCCAAATATGAATACCGGACCCGGACTCTTCTCCGATATCGGCAAGAAAGCCAAAGGTTATTTCAATTCAATTCGATTCACTATTATAGTCATATTCAATTCGCCATAATTTGTTTGTTTGACCTAATTAATTAATTTGTAGCATCTGTTATGTTATGTGTTAGATCTGTTAATGAGGGATTACATAACGGATCAGAAGTTTTCTGTATCCACCGTCAGTGCCACCGGCGTTGTATGTATCTCTGTCTCTTTTTCTAACCCTATATTTTATCCTTTTTCTTTCAATATTTGATTCATTCATTCTGAATCATCTATTGTTATTATTATACTCGAGTTTTGTCAGTGAATTTGAAAGTCTGGAACCTTCGTTACGCAAGTTTGTTTGTGTAAATAGCTTATTAATTTTGGTAAATCTGAGCCTACTCCATGTGATAGTTAGCATTTTGACCAATGAAATTTGAATGCAGATAGAAGAATAAGAATCTATTGTGAATTTGAAGTTCATTCAATCACACAGACCAGCAAAGAGATGTCATTGTTAAATTAATGTCAACACACAAAATTACTTGAAATCTGCAGACAACTTTGATTTAAATATTATACCCTTCAAAATGACAAAGTTAAGACGGCCAAAAAGTTGGTGCAAATTGGCTTCAATAAATCTTTGTAATCAATCCACTAAACCAGGCAGAACCCAGCCCCTAATGAGCCCATGGTCGTAAAAAATCGTGCCTAGACATCGGTTAATCGCTAAAGTTTTATCAAGTAAGTTTTTTTTTTTATTTGTGGATTGATTCCGATTTGTAATGTTAAGTTTTAAATAATAATTAAAACAAAAATAAAGATATTTTTTAGGATTTTTTTTATAGACAAAATGGTGTCCTGCTCCGGGCTGTGACCATGCAATTGAGTATGAACTTCGAAGTGGAATTTTTTTTTGTAATCCTTGTAATTTTAGTGTAATTTGTAATTGTATTAACAATATATGGCAACTGTGTTATTGATTGTATTTTGCTTAATGTTTAAATATTAAAATTTTCATTAATTGCCCGTGTATTACATGGGTCTCAAACTAGTAATAATAATATACCTTAACTAGTACTTACTAGCTAAACAAACTACGATAATGATCATGAGCTAAGTTAATTTTTTTAGCGTAGGTTGCAATATCTTATATTAGGCCAACAAATAGCTATAGTACGTACGTGTTGTCTTTCAAGAAATGAAATTAATGCTGAAGAGGTAGGTCCCTGCAAAGCCCAGTTGGACCCGCAAGACTCACCTTGAAGAGGTACGTCTGTGCATAGACCAACTGGATCCGCAGGATCCACCATACTCAGAGAGATGAAGACCTTACACGCAGTAAGCCAGCTGTTCCCGCAGGAAAGCCTCCCTTGGTACAGTACCCTGCCTGTCCCCGCAGTTGTGGGTACAAGCCAAGAAGGAAGGCCACCCGCACTAACAGTAAGGCTACACGCATAAGGCACTAACTCTTAATACTTCAGTAATGTCACCTGAAGAAGGAATGAGCAGGGCGGGAATATTCCCGCCCAAAAGAGCCAGTCCGTACGCTTCTAGAAGATCTTTTGTACTATACCTACCATGGTACGGACAAATAGACAAGATATGACAAAAGCGACCCATGAACCAATCACATGGTGACAGCTTACCGACAATAGTACGAGGAGGAGCACGCTCCAGTACAAAATGTCACTATCAGCCGCTGCCTACCCACCAACTCCCATCGTGGCACGAACATAGCCCATGGTTGGTGGAAAAGGAATATTATATACAGCTAGCCGTACCTGCTTGGAAACCTACATTCGGCTATAAATACTCCAACACCTTGGAACGGTATCATCATCTTCTCTCTGGCTATTTCTCTCAATATACACTTATATTCAGAGCAATCTAGTCTGATTCTCACGTCGGAGGGTGGTCACAAGGAGGAACCCCCCCATTCTCAGTGACGAGCTTGTGGTGTCTGTTTTGCAGGTTGAGAAGAAATAACCATCTTTGCTGGACCTAACCCTCGTGGGAAACATCTACTTAACCCTAAGATTATCCTTAATCTGCCGGGGTCACTTAGTGTTTCTTCATTGGCGCCATCCGTGCATTAAGCTAGAACTAATTCTTTTTCTAAGTTTTTTCAAACTTCTGGAAAAAGATGGTTAAGGTTACTCCGATCCCAAGGCCACCGAGTGACCAAGAAACTCCGGTAACCACAACCCCAGCTACTGGGGGGAACACCGGTGAATACACGATTTTTACGAACACTACCCCGGTTACCCAAGCCGGGGCAAGTGCAGTAAACAATCCTCCCCTGTGATTCATTGATACCCAGGTGGAGAAACAACAGACGGGGTTCCCCGACAAACACTAGATCAAGTTAAAGCTTGGGCGGAAGCACGTCAGAAAGAATTCCAAGCCGAGTTGGACGAACGTTTACGTTCACTCCAACAGGCCAATGATGAATTCGGAAGCACTCGACAACAGCTCAACATGAGCAATGATTGCGAGTATTTGGATGATGAAGATTGGGAAGAATCTGACAGTAACGCAAACCCTCGTCATAAGGCGAAAGGGAAGCGTAAAGAAGCAGACTTCCACTCGAGAAGAAATTTTGAGGGAACCTTCAAACCAAAGAACACGGGGGGAAACCCACGTGACTTCTCCAAAACTTTCAGACCAACTGTTGCGAATGCGGGAACGTCCAAATTCGCAAGGGACATTGCGGAAGCAATCGCTCCAAAGAGTGCCAAACAGATGTCCAACATAGGCACTTACGATGGCATATCTGACCCGGGCGACCACTTGAACAGATTTATAGCGGGGGCAACCGTCAGTAATTGGACGGAACCCACATGGTGTTACATGTTCCAGATGACGCTCGTGGGGGCAGCCAGAGCGTGGTTTGATCGTCTACCGGTCCACCACATCTATGATTGGGCAGCCTTCCAGCACAAGTTCAGTCAGCACTTCAGTCAACAAAGAAAATATACTGAAGAGCAATGGACGATCCTCAACTGTATCAGAGAGGAAGACGAATCTTTGCTAGACTTCATCACTCGCTTCAACTCAAAGAAGCTAAGTCTGGGCACTATAAGCGAAGATCTTGTTCGCGCCGCTTTCATCCAGGGCGCTGAGTACCCAGAGCTTATCCGCACGTTGACAGGTAAAGATGGCATGCCATCCACGTAGGATGCCATCATGACGGCAGCTAAACGCTTTGCCGAAACGGAGAAGCAACTGGGTAGAAATCTTCCCCAGAGAACAAACCTCTACACGCAGAGAACAAGAGAAAATAACGTCCATACCGCCCGACAAAATAAAAAGAGGAAGCTTGGTATTTGGCAGTCAAGGATAAACTTTGACATCTCATCCAGCTCTCGCCCTCTTTTAGGCGGAAGGGACAACATGCACTCGTCGAACCGGAATCCCAGATGGACGCCACTCACCAAAAGCGTCACCGAGATATTTGCCACCGAGAAGCTCCCATGGCCAAAGGCTCCAATAATCCGACATCGTCATAACGCTGATCAGAGGAAATCCTGTGACTTCCACGGGACAAAAGGCCACACCACGGAGGAGTGCACATCTTTGAAGGATATCGTCGAAACATTCGTCAAAGATGGAAACTCACACACCTCGTGGCGTCAATCAAGAACGGAGGAAGGAATGACAATCGGTACAAGGGCAATGGACGAAAGCCCGTCGACATCAGCATTCACATGGTTCATGGCAACGTCAGAGGAAGAAAGCGACGAACAACAGAGCCAAGTGCGTGGAAGGAAGCTGAAGTGCGCTTCCCGCGTGTGCCAGGAGGGCCCAACAAAGAAGGCCCCATAGTCATCAAAAGCCAGCTGGGGAACTACATTACCTCCCGCACTCTTACTGATAATGGCGCTTCGTCAACGGTCATGTATAGGCAATTCTTCGACAAGCTAGACGACGAAGACAAAGAACGCCTAAAACAGTTTACGCCTCGATGGAAGGGTTCGATGGTAGCACAAACACCCCTTTGGGTATCCTATCCTTCCCCGTCACTCTCACGGACGGGAAGTACTCCCGCACAGAAGACGTGGACTTCGTTGTAATGAGGAAGCCACACCACACATACGACATTCTCTTCGGGAGAGATGGGATGGCAGGATTTAATGCTGTGGTGTCTTCGGTCCATGGGATGATGGGATGGCCAACAACCGAGGACGTTGCTATGATCACGGGCATTCCCCAGGTATGCATCGCATCTGTCTCATCTAAACCCAAACCAAAAATGGCTAAACCAACCACCTCTGAACCAGAAGAATGGGCCTTCAATGGCAAATACCCTGACCAGGCTGTTACCATTGGCCCAACGATCACTAACCCCACACGCACCATACTCAAACGCTTGTTGCAAAAAAATGCCGACATCTTCGTGTGGACACCAGCTGACATGACTGGTGTACCTCGAAGTAAGGCTGAGCATAAGCTCAAGTGTCACCCGGCGTTTGCGCCGGTCATACAAAAGCGTCGCGTAATGGGTGCGGAGCAGGCTAACGCGTGTAGAACCTAAGTCAAGGAACTCCTTGACGCAGGCATCGTACGCGTTAGTAAATATCAAACATGGGTTGCAAATCCCGTCATGGTACCGAAATCCAACAAACAATGGCGCATGTGCATAGATTTTAAAGACCTAAACAAAGCATGCCCCAAGGATTGTTACCCGTTACCCGAAATTGACCTTAAGGTAGATTCGTTAGTACCGTTTCGCCTTAAATGCTTCCTTGATGCGTATAAAGGGTACCATCAAATCCACATGGCTGTTGACGATCAGGATTAAACCGCATTTCGGACGCCCGATGGCACATTCTGTTACCAAATGATGCCATTCGGACTAAAGAATGCCGGATCCACATACCAACGCCTGATGGACAAAGAGTTTCATGCCCAAATCGGGAGGAACTTGGAGGTTTACATGGATGACTTGGTCATCAAAAGCCTCGAGCCAGAGGCGATGTTGAAAGACATCGAAGAAACTTTCAACACGCTCAGAAAAATTAACATGAAGCTCAACCCGAGCAAGTGTTCCTTTGGGATCGAAAAAGGGAAGTTCTTAGGAGTCATCATTACCAAAGATGGCTTCAGAGCGAACCCTGAAAAGGTCGAAGCCATTATGAAAATGGAATCACCTACTACCATCAAACAGGCTCAGACACTGAATGAACGATTAGTCGCACTTAACCGCTTTTTGGCAAACCATGCGGATAGGTCGTTCCCATTCGTGTCAACTTTGAGAAATTGCTTGAAGAATACGCACTTCCGCTGGACACCAGAAGCGGAAGCAGCTTTTCAAGAGATTCGGTCACGCTTGATCGAACTCCCAACACTCACAGCACCAGAAGTGGGGGAGGAATTAATTCTCTACCTCTCCGCCACAAACAGAGCAACTGGGGCAGTCTTACTAGTAGAACGAAAGGGCGTCTAGATGCCCATCTACTATGTAAGCCGCGTCTTAACAGACGTGGAAACCCGGTACTCCACCCTGGAAAAATTAGTCTTAGCGCTTGTACAGGCTTCACGCAGGCTAAGACGATATTTCTAAGGCCACCCAATCACCATTCTCACCAACTTCAAACTTGCAAACGTTCTAGGCAAACCCGAGTTGTCGGGACGCCTAGCTAAATGGGCAATTGAGTTGGGAGAATACGCGATAAAGTACAAGCCAATACCAGCCATAAAAGGCCAGGTCTTGGCCGACTTTATTGCAGAAGTCCCCGCTTCGCGGGAAAAAGAGTGCCAGGAAGAGGCTCAACCCTCTCCAGCACAAGGCATTAACGATGTCTGGCGACTCTACACTGATGGACCAGCCAACAACGAAGGTTCAGGCGCAGGGTTGAAACTAACTAACCCAGCAGGCCAAGAATACACTTACGCTATTCGGCTGGATTTCCCAAGTACGAATAACGAAGCGGAGTATGAAGCATTCTTGGCCGGATTAAGAATTGCGCGTAAGATGGGGTGAAAAACTTGGAAGCCCACGTGGATTGATTCCGATTTGTAATGTTAAGTTTTAAATAATAATTAAAACAAAAATAAAGATATTTTTTAGGATTTTTTTCATATATTTATTTTTTTTATAGACAAAATGGTGTCCTGCTCCGGGCTGTGACCATGCAATTGAGTTTGAACTTCGAAGTGGAATTTTTTTTTTGTAATCCTTGTAATTTTAGTGTAATTTGTAATTGTATTAACAATATATGACAACTGTGTTATTGATTGTATTTTGCTTAATGTTTAAATATTAAAATTTTCATTAATTGCCCGTGTATTACATGGGTCTCAAACTAGTAATAATAATATACCTTAACTAGTACTTACTAGCTAAACAAACTACGATAATGATCATGAGCTAAGTTAATTTTTTTAGCGTAGGTTGCAATATCTTATATTAGGCCAACAAATAGGTATAGTACGTACGTGTTGTCTTTCAAGAAATGAAATTAATGCTGAAGAGGTAGGTCCCTGCAAAGCCCAGTTGGACCCGCAAGACTCACCTTGAAGAGGTACGTCTGCGCAAAGACCAACTGGATCCACAGAACCCACCATACTCAGAGAGATGAAGACCTTACACGCAGTAAGCCAGCTGTTCCCGCAGGAAAGCCTCCCTTGGTACAGTACCCTGCCTGTCCCCGCAGTTGTGGGTACAAGCCAAGAAGGAAGACCACCCGCACTAACAGTAAGGCTACACGCATAAGGCACTAACTCTTAATACTTCAGTAATGTCACCTGAAGAAGGAATGAGCAGGGCGGGAATATTCCCGCCCAAAAGAGCCAGTCCGTACGCTTCTAGAAGATCTTTTGTACTATACCTAACAAGGTACGGACAAATAGACAATATCTGACAAAAGCGACCCATGAACCAATCACAGGGTGACAGCTCACCGACAATAGTACGAGGAGGAGCACGCTCCAGTACAAAATGTCACTATCAGCCGCTGCCTACCCACCAACTCCCATCGTGGCACGAACATAGCCCATGGTTTGTGGAAAAGGAATATTATATACAGCTGGTCGTACCTGCTTGGAAACCTACCTTCGGCTATAAATACTCCAACACCTTGGAACGGTATCATCATCTTCTCTCTAGCTATTTCTCTCAATATACACTTATATTCAGAGCAATCTAGTCTGATTCTCACGCCGGAGGGTGGTCACAAGGAGGAACCCCCCCTTCTCAGTGACGAGCTTATGGTGTCTGTTTTGCAGGTTGAGAAGAATAACCATCTTTGCCGGACCTAACCCTCGTGGGAAACATCTACTTAACCCTAAGATTATCCTTAATCTGCCGGGGTCACTTAGTGTTTCTTCATTGGCGCCATCCGTGCATTAAGCTAGAACTAATTCTTTTTCTAAGTTTTTTCAAACTTCTGGAAAAAGTTGGTTAAGGTTACTCCGATCCCAAGGCCACCGAGTGACCAAGAAACTCCGGTAACCACAACCCCAGCTACTGGGGGGAACACCGGTGAATACACGATTTTTACGAACACTACCCCGGTTACCCAAGCCGGGGCAAGTGCAGTAAACAATCCTCCCCTGTGATTCATTGATACCCAGGTGGAGAAATAACAGACGGGGTTCCCCGACAAACACTAGATCAAGTTAAAGCTTGGGCGGAAGCACGTCAGAAAGAATTTCAAGCCGAGTTGGACGAACGTTTACGTTCACTCCAACAGGCCAATGATGAATTCGGAAGCACTCGACAACAGCTCAACATGAGCAATGATTGCGAGTATTTGGATGATGAAGATTGGGAAGAATCTGACAGTAACGCAAACCCTCGTCATAAGGCGAAAGGGAAGCGTAAAGAAGCAGACTTCCACTCGAGAAGAAATTTTGAGGGAACCTTCAAACCAAAGAACACGGGGGGAAACCCACGTGACTTCTCCAAAACTTTCAGACCAACTGTTGCGAATGCGGGAACGTCCAAATTCGCAAGGGACATTGCGGAAGCAATCGCTCCAAAGAGTGCCAAACAGATGTCCAACATAGGCACTTACGATGGCATATCTGACCCGGGCGACCACTTGAACAGATTTATAGCGGGGGCAACCGTCAGTAATTGGACGGAACCCACATGGTGTTACATGTTCCAGATGACGCTCGTGGGGGCAGCCAGAGCGTGGTTTGATCGTCTACCGGTCCACCACATCTATGATTGGGCAGCCTTCCAGCACAAGTTCAGTCAGCACTTCAGTCAACAAAGAAAATATACTGAAGAGCAATGGACGATCCTCAACTGTATCAGAGAGGAAGACGAATCTTTGCTAGACTTCATCACTCGCTTCAACTCAAAGAAGCTAAGTCTGGGCACTATAAGCGAAGATCTTGTTCGCGCCGCTTTCATCCAGGGCGCTGAGTACCCAGAGCTTATCCGCACGTTGACAGGTAAAGATGGCATGCCATCCACGTAGGATGCCATCATGACGGCAGCTAAACGCTTTGCCGAAACGGAGAAGCAACTGGGTAGAAATCTTCCCCAGAGAACAAACCTCTACACGCAGAGAACAAGAGAAAATAACGTCCATACCGCCCGACAAAATAAAAAGAGGAAGCTTGGTATTTGGCAGTCAAGGATAAACTTTGACATCTCATCCAGCTCTCGCCCTCTTTTAGGCGGAAGGGACAACATGCACTCGTCGAACCGGAATCCCAGATGGACGCCACTCACCAAAAGCGTCACCGAGATATTTGCCACCGAGAAGCTCCCATGGCCAAAGGCTCCAATAATCCGACATCGTCATAACGCTGATCAGAGCAAATCCTGTGACTTCCACGGGACAAAAGGCCACACCACGGAGGAGTGCACATCTTTGAAGGATATCGTCGAAACATTCGTCAAAGATGGAAACTCACACACCTCGTGGCGTCAATCAAGAACGGAGGAAGGAATGACAATCGGTACAAGGGCAATGGACGAAAGCCCGTCGACATCAGCATTCACATGGTTCATGGCAACGTCAGAGGAAGAAAGCGACGAACAACAGAGCCAAGTGCGTGGAAGGAAGCTGAAGTGCGCTTCCCGCGTGTGCCAGGAGGGCCCAACAAAGAAGGCCCCATAGTCATCAAAAGCCAGCTGGGGAACTACATTACCTCCCGCACTCTTACTGATAATGGCGCTTCGTCAACGGTCATGTATAGGCAATTCTTCGACAAGCTAGACGACGAAGACAAAGAACGCCTAAAACAGTTTACGCCTCGATGGAAGGGTTCGATGGTAGCACAAACACCCCTTTGGGTATCCTATCCTTCCCCGTCACTCTCACGGACGGGAAGTACTCCCGCACAGAAGACGTGGACTTCGTTGTAATGAGGAAGCCACACCACACATACGACATTCTCTTCGGGAGAGATGGGATGGCAGGATTTAATGCTGTGGTGTCTTCGGTCCATGGGATGATGGGATGGCCAACAACCGAGGACGTTGCTATGATCACGGGCATTCCCCAGGTATGCATCGCATCTGTCTCATCTAAACCCAAACCAAAAATGGCTAAACCAACCACCTCTGAACCAGAAGAATGGGCCTTCAATGGCAAATACCCTGACCAGGCTGTTACCATTGGCCCAACGATCACTAACCCCACACGCACCATACTCAAACGCTTGTTGCAAAAAAATGCCGACATCTTCGTGTGGACACCAGCTGACATGACTGGTGTACCTCGAAGTAAGGCTGAGCATAAGCTCAAGTGTCACCCGGCGTTTGCGCCGGTCATACAAAAGCGTCGCGTAATGGGTGCGGAGCAGGCTAACGCGTGTAGAACCTAAGTCAAGGAACTCCTTGACGCAGGCATCGTACGCTTTAGTAAATATCAAACATGGGTTGCAAATCCCGTCATGGTACCGAAATCCAACAAACAATGGCGCATGTGCATAGATTTTAAAGACCTAAACAAAGCATGCCCCAAGGATTGTTACCCGTTACCCGAAATTGACCTTAAGGTAGATTCGTTAGTACCGTTTCGCCTTAAATGCTTCCTTGATGCGTATAAAGGGTACCATCAAATCCACATGGCTGTTGACGATCAGGATTAAACCGCATTTCGGACGCCCGATGGCACATTCTGTTACCAAATGATGCCATTCGGACTAAAGAATGCCGGATCCACATACCAACGCCTGATGGACAAAGAGTTTCATGCCCAAATCGGGAGGAACTTGGAGGTTTACATGGATGACTTGGTCATCAAAAGCCTCGAGCCAGAGGCGATGTTGAAAGACATCGAAGAAACTTTCAACACGCTCAGAAAAATTAACATGAAGCTCAACCCGAGCAAGTGTTCCTTTGGGATCGAAAAAGGGAAGTTCTTAGGAGTCATCATTACCAAAGATGGCTTCAGAGCGAACCCTGAAAAGGTCGAAGCCATTATGAAAATGGAATCACCTACTACCATCAAACAGGCTCAGACACTGAATGAACGATTAGTCGCACTTAACCGCTTTTTGGCAAACCATGCGGATAGGTCGTTCCCATTCGTGTCAACTTTGAGAAATTGCTTGAAGAATACGCACTTCCGCTGGACACCAGAAGCGAAAGCAGCTTTTCAAGAGATTCGGTCACGCTTGATCGAACTCCCAACACTCACAGCACCAGAAGTGGGGGAGGAATTAATTCTCTACCTCTCCGCCACAAACAGAGCAACTGGGGCAGTCTTACTAGTAGAACGAAAGGGCGTCTAGATGCCCATCTACTATGTAAGCCGCGTCTTAACAGACGTGGAAACCCGGTACTCCACCCTGGAAAAATTAGTCTTAGCGCTTGTACAGGCTTCACGCAGGCTAAGACGATATTTCTAAGGCCACCCAATCACCATTCTCACCAACTTCAAACTTGCAAACATTCTAGGCAAACCCGAGTTGTCGGGACGCCTAGCTAAATGGGCAATTGAGTTGGGAGAATACGCGATAAAGTACAAGCCAATACCAGCCATAAAAGGCCAGGTCTTGGCCGACTTTATTGCAGAAGTCCCCGCTTCGCGGGAAAAAGAGTGCCAGGAAGAGGCTCAACCCTCTCCAGCACAAGGCATTAACGATGTCTGGCGACTCTACACTGATGGACCAGCCAACAACGAAGGTTCAGGCGCAGGGTTGAAACTAACTAACCCAGCAGGCCAAGAATACACTTACGCTATTCGGCTGGATTTCCCAAGTACGAATAACGAAGCGGAGTATGAAGCATTCTTGGCCGGATTAAGAATTGCGCGTAAGATGGGGTGAAAAACTTGGAAGCCCACGTGGATTGATTCCGATTTGTAATGTTAAGTTTTAAATAATAATTAAAACAAAAATAAAGATATTTTTTAGGATTTTTTTCATATATTTATTTTTTTTATAGACAAAATGGTGTCCTGCTCCGGGCTGTGACCATGCAATTGAGTTTGAACTTCGAAGTGGAATTTTTTTTTTGTAATCCTTGTAATTTTAGTGTAATTTGTAATTGTATTAACAATATATGACAACTGTGTTATTGATTGTATTTTGCTTAATGTTTAAATATTAAAATTTTCATTAATTGCCCGTGTATTACATGGGTCTCAAACTAGTAATAATAATATACCTTAACTAGTACTTACTAGCTAAACAAACTACGATAATGATCATGAGCTAAGTTAATTTTTTTAGCGTAGGTTGCAATATCTTATATTAGGCCAACAAATAGGTATAGTACGTACGTGTTGTCTTTCAAGAAATGAAATTAATGCTGAAGAGGTAGGTCCCTGCAAAGCCCAGTTGGACCCGCAAGACTCACCTTGAAGAGGTACGTCTGCGCAAAGACCAACTGGATCCACAGAACCCACCATACTCAGAGAGATGAAGACCTTACACGCAGTAAGCCAGCTGTTCCCGCAGGAAAGCCTCCCTTGGTACAGTACCCTGCCTGTCCCCGCAGTTGTGGGTACAAGCCAAGAAGGAAGACCACCCGCACTAACAGTAAGGCTACACGCATAAGGCACTAACTCTTAATACTTCAGTAATGTCACCTGAAGAAGGAATGAGCAGGGCGGGAATATTCCCGCCCAAAAGAGCCAGTCCGTACGCTTCTAGAAGATCTTTTGTACTATACCTAACAAGGTACGGACAAATAGACAATATCTGACAAAAGCGACCCATGAACCAATCACAGGGTGACAGCTCACCGACAATAGTACGAGGAGGAGCACGCTCCAGTACAAAATGTCACTATCAGCCGCTGCCTACCCACCAACTCCCATCGTGGCACGAACATAGCCCATGGTTTGTGGAAAAGGAATATTATATACAGCTGGTCGTACCTGCTTGGAAACCTACCTTCGGCTATAAATACTCCAACACCTTGGAACGGTATCATCATCTTCTCTCTAGCTATTTCTCTCAATATACACTTATATTCAGAGCAATCTAGTCTGATTCTCACGCCGGAGGGTGGTCACAAGGAGGAACCCCCCCTTCTCAGTGACGAGCTTATGGTGTCTGTTTTGCAGGTTGAGAAGAATAACCATCTTTGCCGGACCTAACCCTCGTGGGAAACATCTACTTAACCCTAAGATTATCCTTAATCTGCCGGGGTCACTTAGTGTTTCTTCAAATGCCTAAACAGGAAATTGAAACAAAAAAAAATATTTGTAATATCATAATGTTGCTTTTTATTAACTTTGCCTTGCTTTTTATCAATAAAGAGATTTCTATCTTTTGGTAACAAAATGCGCATAATATGAGATCTTTCCAATAACCAATAAAATTGGGTAGACACATTACATGTTATTTATAATAATTCATGTAGCTCATCAATTACCAATCAAGTTTACTATAGTAATTATAATACTATTATATTATTGATTACATATAATTATATCACTATAGATCGAAGTAACAGGCAGATAAATCCGTTGGTTAAAATCCCCAGATAAATGAAGATAGGATTCCATTGGTGTTTTTTACATTTATTTGTGACAAAAATACAAATACTACCTAGGGTGCAACCCCTAAGAGGCTATAAAGTTGATCTCAATATTGTTAAAAAAATACTGAGAAGAAATAACTTAAAGAACAATATCATGCTACAAGAAAACTGAAAATACACTTACAGAAGTTTGCAAATTGCACTGAAACTATATATCGTTGAAGGTTGATCGCGCAAAGCATTTTTCATGGAATTTTTTAAAATAACATGTTATCAGGAAAAGTTATTAGATCGACCCACTAACAACCTGGATTAGGGAAATCGCATTTTGTGTCGGCCAAATATAGCTCTCAAAGGTTACAATATGAAACCAAATGAAACAAGATTCAAACCTGAGACTTTGCTACAACAAAATCGGTTCATTTCATTGATGGATGATTTAATTGGAGCTCTATATCTTAATACTCTAATAAAAGACTAGTATATATTGCCACTTGTCAACCTCTCATCACTCCTCACCTTTTTAACCCATATTCACTAAAATGGTATTATTTTGGATTAACCCGTCCAACTAATGTTATCAGAATATATATATTATTTAATCAATTTGTTTCCCCCTTCCAAATAAAAAAACCCTACGCTGCATACACTCAATTAGGCGCCTTTTCCCTTCGCTGCCAATCTGCCATTACTTCGCTGTTTTCTCCCTTATCTGATTAAACCTACGAGACCGTTCATCTTTACCGCTGCTATCGTTCATCTCCACCGTTGCTTCAAACTGTTCCATTGTCACTTACTTTTAGGTAATTTTACAATTCCATGCTTTTGGACTGTTGGTGCCTACCAATCATGGGGTGAGATTAAAACAAAAGAAAGAGACATTTAAAATTGATTTGGTGGTGTTATCTAAATGTTTGGTTAATGTTGATTGTTATTGAATATGTATATAGTTTAGTTGTCACTTTTTAATTAATATATTATGAAGTGATAAACAACATATATTATATTGTAATTGCAATTTTAATGTAATAGTAAGATGTTATATTGGTAAGTGGTTATTCACTATCTTTTCAACTAATTTTTAAATTTTTTCATGATTTATTATGTAGGTAATGACTCCAGATTCAGAAAGTATTACAATCGATACACCTATTGTTGATGCCCTGCATCACATGCATGATAGAAAGTTTTTTCTGTTGTTTATGGAGGTAAAGACATTGTTGTATGTTTCATTTTATACATTTCATATAAACATTATACATATAGGTTGTATATCTAAATTACATTTGGTTGGTGTAGGTGGAGTTACTATTGCCATTGTTGATGTCCTCCACATCGATCACGATGCAATAACCATAGTCTCTTGCTGCATCATGGTATCACTTGGATTTCTTTTTTTTTTTTAATTTTGAAAAATATTGCAGCACGGTTCGTGTACCTGTGTTCCTGGGTTGGTAGGTCCAGCTAACCCAAAGACGACCCGAAAGCTTATTATATTTTCAGATTCAATAGTCGACAAAATATTGTTTTGAATGTTTTTTTTCTAAAAATTGTTTCACGATTCGTGTACTTGTGTTCTTGGATTGGCAGGTCCAACTAACCCGAACACGACCCAAAACCAAATTATATCGTACACATGAACTAAACACGACATTCGTATTTGTTGGTTATTTTCTATTTTGCACCAAGATTATATAACAAGTTTGGCTTCTTTTGAACAAAAGTTTTGACTTTTTAATATATTTTTTTTTATAGTTTCATGGATACATTATCATTTATCTAGGGTTGGTATATACATGAAGAACCTTATTTTTTACATAAAAGAGTTATAAGCAGACCTGTATGTTACCTTATCTAGAGTTACAAGGAAACATAGACTAAAGATTTTGATTTTTGATAAACAATGAATACAAACCAATACAATCACAAATGTAGTGTACAAGAAAGATTTTACTTATTGATACCATATTTGTGTAATTTTAGTTATGTAATTTTAAGGTGAATTGTAATTATATTAACAATATATGATCATTTTGTTGACTGTATTTCAATTAATGGCTAAAGTTTAAAATTTTAATCATTTAGCCGTGTAAGACACGGGCCTCAAACTAGTTACTATATATATGTAAGCGTAGCTATACCAAAAACCCTAAAAATTAACGAACGAACACCAATTTGGTTTTTGTGACCGGAATCGGCCAGCTCTCTCAGATCGAGTACAAGAACAATAGAAGTACTATTTCCTAAGAAGCTTATATATTTATTTAGTAGTCAAAAATCTGATTGACCCTATATATGTTGATGTGCTACTGCAACAACATGCAATAAGAAATTCTAGTTGGTTTATCAGATTGAATGTTTGAAACAAAAAAAAATAAAAAATAAACATCACCAATTTCAGGATACTCGATCACACTAAAAAGGGATCAATATCATGATCAGATTCATCAATCCAGTAATTTCATATGCACAGTAAAACGTGTTCATCTACCCCACTTACATCATATGGTAAGATGTCATCTAGTGCTACTCATCCAACACCTAATCAAGGCTAAAGATTGTATCTGTGTGTGTGTGTGTGTGAGAGAGAGAGAGAGAGAGAGAGAGATCAGTCAAATCTCGATCTTAGAACAGTTGGGAAGAAATTCAAGAAAAAGATTCATAAAAGGTTAAAAACAAGTGATTCAAGGAACACTCTTGCTGGTCCTCACTAATCACTATGAGGAAAACCCTAAAAAAATATTAGTGCACTCTGATCTAAACAATATTTATAATTATGAAAGTGAGGATTAGTTTGAAACAAGTCTACACCAAAAGCAACAAACTTATAAAGTTACCTTTAAACAAGACGCAGTTAATTATGTTCTTTCTATTAATGAGTTATAAAAATTAGAGCTTAGTTAATATGCTTACCAGAATCCAGTTGGAAGATAACCACCGAACAAAATAAATAAATAAGAATGGACACTTAGCCATTACTTGCCGCTGCAGCATCATCAAGATTCTCAAATTAACAATCAAGCTAGAGATTGAACCCTCGGATCAGTACAAGGAATCATGATCCGAAATCAATAATAGTTTTTGTGAATCTTGATGATGCTCCGACGAAAAGAACTGACTGTAAAAGTTTAAATATGTGATCTCTTGATGAAGAAATGAAGAAAGAAAATATATATGTAGAGGGAAATTATTTAAGATCTAGATTCTAGAGAAGGGGAACCCTAGAAGAGTTGAAGGAGAAAAGACAAAAAGTGGAAACTTTTGATCAACTAAAGGAATTGAGAAAGATAAGTAATGCATGAGTAATTATTGACCAAAGTAGATGAAGATGGAACTCAAAATTGATAAATAAAAGAATATTAATTGGGAGGTCATTTTAGGTAGAAAAATCAAAGTCTTTGTTAAAGACCATGAGAGGAGTAAAAGTATATAGGAGCTCGAAAGAACACTTAAGTTTGAGTCTTGTTGTATCTGCATAAGGTTTATAAATTGTTGTGTCATGTCATCAATCATTTAGCTTTTATGTCATCATAAAATTACCACTTCAAGAGTTACAGTTCATAAGCCGCTTCATTTTTATAGATCCATTGATAAACGTATTAAACAGAGAACTATACATAACTATAGATAACTATATAGATTTAATCGTGACATAAGACCATTATTTATTCTTCACTTTTTATCATCTTTCATTATACTTTTTTCAGCGTTACGTATAAATGTATTGTGCGATTCTTTATTTATTCAACTGATTTGGTATTAAATTCACCCTCTATATCATAAACATATTCATTCCTTGAAGGAGCGTATTATTAGATTTCATATATAGTACGTTATAAAAACCCTTCATTAAACAAAAGAAAATTGCACAAAGTACTATCAAATTTAAATAAGATAAAGTACCTGCAAAATATATTTATGGGATGGCAAATTGATAGTTGGTTGGTTTCTATTTGTAGCAATGTGTAGGTTCTCCTACTGTAATAAAAATGACAAATTTTGTTAGAACTTCCAACTTATAAAACCTCTTTTCCTGCTCGAAGTTCATATAAAACTTCTTACCGTACGTAATTCTACATTTTAAATTCATGTCTTTGTCATCATCGGATTAGAACCTCAGCAAAAAAAAACACCATAATACCACTATGTTACAAACTCTTTGGTAATAAATGTTTTTTTTAATGCGTCTTCCACGGCAAGTTTGACCTATTAATTGTTTTTTTCAATATTACATTATTATAATTAATTTTATCCATATTTGGTTTTTCTTTTATAACTTGCGATATATAAATTTTTATATAATTTCAAATATGTCGTTGAGACGTGTTTATTTTTTCTACATGTTTTCATAAATTTTACTCAAAACCAAGTGCCAATTTATATCGAAATGTTCAATAAATCTGTAATAAAGTTTGACTAGACTTGTTTTAAGTAAAATTTATGCCAACACGTAGATAAAATAAACACGTCTCAACGGTATAATTGGAACTTTACAAAACTGTATGCATTGCAAGTTATTAAAAAAACCAAATATGAGTAAAATTAATCATAATAATGTAATATTAAAAAAACAATTAATATGACAAACATGCCGTGAAAGACGCATTAAAGACTAACAAATCGTGAAAGACGCGCGTTAGGCTAAAAGGTCATGAAAGACGTGTTGAGGCCTAACACGTCGTCAAAGACGCATTCGTAGGGACATTTTTGGAAACTTTTATTTATGCGGACAAAAAATAGAATACTTCTTCATTAATGAAACATTTTTGGAATTTTCCCTATATACAAACTCCGTCAAATGGTAAAAGGATTCCGATCTCACTCTCTCGACTCTCTCCTTATACTTACAACTTAACATATTAATTCTCACGCCAGATGGTGGTTATAGAAAGCCCCCTTCCTGTGAACGTTGTTGTAGGTTTGCAGATCATATCACATTCATACCCAGATTAATGATTCTCAGTTCATCACACCCTGTAAAAATACCGGTTTAGACTCGGTTAATTAACCTTTTTGGGATCGGAGGACAGGCAGGCGTTAAACACGGAATAGTGGAGGAGGGCCGAACATGGACTAGTGGATATCATATCCATCCATCCATCCATCCATCCATCCATCACTCTTCAATCTTCAAAGTGCTTCAAACTTCAATCTTTATCTCCCCCACCTCGTACCTAAATAATTTAGTTTTCTTTTTCCTTATTAATGTTTTATTAATATTTCATTTTTTTTTCTAGTTTTAGATGGTTACGAATCAAACTAATTTGTTCATAGTTTTTTAAAATATTGTACCACTTTCAATATACGTGTACGCATTAATACTGATAAACGAAACAATTGATAAAACGAGTATATATATAGTTGTATTTGAATTAGACCAAAATTTTATTTTATATGTGAACCGTTACAACATATTTGTGAAGCAACAAAATGCTGAATGAAAGAGATTGTCAGTTCAGCTATTAAAACGATCGTCGGTTAATTTGTAACTGATTACCGACAGTAACTAAGTTGTTACTGGAGAATTGCTTCTGTCATTAGTAAGTTACTCACTTACTTGTGATGGTCAGATTCTATCATTAATAACTTAATCATTATTAATGGTTGGTCCTTAGTGTTGGTCCAGACGGATCAAACAATCTATCAAACGAATTTATCAAACAAACAAACACGATATATTGAGGTGACAACCCTCGACTCTTTTCATATAATCAAACGAACTTCACGAACTTATCAAACGTACATGGAGATGAGACTTTCTGACTCTCTCTTGACTCTCTCTTAACTCTCACCTTACTCTCACAAATAAAACTAATAATCTATACCCTATTTATAAACTTACTAAACTTGCTCTCCAAGACATACATTTCTTAAACCTACTACAATTCAAATAACTAAGTTAAAACATAATTAAATAAACCATTAACTTTACTAATAATTCAAGATTAATCCTTCATTCACCCCCTTAATCTTGAATTGTACCACCAAGGTCTTGAATTCCCAATAACGCTCTCAACTCTTCAATTTTAATCATTGGTTCATCTTTACCATTTCTTTTCAGTTGTTTGTAACAAACTTGTTTAACAAGTTCTTCACATTCATCATTCATACCATCCGCATTGATCTCACATACCACTTCATTTTTCACGTTCTTCTTTCTCGCTTTTCTTTTCTTTATTTGTTCATCAAAACTTGCAGATGAGCTATCAATTGCTTCTTTATCAGACCCTACTGGACCTTCCATTCTGGCAATTCTTCTCAACCTTTCATTCGGTTCTGACTTTTCATCAACGAATGCTCGATTGTTGACTTTCACACGCACTTCTAAATCTGCAGTCTTTTTAGCTACATCATTCTTTTCATTCAATTCCATAACCTTTCTCTCATCATCATCACTAGCAGATCTTTGTTTCTGCTCACTTATCTTAACAACTTTCTCATCTTCAAGGTTATTTGAGTCATGAAAACATACCTTAAGATTCTCCATCTTCTGAAGAAATTCTTTCTTTTTCTTCATTCAACCTTTCTTTTCCTTTACTTCTCAAAATAGCTTGCATAGCTTCTTCATTCTCTGTAGCTTTCTGAGCTCCATTATTGCGTGTTTGTTCTTATTGAACAATAGCATCCAATCTTTCCTTCTCAGCGGCTTCTTGAGCTGCTTTTTCATCTTCCTCCTTTCGTACATAATCAATTCCAAGAAATCGAATCTTCAAAACACGCCATACTTCCTTTGCATTCATGAGTATGCCAACTTGTACCAAGATATCTTCCGGTAGGGTTTGACATATGAACCCCAACTCTGTGTTCATCTCCCTTTCATCTACAGCTACGCCGACTATAGGTTCAATAACATCCCAAAAACCATACTCTTTCAGAAACCCCTCCATCTTGGTCGACCATACTTTGTAGTTCAATTTCGTTAATACTGGAAGTCCTCCACTCATCATCGTTTCTTTCCTATCTTTGCTTTCTTCTCCGGTTTGCTATTTCAGTTGGAATTGATACCCGATCCGAAATCAATCTCCAATAAATAAACAACACCACAAACTTTTTTTTTTCTCAACACTTAAAACCACACATCACAATTATATTGGCGGCCCCAAATATCCAAAGTCAAACTACCAGGGTTTAAAATTACGTAATAATTTGGTTCTTTTCTTTTGTTGCGTGTGACGACAAACCAAACTAACAATTTGCTATAATTTTGACCAAGCACCGAACAAACTTAAATCAAAACCTCTCAACCGAACAAAACCTTCTAAGTGAAATAATGCGAAACTTCACGTGAATACGAGCCGTAGCTCTGATACCAATTGTTGGCCCAGACGGATCAAACAATCTATCAAACGAACTTATCAAACAAACAAACACGAGATATTGAGGTGACAACCCTCGACTCTTTTCATATAATCAAACCAACTTCACGAACTTATCAAACGTACATGGAGATGAGACTTCTTGACTCTCTCTTGACTCTCTCTTAACTCTCACCTTACTCTCACAAATAAAACTAATAATCTAGACCCTATTTATAAACTTATTAAATCTGCTCTCCAAGACATACATTTCCTAAACCTACTACAATTCAAATAACTAAATTAAAACATAATTAAATAAACCATTAACTTTACTAATAATTCAAGATTAATCCTTCACTTAGCACTAATACAAGTTCATGTTGACTGTAGTGACTGTTGATCACTATGCTATTGTTGATTACAGTATTACACACTTACGATTGAATGTCCAATTATCCTTTATCATGGTGTTCATTGTTTTTTAAATTAGTTACTACTAATGGATCAATTTTACGAATGAATCATTTCTTTTAATGGACTATTTCCTACTGATGTTTCTACCAACTAAGTTGAGCCGAAGCAAGTTTACTAGGTTTGACACTTTATATAAGGATATCATTTGGTCTAATTTCTTAGCATCAAACTGAAACATACAATTTCACATATGAGAAATTCTATTTCAACATAGGAGAAGATAAAAACTTTTTGTCTTATACGATTATTAGTTTCATGTATAAGCGGAATTTTTTACTCTAAAAGTGATCTATCCATGTTCAGATGACTATCCCGTGTTATGTTGAAAATAGAAAACCTACACAAGAATATCGTTAAAGTGAATGACGCGTTTAGATTGTGGGTCGGTGTGATTGACTATCTGCCATAGTTAGGCTATGTGTAGTGGAGAGGCTACAAAATTGAGCGATTTGTGTTATGTGACGCCTAGTCAGCAAATGGTAGATTTTTGTTTTTGAGGTGTAATGGTGTTGTAGCTATACACACACACACACACACACAAAACAAGCAGGCGAGAAATAGTTCCCCCCCTATCGCCCCACAATCGCCTGGGGGGCGGTGTTTGCACCCCTACTCACCCAAAAGCGTCCAATATAATCGCCCAGTACGTTTGGCCTTATGTTGTAGTTGTTTCATGCTATGTAAAGCTATATTGCCATCCTTAGAGATTTTCATGTACTCATTTTTCATGTTAACTTGTACTATTTAGCTTATTGATTCGTGAATAAGTAAAGTTTGTTGTTGTATTATAGTATTTAAAAACATTGAAGATCGTTAGAAAAACGAATGAAACATTTCTAGAAAACATAAGATGTCAAATTTATAGAACGAAATCAACTTCATGTCTCATATGTTTAATTATTAAATAAGGTATGACATGTTACTTTTCTTTGGTTATCTTATTTGAAAAGATTAGATGGAGAGAAATGAAAAAAGTTGAATAAAGATGAACAAAAGGTAAGACTGAGAACTGAAGAGGAATCTCGATGGGCTGGAAACTACTGGGCCAACAGAATGGACTGGGTCCATCGATACAGCTTGTAGACATGACCATTGACACCAAGACCAACATGACAGTTTCACACTTTTAAGTACAACAGTAAATAATCCGGTAACCTTTTTTGGATTTCTCATAAATATTACCTTTTCAGTTTGAAATAAAAATATTATTCTTGAAAGATACAACTCTTACTTGGTTTTTTGATAACCAGGGCCGGCTCCGAGAAGATGAAAATTTTTTTGAGTTAAAGGCGAAATTTTTTTTGAGCCATAAGTAAAATGAACATTTTGTTGGGTTTAAACAATTTAATTTTAAGTAGGCTTACTTGGTTATGATTTGAGTTGTGTAAAAAACTTTTGTATAAAAATAAACTTAAAAATGTCTCAAATAAGACTAGAACCCACAACCTCTTTGTTATTTGTCATACCTCTTTGCCACTAGATCAAGCTATTGTTTATGTAATTGTGTTGAAACATTGATTATACATATTTTGTTTCATAAAAATACATATAATTTAAAAAAAAATTCGGGCCTATCGGGGTGTCGGGTCTATGGCCGTTGACTACCCTGCCACACCCTTGGGCCGGGTTCAATCCTAAATCATCGGGTTGTTCAGAACATTCAACCTTTGACAGTTGTCTAGGTTTTTCTATATGTAACAATCCTTCTTTTTTTTTTCCTTTACTTAAATATGTTGTATAGGATGGTAAAAAATATGAAATGAACTTGAAACATTTGAGACTTTCAATTGGTTTGGAACGGGTATAGTATTGAGTGATACCCTTTCGATTACCCTGACTTGTTTCCCTGCATCGGAAACGAAGTCGTAATTGTAAGATTAAGGAACTAGCAATTGCATTTTGTGGAATACTTGTTATGAGGTTATTATTTATGCAATCTCACCACCAACAAAGTGATAGTTGTAGTGTGTAGAACTATGACAAAACCAGTTACTGTAAAAAAACAAACTAACAACATACTTAGTCATGCTCATATTAAGTTGATTCACTTAATATTTAATGTTTGTTTGGTCACTTTGAGGGTCCATGTATGTAAAATATAATATTGAAAACTATTAGATGGATAACATAGCATCTTACCTGTAACATCAATATGAATAGGATAGTCTATTCATGTCTTGTTTTTCATAGAAATTTATAAAGGATAAGATTACGAGATTAGATATAAGCCCATCATATCACCCTTAAACGTACGATAGCTAGAGTAAAATAACATTGATTAAGTTAAAAGTTTGAGATAAGATGAAAGGCGACATAAGAAAGTATGAAATAGGTAAAATACATGTGTCAAAGACTAGAGTAACAAACGAAAAGATAAGATAAAATTTGAGATGTGATCAAACGAGACAACAAGTTATGTCAATCAAAGAAGAAAACCAATCAAGTTTGAGGTTGGTGAATTTGCTACGTTGAAAGTGCCATCAAAAAAGACAATTGAGATTAAATTATCGGGTCACCTCACTCAAGATATTAATAAAATTTTTGTCATATTGGTTGAACTTACTCAAATTTTGGAATTCATTCACAACATACGTATGAAGCTTAAAGGTTGGATTATCCTTGGAAGAATATATACTTACGTGGGGCAGATAAAAGACTTGAACATTTTACACTTGTTCAGATCGTTGATTCCCTATGAGATGGAGCGGTATGGATCACGGAGGGTCAAGCTAGGGGCTGACGTGGCTCACTGATCTTCACGCTAACACCATGCCCATGCCCCTCATTTCACGCATGAAGGGGTCTAAATGAACACATTCACGCATGTTATTCCCCGTCTACTCAATTAATTATTTTGTTTTTTGGTTTTTTATTATGTTTCCATTTCTTTTTCTTATTAAATGATAAAATGGTGAAGAATGAGGCATAACATGGGTTAAGTGGTGAGATTGAATGATGAAGGACGGTGAATTAACGCAGAGTAACAAATGATAGAAAATGAGGAGCATGAACAATAACACATAATTAATGATTACTGGTCAAACCAAAATTATAATGAAAATTAAAACTCTAGCGGACAAATTAAATTAGAAAAAATATATTTTACTTTTTATATACTGAAGAAACACCAGTCGAACCCTCGACAGATTACTGGTAACCTGGGGGTTGGAGAGCTGTTTCCCACGAGGGGTTAAACCCTTGGAAGATGGTTCTTCTGATAACCTGCAAAACAGACACCGTGAGCTCGTCACTGAGAAGGGGGGGGGTTCCTCCTTGTGACCACCCTCCGGCGTGAGAATCAGACTAGATTGCTCTTTAAATATAAAAGTATATTAAGAGATTGCTAGAGCAGATATCAGGTATATATGATAAGATAAGATGATCATACCATTGGGGTATTTATAGCCGAAGGTAGGTTTCCAAGGGGTTTAGCCGGCCCAACACGCTACCAACTGTAACCTATGCACGTGCCCTGCCTGTGAGTGGTGGATAGGTAGCGGCTGACACAGAGCAGGCGTGTCGTGCACTCTTCCTCTTCTGCCAACTACAGGCTAGGCACGTGGTATGGCAGGAGTTGGTGGGTAGGCGGCGGCTATTGGTCACAGTGCTGTGGCGTGCTGTCTGCCATGCTGCTGTCAGTGAGCTGTCGCATTCTTGGTCAGATCTTTTGTCTGTACCTCGTCAGGTATCACACAAAAGATCCTCCATCATACGGACTGGCTCATTTAGGCGGGAGTTTTCCCCCTCCCGCCTTTGCTCATTCCTTCAGGTGACACTGGGGAGAGTTAAGTGCCTAGTGCGTGTAGCCATGCTGCGCGGGTGGCCTTCCCTCATGGCTTGTATCCGAGGCTGCGGGAACAGGCGGAGTCCTTCACCATGGGAGGCATTTCCTGCGGGACCAGCTTGCATACTGCGCGTAAGGACGTCACTTCTCTGAGCATGGTTGGTCCTGCGGATCCAGTTGGTCTCTGCGCAGACGTCCCTGTTTAAGGTGAGTCTTGCGGGTCCAACTGGGCTCTGCTGGGACCTACCTCTTCAAGTCCCCCCAGTCCAATGTTCTTCTCATGCGTGTTTAATAAAGTGAGGTGAACTTTTGGACTTAAAAGGGTTTTGAAAAGGGTTTTGTAAGGTTTTCCATGGGAAGTCCTTGTCACTTGCAGAAATGCCCGAGTTTCCTGCTTGGTCTTTGGGTATGATGCGGGTAGGTCTGTAACCTCCTCGCAGGTTAGGAGCATTGAGTCCCAGTTGTGTGGATTCTCCATGAGGTTTTGGTAGTTTTGAACATAGTGATCAATTATGTTAAAACCACCAATTCCATCCTGGAGCTTCAAACAACGTAGTTCTCGACGTTCCCGCTATGCGGGGATGTTATTTCCTTTTCCGCAAGCATTGCCCAGAAGATCCTTCTTGGTTTCAATTCCCAGCGGAGCGCTAGGTATGTGAAGGGTTTTGCCTTAACACTGTACCTGCGCTCGTCTTACGGTTACTTTACTTCCAAGGTATTCCTGGCGTCAATTCCCTGCGGGTGCTAGGTATGTGAAGGGTTTTGCCTTTACACTGTACCCGCACCTGTCTTATAGTTACTTGGTTGCCGAGGTACTTGGCTTCAATTCCCTGCGGGTGCTAGGTATGTGAAGGGTTTTGCCTTAACACTGTACCCGCATCCGTCTTATGGTTACTTGTTCGCCAAGGTTTTCTTGGCTTCAATTCCCTGCGGGTGCTAGGTATGTGAAGGGTTTTGCCTTAACACTGTACCCGCATCCGTCTTATGGTTACTTGTTCGCCAAGGTTTTCTTGGCTTCAATTCCCTGCGGGTGCTAGGTATGTGAAGGGTTTTGCCTTAACACTGTACCCGCATCCGTCTTATGGTTACTTGTTCGCCAAGGTAAGGGGGTATTTTCCCGCTTCTTTTTAAATTTTGAATTTTGAAATTCGAAAGGTTGGTGGAAAGATAGGAACAGTCCAAACCTCTGAAACGTCGCGCGACGGTTTCTTCTGACTGTGTCAGGACGTGCAGGAAGTTATGGTGACGTGACATCATATGGTCATTCCAGACGCTTTTTCAGGCGCGTGGGCGCGATTTTTCGGGCGCGTGGCCGCGAAATTACTGGCACACGTCCTGTCAACAGCTGTTGCCAGTCTGCTTTTTGCCACGTGTCATAGTTTCATTGCACCTTCGAATTCTCTCTCCTTCGCATTAAATTCACCGCATTAATTGCGATTAGTATATAAAGGGGGAGAGGGTTATTTGCAATTCACACTTTTCACTTTCATCTCTTCTTCTCAAGTAATTTCCGGCGAATTTTTCTGTTCAGTAAAGCATTACCCTGAAATCTCTTTTCATCTTTCTTCCACCATGCCTTCTCATGATGCTGATGACCAGAAGACTGCTGGCGAATGTCAGTGCTCTCTTCCTGTCGATCTGTACCAGTATATCGTCAGGAAGTTCATGCTCGAGTCTCTCGAGCCTGAGTTTCCTGAACCCCACCATACTGTGTACGATGCCCCTAGTGGCAAGATCGGGGTTTATGCTGCATTCTTTGTCTACGGAAACCTTAGGTTTCCGTTGACAAAGTTTGTGTACCGTGTTCTGGAGAGGCACGGTGTGCACCTGACAGAGGTGCACCCCATGGCCATTGCCAAGGTCCGGCACTTTGAGTGGGTGTGCCGGATACTGGGCCTTGAGCCCCTCGTTGACCGTCTGATGACCTTCTACACTTGGAGGTGCATCCAGGGGTGGTATACTCTTACAACCCGTATCAAGGGTTTAAAGATTTGTACCACCGAGCGGAGTCTTCGCTCATGGAGAAGAGAGTTCTTCTTCATATCCGCTCGCGCCATCCCCATCGCCATGAAGTTCAAGAATGGCCAGGCGCTTCCGAACCTTCCCGCCCTCAACTACGAGGAGGCGGAATGGTTCTCGAAGATATCCCGGGTCCAGTCCCCGGTTTTCCGTTTTCCGGAGTCGGCGATGGTGATGCTGGGGATGAGCCGGGTGTGGAAGGCGGCGAATGCGGATAAGGTTCCGATCGTTCTTGAATATGGTTCGAACTCTGTCCCTTATGGTACGTCTTGTTTCATTTTGCTGACTTCGATTTTTTCTAACTTTCTTGTTGATTTCAGAGGGGAACGATCTTCAGTCGCTCCTGAACCCGCGGGAGGAAGATGGTCCCGCGCGGATGGGTACTCGTGCTCTGGACGAGAACGAGTTGCCCATCTTAGAGCAGACCGCGGGTCGGTTCGTGGAGGTTTACCCGCCAGGCCAAGAGATCCTGAGCCACCGACGGCCAGGTAAGCCTATCTTCTACCCTGAACCTCTCAATGCTGTGCCTGCTGCTGGAGTTTGACATTTCTTCTTCTGAGGAATCCGCAGAAGGTCCTCCACTGGTGCGGAAGAAAAAGGCTGTCGTCGGGAAAGGCAAGGAGAAGGTGGCCTCTACGGCCGACCCGGTAGTCCTATCTGACTCGGAGTCAGATAGTGCAGAGGTGGCGGGGGAGCCCGGTGGTGAGGAGACCACCGCTCCGGAGGCTGTAGCTGTTACCTCCGGGGAGGCAGCGACGACGACGGTTACCGGTGTCAAGAGGCCGGCTCCATCGGGTTCGCCCCCGCTCGTCCGTACGTTCAAGCTCAAGAAACCCCGTAAGTGCCCCCATAATTCTTGTCTAGATTTGTTGTTTCAAATAAATTTTTCTAACACTTTTGCTTGTGCAGGTGTGGATGTTGACGCATTCCAGGGTGGAGTTGGAGCAAGTATTCCCCCGCCAATGAGGGAAGGCTCGGTCAGCCTTCCCGAGGCGTCGACCCAGGCGTCTGTGCCTGCTTCCGCTGGTTCCAGCCTTCCTGAGGCTGTTCCAGCTGAGAAGTTGTCTCCGCCGGCCGTGAGTGCAATTTTTACAGCATCTTTCACGGAGCCGGCGGTTACTGTTGCTGAGGAGGTGGCGCCAACAATGGCTACCACAGCGGCTGCCACTATACCTGCGCCACCGGCACCGATGGCCGGACCATCAGGTACGCGCCGGGCTTCCCGCCGATCTATGCCACCTTCCCGTCTACCTGACCTGTTGGATGGATTTCCTTTAGGTTCAGGTGATGGGTTTGGCGGCTATCGGCCTGTTATTGACCCTACAGGTACGTAGGGTTCTTTTTCCTTTGTATATTTTTATCATCTTTTCCTAACTGCCTTTGTTTCTTTTGCAGTGTCGGATTCCAATGAAGTGTATGTTCCAAGATGGAACATACGCCGAGGAACAACCCTTCGTACCCCTGTGGAGTGCGTGGACTGGGCTCGCCACGCTGCTCCTCATGGTGCGTTGGGGGAAGCCATGGCTAGCTACCAAGAGGGTAGGCTAACCAATGAGCTTCGGGTTCTCCAGGCCCGGACGCAGCCCCGCGTCGAGCTGCTTTGTCGTGAAAACGACAAGTTAAAAGCAGCTCGCGCCAAAGATGTATCTGAAGCGCGGGCTCTTCGGGAGGAGAACCGGCAGTTGGCCGCTGCCGCAGCCGAGAAGGAGAAGGCATTCAAGGCCCTCGAGGTTGAAGTCCAGGCGCGACTCGAGGCCCGCTCCAAGGCTGCCCAAGCTGTGAATGAACAGCTTCGGCTGGCCAAGGAGACTGCGCGAAACTCAACTGAGAGGGCTGCCAAGGCTGAAGCTGTTGCTGAGCCGCTTCGCGAAGAGAATGAGCAGCTTAAATGCAAATTAAAGGCTCTTCAGCATGCTCATGACGCCTTGGCAATGGAAGATGCTAAGAAGCTGCAGGAGATCCTTGACCAGAGGGGGGTGCTTGACCGCACTGAAAGGAAACTCAAAAGCGTCGAAGAGGCTGCCGCCAAGGAAGTTCAACTTGCCAACCTTGATAAGAGCGGAGCCGAACGTGCTTACAAAGAAAGTCAAGCTACCCTCCAATGGCTGCTTCGAGAAGCGTTGCCTCAGGTATCTTTATCTTTTTCTTTACGCTTTCCGCTCGTAATTAGAAAATGTTCTAACTTGTATTCTTTTGTAGGTTGTGCGTCGGGTCCTTTCAGAGACCTCTTATGACGATGCGATGAGCACAGCCCTCAACGCTTCTCATGAGGATGGGGAGAAGACTGGCTTCCTGCTTGGTCTAGGGTTTGCTGAGAGAGGCTTTCCGCCCTCCAACTTCCCTTTATTCAATGTTAATACTGAAGCTGCTTATGACCAAGCTGTGAACCAGTACGCTGCCTTCCCGCATCCAGTGGTGGAGAAGGTGAACGAAGCTGCTGCTGCTGATGATGGGCTAAACATCCTTAAGGCTTTCCTTGGGCAGCCGCGCTCTGACGGTGCTGGTCCAAGCGGAGGTGGCCCTGAAGCCTGATCCTGAAGGTCCCTTCCCACTGCTAAGATAGACTTCGCTTTGTATAGATTTCTTTTAGGCGGGTAGTTACCCGGCCACTGTTGTAATATATCATTGAAATATACGATTGTTATTCCTTTCATTGGATTCTTTGCTTTATAAACTTATGACTTGCATACTTAGTTTAAAATAGCAATTTTCCAAGTGTTTAGAATAAGAACCTTTGAACGTGGTTGATAGTGGGTTAAAGTTTCGCTTCCTCCTTCGTGATTGTGCGGGTAGAACCGTCACTTGCACTTGGTAGGATGGCTAAACTTTAACTTTTATCTAACCTGCGTGCTGGTTTTTCTTACTTTTTGAGGATAAGTTAACCTTTGAACGTGGTTGATAATAGGTGTGAAGTTTTGCTTCCTCTTTCGTGATTGTGCGGGTAGAACCGTCACTTGCACTTAGGATGGCAAAACTTTACCCATACCTGACCTGCGTGTAGGTTTTCTTACCTTTTTAAGAATTTTGTTTTGAACCGTTCGACGCGCGGTTGTCGATAGGTTAGTGTTCATTTTCCTTTCATGATTCATGCGGATAGACCGGCACTTTCATTTAATGGGATGAACTCCTTCAACTGACCTGCGTGAAGGTTTGCCACGTTATTGGGTTCGTGCGGGTAAGACCGCCTTCCCACGCAACGACTTCACGTAATGTGAATGTCGTCACCAGTGTTGGATAGTTTTAACCGTTCGACGCGCGGTTGTTGACAGGTTATTATTCAGTTTCCTTAATGATTCATGCGGATAGACCGGCACTTTCATTTTTGGGTGCTGAACTTTTTCCCCTTCAACTGACCTGCGTGAAGGTTTGTCACGTTATTGGGTTCGTGCGGGTAGGACCGCCTTCCCATTCACTGACTTCACGTAATTATGCGGTGAAAACCGGCATATTAGTGTCCAGAAAAGTATAAATGTAAAATCATCAGCTTCGATATTCTTAAAGAGAATCATTTCCATTAGAAGTGGCTCTTGGCCTTCTCTTTACAAATTGGAATTGATTACATGCAAACTGTGTAATTGAACTCCCTTCCATGTTGGGACAGGAGTGCCATCGAGCCGACACGCACCTGTTTCGGGATCTCGTTCTTTACGCAGCATGTAGTCTCTATTGAAGCTGATTTTTTATTCGTGTTTACCCCAGCCGTGGTTCCACACGCACCTGCCTGCCTGCTTAGCTTTTATTTTGCCACGAGGTGCGCGAGCGTCCTATCTCTGACGAATGTTTCGACCATGTCTTTTACGTCTATGCATTCTTCAGTGTTGTGGCCTTTTGTTCTGTGATAGTCACAGTACTTGCTCCGATCAGCATCGTGACGATGTCGGATTACTGGAGGCTTTGGCCATGGGAGTTCTTCAGTAGCAAATATGTCAGTGACGCTTTTGGTAAGTGGCGTCCATCTGGAGTTCCGGTGCGGCTTTACATTATCCCTTTCACCCAATCGGTGCTGTAAGCCGGATGAGGTGTCAAAGTTTACCCTTGACTGCCAAATGCCTTGCTTCCGTTTTTTGTTCAATCGGGCGGTGAGGACGTTGTCCTCTCTCGTCCTCTGGGTGTAAAGGTTTGTGCTCTGCGGAAGGTCTCTACCCAGTTGCTTCTCCGTTTCCGCATAGCGTTTGGCTGCTGTCATGATGCCATCCCATG
Organism: Bidens hawaiensis; assembly: GCF_021521415.1. NCBI lineage: Eukaryota > Viridiplantae > Streptophyta > Magnoliopsida > Asterales > Asteraceae > Bidens > Bidens hawaiensis. The sequence continues at coordinate 193,871 of NW_027493212.1, forward strand.
TGGATGGCATTCCATCTTTACCCGTTAGGGTGCGGATAAGCTCTGGGTCCTGCGCGCCCTGGATGAAGGCTGCGCGAACAAGATCCTCGCTGATATTGCCCAAACTTAACTTCTTTGAGTTGAAGCGAGTGATGAAGTTTGGCAGAGATTCATCTTCTTCCCGTGTGCATTTGAGGATTGTCCATTGCTCCTCGGTATACTTTCGCTGCTGGCTGAAGTGTTGGCTAAACTTCTGCTGGAAGTCTGCCCAGTCGTAAATGTGGTTAACCGGTAAACGATCGAACCAAGCCCTAGCAGCCCCCACCAGCGTCATTTGGAACATGTAACACCACGTGGGTTCCGTCCAATTGCTAACGGTTGCCCCCGCTATGAACCTGTTCAAATGATCGTCTGGATCAGATAGGCCGTCATATGTGCCTATGTTAGGCATTTGTTTAGCACTCTTCGGGGCAATTGCTTCAGCAATGTCCCTTGCAAATTTGGACGTTCCTGCATTTGTAACGTTTGGTCTGAACGTTTTAGAGAAGTCTCGTGGACTTCCATCTATGCTTTTTGGTTTGAAGGCTTGTCCAAAATGCCTTTTCGGTTGGGTTTCCGTTTCTTTACGCTTCCCTTTTGCCTTATGACGAGGGTTCGCGTCGGAGTCGGATTCCTCCGAGTCATCCTCCCAGTATTCGAATTCGTCGGCCTGTTGCACGGAACGCAAGCGTTCGTTCAACTCAGCCTGGAATTCCTTTTGTCGTGCCTCCGCCCATGCCTTGACTTCGTCGAGAGTCTGGCGGGGGAGTCTTCGTTTTTCAAACTGGGTATCGGTGGATCCCAGTAGGCGGTCATTTACTGCTCTTGCCCCTGCTTTAGTAAGTGGGGTAGTGTTCGTAAAATTTACTTCACTTGCTCCGGCTTCGGTAGCCGGAGTAGTGTTTGTAAAAACTGTGTTGCCGGTATTCCCCCCAATAGCTGGGGTTGTGGTTACCGGAATTTCTCTAACCATCTTTTGTAGAAAGTTTTGAAAAAACTGGAGAAAATTGTAGTTCTAGCTTTATGCACGGATGGCGCCAATGAAGAAACACCAGTCGAACCCTCGACAGATTACTGGTAACCTGGGGGTTGGAGAGCTGTTTCCCACGAGGGGTTAAACCCTTGGAAGATGGTTCTTCTGATAACCTGCAAAACAGACACCGTGAGCTCGTCACTGAGAAGGGGGGGGTTCCTCCTTGTGACCACCCTCCGGCGTGAGAATCAGACTAGATTGCTCTTTAAATATAAAAGTATATTAAGAGATTGCTAGAGCAGATATCAGGTATATATGATAAGATAAGATGATCATACCATTGGGGTATTTATAGCCGAAGGTAGGTTTCCAAGGGGTTTAGCCGGCCCAACACGCTACCAACTGTAACCTATGCACGTGCCCTGCCTGTGAGTGGTGGATAGGTAGCGGCTGACACAGAGCAGGCGTGTCGTGCACTCTTCCTCTTCTGCCAACTACAGGCTAGGCACGTGGTATGGCAGGAGTTGGTGGGTAGGCGGCGGCTATTGGTCACAGTGCTGTGGCGTGCTGTCTGCCATGCTGCTGTCAGTGAGCTGTCGCATTCTTGGTCAGATCTTTTGTCTGTACCTCGTCAGGTATCACACAAAAGATCCTCCATCATACGGACTGGCTCATTTAGGCGGGAGTTTTCCCCCTCCCGCCTTTGCTCATTCCTTCAGGTGACACTGGGGAGAGTTAAGTGCCTAGTGCGTGTAGCCATGCTGCGCGGGTGGCCTTCCCTCATGGCTTGTATCCGAGGCTGCGGGAACAGGCGGAGTCCTTCACCATGGGAGGCATTTCCTGCGGGACCAGCTTGCATACTGCGCGTAAGGACGTCACTTCTCTGAGCATGGTTGGTCCTGCGGATCCAGTTGGTCTCTGCGCAGACGTCCCTGTTTAAGGTGAGTCTTGCGGGTCCAACTGGGCTCTGCTGGGACCTACCTCTTCATTATCATTATTATGTATGCATTGTATCTATCTAATTTTGTTTATTCGAATCAGTCTAATTGATATTTTAATTTTTACATTTAAATTAGAGAAATTATTATTAATCATCTAAATCCAAATAATCTGATTTAAGTAGCGCGAAATCAACCAATGATGTTGATAACCCATTAATGACTAAAAATCATGAGGTTGGAAGGCCTTGAGTTCATCACTTCATGTCACCAAACGGCGGTTAAAAAAAAGTTGAAACCAAATTTAATGAACTCGTAGTTCTCAAACCTCAAATTCATAATATTATATGCTCTTTAGTGGGCTATACTCATTTAATGGTCTAAATGGGCTTCTAACATATTAAAGTGGGCAATGGGTCATGAACTCTTTAATCTAGAACTTAACGGTTTAAGACTAGAGGTGTACAAAAAACCTGTACCTGGAACCGGACCCGAAAAAAATACCTGAAACCGGTTTTTCATACCCGGGTATTCTATACCCGAAACCGGAACCGACCGTACCCGTAGGGTATGGATAGGGTATGCATTTTGAGGTCATTACCTGTACCCGGAACCGTACCCGATTTATACCCGTAAATACCCGGACCCGGTCATACCCTATACCCGATACCCGGTTATACCCGATACCAATTTTCTAATACCCGAAATAATATATGAGTTTTTATAGTATATTTTATGTTTACTTCACAACTTTTATGTTTAAGCGTTGTAAAATGTATATTACTAGTAAATTAATTTGTAATTAAGTGAATTTATGGTTTTTGTAATATCGTTTAATTATTTTTATACATTACAAAGCAAATTTAAATGTTAAACAAATTAAATAATGTATAATAAAATTACAAATTCAAAATCGGGTATTAATACCCGGTCGTACCCGGTTCCAATACCCGAACCCGATCATACTCTACCCGGGTACATAGGGTTGAGTTTTTCTCCTCAATACCCTACCCGAACCCTACCCGATTTCTCTCAATACCCGATTTTCCAATACCCGATCATACCCAAAACTCCATACCCGAACCCGAGTATTAGAAAAAACCCGATTTGTGCACCTCCAGTTTAAGAGGTGCTTGAACTTTGACGTACTTCTACTATTTGAATAAAAGTTCTATGGATTATTTTGCGTTACGTGTTATATTTAGAAAAAAAAAATTCAAACAAAAAATTTCCATTAAACAAGGCAAGGCCAACAAAAAAAAAACACCAAACAATTCAAAAAAGTAAATTACACAAGACTTAAATAATGATCTATTTTCTTATCCATATATACGCCAAAGCTTTAACATATTCAATCATCTTACTGATTACAATCCCATTTCCTTGAAATGGCTTCATTTCTCCTTTTTCAAATACACCAGATTATTACAAGCTGTTAAATTTTAGAAAATAAATAAATAAATAGGAGTGTTTTATAAATTATAATAACTAATTTAAAAATGTAGAAATTTTTTGTGAATGCTTAAAACGAAAGACTTATGTGAAATGCAATTGGTAAAATATACATTTTGATTAACTTGACCACTTAGTTTCCTTTTGGCTAATATAAATATTAACTTGACCTCTTAAAACAATTTGATAATATAAACAGATTCATTTATAAGACGAGAACATTTTTTTGAACGACCTTTGTATATTTAAAACAAAAATACTAAATAAATAAAGGCATTTAAAACAATTGTTATAAAAATAGGGAATTTCTACTCTTTAGAAAAAGAAAATTGTGTTTAGGAATAAAGAGTATTTTCAGTTTTCACTTTCATTCTCTCTCAGAAAGAATAATATGATTTACCAAAAAGCTTTCGACAACACCACCCTTTACAGTTTAGTTTACCCTGTTAAACTTTATTTGTTTTTTCTGATTTTTGGAAAGGAAATTAAAGGAGAAAAGCACTTAAAAAATACTCTTCAACTAAACTGTCACTCCTTTTCTTTATACGTTTAACAAGCATTCGTTTGCTTAAAAAGAGAGCTAAAAAACACATTTTGGGGCTGTTTGGTTCATTCGGATCTGAATGAGCATTTATCACATTCAGCAACAACAGTAAGTCTGAATGATTCAGATCTAATTTTAACCATTCAGATGTTTTTCTGTTTGGAACCAAACAGTTTGAAGTCTGAATGAATTAGATGTTTACATCTGAATGGTTCCATTTAGATGTAAACAAATAAACCATCTATCTTTATATATATATAGTTAAAGTCAAATATACAGATAGATTCTCTAATAAGTTTATATCATAATTTTGTTTAATATTTATGGGTCACATTGCTTATAAAATGTAGCGCGGTTGATTAATTTTACTAAACGTCAATTAAGCTCATATGAAATTATCATTATTGGATTCATCCACACATTATTCAAAACATCATCTTTTTATTCAATGTTACGTTAGCTGTCAAACGTCCTTTTTTTTTCACCTCAACTCACTTATTTTTACATTTAACTGTTTAATAATATAACGGCCTCCCATTCTTTGATTACCATAGTTGACAAACACGTTGACGTTTGCTTTGCTTTTTATCAATGAAGGTGTTTTTATTATAAAATCATCATCCCTTACAAGATACATGTGATGTTTCAAATGATTTTTTTATCCATCAAGAAGAAAACTGGTCCTCGTAAATTGGTTCTTATGTTTGTATATGTATGCAATACAATCAAAACTTATATTTTACATCGCTTCTCTAGGGTGCAAGGATCAAGGATGGGTGGTCTCTCTACATCATCAGTGATCATAGTCCATAGACGGGTCTAATGGGGGCCCGGGACCTCCTCAGGGTCGGTCTCATACTCGTGAGACGAAGACATGCATGACTCAACAATATCCGATTAATCTAATTTATATAATAAACGTATGTGATATGCATGAAATGCAATATGTATGCAATTAAAACATTTTATCAAGTCATTAAGTTATAGTTATAGACTAGACTTACTAGTTCGCTATAACCAATGATTCTTATACCAATTTGTTACACCCAAACAAATCATCGATTTTAGAAAGTGGATATCGATTCTTAATAATTAATAATCAGTTTGTTCCTACAATCTGAAGGATCCATCCATCTTCTTGACAAATAGGACTGACGCTCCCCAAAGTGAAAAACTTACTCCCTCCGTCCCATTTTAAATGTTATAGGACCCAAAACACAAAAATTAAGAAATGTTTGATCATTTTACTTTATAAGTTGTAAAATGACAATAATGTCCTTTAAGTTATTATGGCTAAAACCATTTTTCTTTATTGGCTAAAAAATGACATTTAATAGTAAGAGCACAATTGAAAATTGAATTTATATGTATGGAAATGACATTTAAATTGGGACAACAAAAAATGGAAAAATGGACATTTAAAATGGGACGGAGTGAGTAATTAATAGGATAAATTTCTTGTTCAACAGTTTTCGCAATTAATATACTAGATAGTTTTTGCATTTATAAATGAACAAGTCGATACGATATGTTACAAGGGAGCATCATGTGCCGTGTCGCTAACTCTTTTAACTATAATAATTCATGAAACTGCAACTTTAAAAGCGTATGAAGCAGCTGAAATCTGATAGTAACTAATTAACATACTTATAAAGTGACCAACAATAATTCAAAAACACATTTCATCATATATATAAAATTATAAAGTAGCATTCATTAAAATAAAGCCAACAAAATAATAATTTCGTGGAATCCTTATTACAATAAGATATCGATTCCAAAGATATAAAAAAAATAATAATAATGAATCATGCACAAGCTTCTCTTCTTCGTGCCATTGCAAAGAAAACCTCAATATCCGGTGACTGAAAATACCCGTTTGACGGCGGCTTCTTCCGCTTCAATTGAGCCGCCTTCTTCCTCGGCGCCGCCGGACACTTCACCGGACCTCCACACCGTTTGGGTGTCCTACAACCTTCCTCAGCCGACAAATAACCACAATCCACCTCCATAGTAACAAATTAATAATATTAATAAAATGATGATAATATAATGGAATTACATTTGTGTTTGGTTTGAGGGGTTTTATAGATGATATGTGACTTGTTCCGGAAGCTGGTCTGATCCTACGTGGATTCTATCTGACAATAATAAGGGTTTGATTTGTCTGAATGGTGACACGTGGAGTGTTTTTTCTCAAAATGAAGCTTCTGGGATGGTGGGTGGATTCATTCGAATCTGGGCCACTATTTACTTTTTCCCGCCTCTTTTTTACTTTTTGTAGAAGTAAACGATCATTTCTTTTTGGATAAAATCATCGTACCTTGTAAATCAAGTTTTCAATTAAAGATGATATTATTTTTCTAAGAAAGATTATTTATGAGGAAAGAAGCTACTCCATGTCTTAGGACATATTTCGTTTTTAATAAGTCAATGGTGTAGGATTTAACCCCTTTTTTTTCATTGAAAGATATATCTAATGTTCATTATTTCATTCCGGCCTCCAAGGTGCAAAAAGTTTTTCTTAAAAATAAGATAGTTGATGCAATACTAAGAGTAGCGTGTTGGTGAATTCAAAAAACTCGAAAAAAAAAAGAAGCAAAAATTCACTCAATTATCAATTAAAATATAAAAGCTATGGGTTTTTAGTTTTTAAGGATAAAGTAGGTCAAATGATGTTTATATTACTTGGCCCAATTGGCGTATTTCTCATTTTTTTTTTGTATAAACTCACTGTGTCATTGAAATTGTTTGTTGGCATTTGCTCCACTATATATGCTCTAAGTTAGGGATTAAACTATTTCTCCCTAATACTCGTTGTCTTTTTATGCTATTATAGATTTAGCTTATTCAGTACAAGTATCGGTATCAAGATTTTAGGATTTCGGTATTCGGTACTTACAGGTATTTCGGTATTATACTGTTTGACTATTTCCAACCTAATTTTAATCATATAGTCAGCTCTTGAAGTTTATCGACCTTTCCAATTAGGGATAAGCAGTCGTTAACCGTACATGTACTTCATTGAACAGAACTAGACCACCAAACTTCATTGATCATATCTTCTATTGAATGTTGTTATCGCACCGGTACATGTACCAATTTAGCCAATTTCTTAACCATACATGTATCGGTTAAGTTTATATGTTACTTGTACCGGTATCGATACCAAGATCAATTGATTTATGAGCCTAGAGCACATAATAAAATGTTGGCTATTTTCATAGAAAACTTGATTTCGACAATGTGATTCTTATGTCATCTATGTATATGTATAATTATAAACTTAAAGCTCGATCGTGAAACAATCTCAAGTTTTCAGAATTTTAAGGTATGGTTTAAAGTCATTGCTTTATTTCACTTTTGGATAAAGTAGTCGTATAATGTCATTGAAAAAAAATGTAATTTCTTGCTTGTTATATATTAAACTGAATACAAAATAGAGTGATAACAAATATTTAGTGGGTTGCTTTATTTATTCGATTATTCGATGCTTATTCTGTATTGGTGTGACTGTGACCCATGGTTTGGGTCCCTTGACGATGACTGTGGCTTTGTTTGGTTTATCCTCCTGCGTTGCATCCGTCGGTAGTCGGTACAGATAATGATAGGGATTGTGAAATGTTGATAAATCCAATAAGTTCAAATATAAGAAAACATTATGTTATTACCTTTTTTATGACTATATATGTATATAGAGGGTCAAATACAAATGATTATTTTTTGTTATGAAAAATGGTAACTGCTTTAATCAGTCACTATTTAAAATTTAAATAGTTGTAAAATCAAAAGTTAAAATGACTTAATGGTCAAAAGAAACTCGAACAATCGTGGACAATTTTTTTGTTATGATTTTTAAAATAATAAAGCTATAAATATTTCATATCATTTTATAAAAATATATCATATAATCAAGATTAATTTAAGTATAGCATTATTATATATATGGTATAAAACCACGTTTTCTCTCAAAAATATCGGTGTTGCGGTATATAAAGGTACTTCTAACTAGTTTAACTCGTTATTTACAAGATTGGGATGCCTCATTATACACATATTTTTCTTTCCAAAATTAAAAATACTATATTCTTCAAAATGATAAACTAGCTAGAACAAAATGTTTAATAACTTAATAAGGCGATGCCACAAAATTTGTTTTTTTTCTTATATTAACAAACTACCGTATCTTATTACGTAAGAAAACAATATATGAAATGATTGTAGACTTGCAGACAACTTTTGATGATCAAATATTTTTATTCTGATAATAATGAAGGGTTATGATAATGGTTTAGTTTGTGATTTAAGTGAGTGGCTTCGAAGACTGCTCAAGTGTTTTTATCATATAATACAAAATATAATAACCAGTAATTATATCACCAAAAAATATTTAATTATATACGACAAATATTAGGGAATGAAAAAAGAAATAAAAATAATCTAAAGTTTTGTTGTTTTCTAGTTGGAAAAAAAGGCCAATTAGTTTTAAGCTTTTGTAATTCACGCCCTCTATAACCTATTCAAATACTCATCATACGAGTATACGGCTCATAGACGTGCCAAAAAAAAACGGTTCCGGACCCGACCCGGAACCGGTTCCAGGTTGTACCCGGTGTACCCAATACCCAGTTTGGATATTTATATACCGAAAGTCCAACCCGGTTCTGAATATTATATCTCAAGCCGTCGGGACAACATGAAAAAGAATGATGAGAGACAAACAAAAATTGTACCACTATTACATCCCTTTTTTAGGATATCCTTTTAGTGAAAAAAAAACCTATGAAAATCTTAACCTTGTTTAACTGACCTGCATATTTGTTTTGATTACCACAGGAGAACTTCCTACGACGTTACATACCCAAATACCAATCTCATCTTAATATGTGTCACTATGAAGTTTTCAAAGATTTGTTGTGCTTGTGGCTACAAAACATGTTATGACATACACGTATACGGTACCTTCTACTTTACTTACTATGAGGTAGGTTTATCCACTACCTTGTAAAAAAGTAGACAGCTAACAAGCAAGCAATATAATAAAGACATTTTATCAAACCATCTTCATTGCATGTCAGTTTATGTTTAAGATGAAGCTAAACATACCCCCATACATGTTGAATGCAACCCTTACATTCAGTAAAAACAATAGAAGCGGGTATATTTAGCCCAACCATCTATTTTAATGACTCGGTTAGTCAGACATTTCACGTCTTTACTCTTTAAGGCACCACAATTCATTTTACAAAGTTTACCTTTTACATTAACGGAATGTTCTCGTGTTGCCAGCAAAAACAAAACTGTTACGCTGTGAGCGTGGACAGTATCAATGTTATGTGTTATAACATGTTACCAGTCAGGCTCCATGTTATTCAAGATGGTTTAAGTGACGGCTTACAAATTTCACATAAGTCATGGAAAAGACAGACAGGTTAAATATAGATTGCAACGTTCTACCGAACATAACTCGTGTTATTTCTTCAAGCACGATGGACTTCATCAATTGTTAAAGGCGCTTGGAGAATAGTAGTACATTATTGTGTAATCAAACATAACTCGTTTTATAATAACACATTTCACACTAGCATAAACTACACAAAGTACAAGGATTATATACTATATTTACTGATATACATAAGAAATTAGTAATTTTGATGAGTGTGTACAATCAAATACTCAAATAGGACCATAACTACAACTGTTTCTGTAGATACTACTCTGAAACAATTTATTAATAAGTTCATAAACTCGTTAAAACCGACCCAAGTACCCAAAATAAAGTAAAATCAGCCGGTTTGACGTAACTAACATGACAAAACCGACATTCGACATGACAAAACAGTACAATTTACATAACTAACATGCCATTATCTCAATAATATAGTTCAATAAATCAACTAAATTTATGGAATTCGGAGAATTACCTGAAAAAATGGAGCTAATTCAAACCTTGGCAAATCAAATAAATCTCCCTTGAGTTTGATCTTGTAGCTTTAGGCCTCAACCATGATGACTTCCTAAACAAAGGCTTGCAGATCTTGATAACCTCTACAACCACCAAGCACTTAAATTAATCACTCACTTAACATCAAAAAACTCGTATCAAATGTTACCTTTTGTGTCCTCGCTCTCTAGAAGCTTTACAATAAGGTGCCCTCCGGTTTTAAGTATACCAACATCATTTTCTTTGTTGAGTTGGATTTCTGTATGACCATCTTCCAAGGGCAAGCCGTCCAATGGTGTTTTCGGTAATTTAGATCCACCAAGGGCCAAATCAAGAGCCCGCATCCCTAATTCCACGGATAAAGCTGCATCGCGTGTTGTGATACCAGAAACAAGTGGACACATGTCTGATAATACAACTGAAAAACCTTGTTTCTGCCAAAGTTAACATACAAAACATGAGAATACTGTAAACTTTTCTTAATAAGTTATGATAATTGGGTGTCAAACGTGTCGTTGGGAGGTTAACGGGTTGGCGGATGGAAATGTTCAACATGAACATGGCCTGTATTTTTATTTTTGTCAAAAACATCAACGCTAACCTGCACAATTGTTAAATCCCAGCACAACCCATATATCTAAACGTGTCAAACAGGTTAAGGCGTCGGCGCCTAGTGGGTAATAATCAAGTTGTAAATGTGTTAATCGGGTTGGTGAATCTAAACCATGGGTTAAGCAGGTCATGAACGGGTTAGCGGGTCATATTAAATTAAACAGGTTGGCGGGCCGACTTGTTTTACTAAACGGAATAAACAGGTCAACCCAAACACGACACATTTAGCTTGTAAACGAGCTGAACAAACACTAAAGGGCATGCTCATGTTGGTTCATTTAACTTTAAGCAAATATAAGATCGAATTCAAACAATTAAACAGACAGGGTTTTCTTGTTCGTGTTCGCTTATGTGCGTTTGTTTAAAATATAAGCAGTTAGGCCATAAAAAAGGTTATTAAATCTAGACTAATTTGTGATGGGCCCAAAAATTTATATGTTCATGTTTGTTCGTTTAACTAAATGAACAAAAAAAATATGTTCATGCTCGTCCGTTTATTAAATAAACGAACTTCCCGCTGAATGGTTCATGAAATGTTCATTAAACATTTAGCTCGTGCAAATGCCTACATTTAATTAAAAAGGTCATTCAGATCACTACCCATTTTTAAACAGGTTAGATATAAGTCTATAACAACCCAATACCTTATTGTTTTTCATTCCATGCAAAAAATTGTCACCCCTAGATTGATTATAATGACAAAGTGCAAAGAATTAAGTTAAAAGTGGAGTCTTTCCGGTAAATTTGAGGATTTTAAGTTAATACCTGAGGTGAGAGATTTAGAAAATCATGTTTAGGGAGATTCATGACATCTGCACAAACAGTTGAAACTCTAGAATCGCAATGAGTTGACGGAACCTTCACCTTCTGTTCTGAGTAAAATGCCCGCAAAAACGAGTCAATTTACAAGTCTGCTACAGACCTACTGTGATTATATCAATCAAATAAAAGAAATATAAACGGTGAAATCAATCACCTTAAGATCGACGCCAACAACCGCACCACCATTTGTCAACGGACCGAGGCTTTGACAAGCTACCTGATTTTACAATAAACAATATCAATTCACAGGCCTGTAAGCAAACCTAACGACCATGAACAAGAGCATGTACGTGCCCGTGTTTGAGTTTGGTCATTTAACTTTAAACTAACACAAACAGTTAATTGAACAAATATTTGTGTTCACGTTCATTGGTTAAAAATCTAAAGTCTAAACGAATAGCTCACGAACATAACTGAACAGACATAAATGAGATAATATATGAAGATACCTGAAGCCAAGCACCAGGAGCACAGCCAAGGTCAAGAACAGAGGAACCGGGCGTAATTAATTTGTACTGTTTCTGAATCTGAAGCAGCTATTAATAATAACCAAATCAAAATTATTATTATTATTATTATTATTTCATTCGTCAGGGTTTAATGTTAATAATAATAATAATTAATAACCTTGAAGGCGGATCTTGCAACATAACCAAGACGTTGAGCCTCTCTGTAGAAGAAGTCTGCAGTCCCATTCGCACTCATCTTTTCTTTGATGCCCCAACCAACCAAATGAATAACCCACCCTTCTCAACTCTAACCCCTCTTTGTTCGGGTTCTGACCCGATTCTTTGTTTCAAGGCTTCGGCTGTCGAGCCAGGCCGGTCCTTGGTTTGACATGATATTTTCAACGAGCACGGTCTTTTTTTTGGCGATTGAACTCATTGGTATTAGAGCGTTCTCAGCCCATTGACGTTGGATTGGATCAATTAATTGCTCGAAAAATGATCCCAGTCAACGAATCGTCCTTTGAAATCCGATCGAACTGAACCAAACCCAAGCCAACTCGAAAAGTTTTGACTTTGGATAGTCATTAATCCAAGCTTCAAAAAAGAGCAACCGCAACTTTTGTCCCCTATAATTTGGTCACTTTTGTCGTTTCCGTCCAAATTTTTTTTAACCATTTTCATCCTCATGGTTTCTTTAAGTTGCCATTTTCGTCCAAATCACTAATCTCGTTAATTTTGTTCCATTAAGTGAAGGGTATATCATTTCGTACGTAATCGTGTATTCATGTTAGTGAATGAAGAGATGGAGTCCAATTTTTTGTTTGTATAATATTTAAAAGATGTTTATAAAGAATCCATGTCACGTAATCATAACACGTAAGATTTTTATTATTTTTTTGGTAGTTGGACGTGCAACGTAAGCAGCGACTAACGAAGTTAACCATCCGTTAGTCGCAGACCGTTGAAAATAAATACACATTTAGTTACGACCGCTATTAGCCAAGTGTGAAGTTGAGATGTTATTTGTCAATAAAGCATAGTTGAAATTATTTGAAATTAATTTTTCTTTCATATTTATATTGTTTTGTTCAAGGGCCACTCGCAGCAGCCATGTTGTGGAGGGAAAACGAGGGGAACCCCCCCCCCCCTCCCAACCCCAACCCCATACCATATAGTAGGGGTGTTCATGGTTCGGTTTGAAACCGCGAAACCGCCCAAACCGGTCATCGGTTCGGTTTCACGGTTGGTTTTTTTATTAACTTTCGTTCGGTTGGTTTAAAAAAATTAAAACCGCAATGAACGGTTTGGTTTACGATTTATACCGAAAACCAACTGTGTAAAACCGGACCGGACCGTATGATTTGGTTATATTTATTTTTTAAGTATTATATAATATGTATATACAATAATATTATTATGCATAATTATATTAAAGTTATTGTTGCATATAGAAACACTGCTATTACTACAGCAAAGAAAAAAGATGGGCTGGTATTTTAATCTGGCCTACTGTGTACTTTTACAAATTTAGACAACTTGTGTTATGCAAGTTTCTTGATAACATCATTAGTTTTTACAAGTTTGTGTTTTAACAACTTAAATTCTACAAATTGATGAACGATGTACTTGTATATATCATATATTTACTTTGGACATTTTGTATAAAGCGCAACAAGTCCAACCGTGAAACCAAACCGTTACCAAAGGTTTGGTTTGGTTCGGTTTAAAAATTCAACGGTTTGGTTTCGGTTTACAATATAAAAAACCGTTACTAATGGTTTGGTTCACGGTTTAACCCAAAAACCGCGAAAACCGGACCGTGAACACTTTTTGGTTGGAATGTTATATATACAAAGGGAAAAAGAGGGGGGGGGGGGGGGTTGGTTGGTTGTTCAATCACATGCTTAGTTACCATTACACCGTCTAGTTTTGAGCTTAATTATGAGGCATTTTACCAACACATCACTTTTTACAAAACTAGTCATTACTAACTAGGATGTCCCGGTTGTGTTTAGTTACCACTACGCGTGTTGTTCCCTGGTTGTAAAAACTTTGTTAGTAGACACAAAATGAATCAAATTTGGTCAAATGTCGCACAAAGACACATCACGCCGTTTATTATAAAAACTTTGATCTGTTACAGAAATTGTAAACCCTTCATCATACTTTTATATAATGAAAAAGTTGACCGTTTGTGTTACACAGTGAGCTAATATTGATTATTGATAACTCATAGGCAGCTTCTAACGAGGTTCCTCTACAATTGTTTTTGTGGTCCAAGTCAAAACTTTTTAATATTTTACTAATGATACCATCTAAATATTTTCTTGTCTTAGTTATACATATTGTTGGCTTTCTTATTTCTCCTAATGAATGCAATTAGTATGTTGTAATACGTCAACAGCTATAAGAGTATAAGACCATCTAACACAATTATACTGACTATAATAATATTACAATATTCAGTCCGTCAAGACTCCAAAGGGCATCTCAAAATATAAATAATACTGACTATAAATAAATAATACATATTCCTCAAGATTCAAACCTATAATTTGTAATCAATGACAATGCCCCATGTTATAATATCATTAACCGCATCTGCTACCCGCAGCCATCCCGGTTCAAGAGTTCAGAGGTTGGCTGACACCTGCAACTGAACCAGATGTATAAAAATGTTTAATATGAAATCTTAAATTTAATAAATTTCACACTTAAATGTGTATATGTATAATGAATTGCATTTTAGTAAATACAATGATAGTAAATGTAAAGCCTATCTTCACAAGCCAAATGTTTGAAGGTGTGAGTGAATATGTGAGTTCATGGTTACCCATAACGATTAGGCCACTCCCAGATTAGTCCAAGACATAACAAAATCAGTGAAGCTCAATCATGCGTTAAATGGAAGTAGGGGTGTAAAAGAGTCAAACCGCCTGTGGGCTAATTGAGATAGGCTCGTTAAAAGCTCGAATCCAGCGAGTTTAAACACGCTAGAGCAGGGCCATGCCCGAGAATCGTTAAAAAATTTTGGGCCAAAGTCGAGAAAAAAATTGGGCCTTAAGTAAAATGGTTTTTTATAGGATTTAAACAGCTAAATTTGTTTTATATACGATCCCAAACCCAAGTTTCACTTATCGAGCTTGAGCCGGCGCGCGAGACTAAACCAACCAATTGATATATATTTAATTCTGATTTAATATATTTAATATATATTTATATAATAGTCATTATAATACAAAATTTTCTGAAAAAATAATTAAATATTTTATATTGTGTATAAATTAAATATAAAAATAACTACAAATGTATATAAATAATAAACGAGCTCGACTTTAGAAATAGATTTTGAAACGAGCCGAGCTTGAGCCTTGACGAGCTTGGGCTTGGCTCGGCTAGTTTACACCCCTAGACGGTCCTAACCAAGATACGACCCTCATTGAGATGGGTCTTGTGACACTATGTTATTCTATTGCTAATGAACTATAAAGTGGCAATGGTAGATTAGTCTCATAATCGACTAAACACATTTTTACAAGTTTTAATACTGACTTAAGATGTTCAAATGACTAATGGAAGTTGGGATTACATACCTCAGGGAAAATGAAGGTTGTCCATGATGCACAAACTTGAATACTTCATTTATCAAACTTCCAGCAAATTGCCAGTAGGCAGTAGCATCCTCATAACTTTATTCTTATTATTGAACCGGCGCCCATGAAGACAACCCGTGTATAATCCGTCCTTTCCACCCTTGCAGCATCCAATGACCAACTTCATCAATCCCAAAATCCTTATGTGGGTAACATGACTTTGCTCTCTCTTTAGCCAACTTCAAGATTTCTTGATTAAGCGGAAGCTGTTGAAATCCAGCTCTTACATTACGAACCTGCCACTGCTTATACGTTTCTGGCCTCTCTATTCTCTCACCGCCTTCACACGCAATAACATTCATTGCTTCACGCCCCCAAAACACCTTCTCAATCAACACTCTATCCGGGGTCTCGCGTGTTGCATTTGCCTCAATCATATCAAACATGGAAGAAAAGAAAAACAAAGCTTCCCTAAACCTTGTAATAAAAAAAGGGGCGTTGTAAGACCCGTTAACAACACCTTGTATAAAAATAGTCGGTTTCATTCGCCAAATAAGGTTCAACACTTTATTCCTTGGACAATCCGCCATCACTGTCTCATCAAGCAAGTATCTAAACCGAGACGCACAGTTCACAACTAAAGTTTCATCATCCTCAAGCTCAAGATCATCAATAGTAATTGTTTCCCATTTCTGAGCTATGGCTTTAAACTTAAACGGGACATTAAACGTTTCTGCATAATTAGCTAGCCTACTTCCCGTCTCCTCGACCCTCTGGGATGGTTTGAAACCGGGACATGGGAAGTCAATGCCTGTGATTCTAAGCTCAGGTGGCCCACCGGGCCGTTTTGAGAGACGTTGTATGAAACAAGGCCATTGGAAGCCATATAGAATTCCAAAATCTACTATATGCAGCTTCTTTGTATTACGCGCAGTATGCAAAATAGTTTTATTCGAGAAAAAATTAGAGATTTTTAAAAACGGGCAGCAACTGAGATACAAATGGTAAGATTTCAATACTTCCACAGCCGATGTCGGCCTTGAACGGAGAGTGTTGTATATTTCAGTTCCCGAGCCCGCCATGCGGGCTTCAAGCCCATCAGAGAAATAATGGGCTAATCTTTGCATACCATCACCCGTTGGTGACGAGTGTTGTCTTATTTGTTTCAACAAATCAACTGCACTCCTTTGATCATTAGCTGCAACCGCTTGTGCACAAAGGGTCAACAAAGTTCTCAAGTCAACCACATCCTTTTTCACACCTTTTTTACCTCGACCCTTACCCGTATTACCCTTCGCTTGCACTCGATTCACCCCATTGTGTACAAAATTACCTTGAGGTAAGTTTTTACCTTCACCGCAAAGCAACACATCATCAAACATCTTAGACCTAACAGTCGGCTCGGTATAAACTGCAGACTGTTTTGTAACCCTTCCATCTTCAACAACATTATCAGAATAAGGGTTTTTCCGTCCTCTCGATTCTTCAGCCTTTAGAACCACGTTACCAGCATCTTTAGTTTGATCTAAGATTCTACTTGATTCACTAAAACCAGTATGAAACTGCATAGCGGACGTACTTTGAACACTCACGGGTGAATCAGCTAAACAATCAACAACACTACTGTTATTGTTCGACCGTGAATCAATATTTGAAAACATCGTCGGTCCAACTGGAACATTATAATCACTAAAATCAGATCTAAAGCCCGTACCAAAACAATCATAGTCCTCCACAGTAATCTCATCTTTGAAATTATTATCATAAACAGGTACTGTTGGAGACTCGTTTACCATCAAAACATCATAAAACGACTTCTCGTGAGCTCGAAGAGCAGCCGAATCATGAAGCGTGCACGTCTTCTCCTCAATATTTTCCTCCATAAGCATCTGATTTATATACTTAAAAACCACATCACTGAGTTCAAAATCATCGTGTACGTCACCGTCATTGTTCGAGCTAGACGACGGACTAGACCTTCTAACACTCAGATCAGGCGGCGTATCATTCACATAATTCCGATCCAAACACGGTTCTGTTAGATTCAAGGCGTTAAAAGCCTTTGGATCTGACAGAACCGTGTTAGATCCGTTTAAATTTAACGCGTTCGGATGCAATACTCCGTAATCATCCTTCCATCGCCCATCCATGACCATCTATCTAAAACATATAAATAATAATAATCATATTAATTAAAATCACCTACACGAAACTATAAAAGTTAATAAAGTAATTTATAGCTATTTAAACATTAGCTAAACGTAATATCATTCAATATAAAAGTAACAAATAATTATGGATGAGACGAGTCATGTCATAAATAAAATTGAAGTTATTATGGAGTCTAATAAGCTAGTAAAATAAGTATACAAATAATTAAGTGTATGTATAGATGGATATAAGATAATTGAACCTGAAGTAAAACCCTAGAATGGAGAAAGTGTGTGCAAAAATGAGGGAAGAAGAGGAGGGTGTTTAAAGGAAATAGAGGGAAAATCTGGGCCGTTGGATATTTATGAAATCAAATATATTTAATAACCGTTGAACTAGTTAAATATTTAAATTGGGTAAAACTGAATCAAGTCGATCGGTTTGATAGTTATGTTTAAATAAATCGGTTGTAATGTGTTACTTGTTTGTTTGATGTTTTGACAGGTTAAAACTTTAAAACGTTTTGACATTGTCAAATAAAGGAGGGAAAGTGAGAGAAACGATAAATTGATGCGAATATGTAAAAACTTGAATTTAGAAATTAAAAATGATATGAAAGTCTCACTACCTGTACTCCAAATCACAACTTTTATTATTTATTTTTTTCTATATAGTTTTTAAATATACGTTTACTAACATTTACAACTTATTTATCATTTTAAGCTTTTATATAAGCAAATGATTTTAAAACAAGTTGTGCCATATTTGAAGACAGTTGATACGATTGCCATGACCCATCATATTTGATTTTGGTTTCATGAAAACATAGCTAGCCGTTTAATCGGAAATTTTTCATCAAAAACCGATCAAACTTCTTTCTATTAACCGTATTTCGTATAAATATCTGATAACTCATATAACTTACTAGCATGAAAAGGTAGCATGATTTTTTTATTTGTATGAAAAAAAACCTTAAATTTAATTTTAACTTCTTAAAGTATAATCAAAGTTGTTTAAAATGCATGTATCAATAACCTGATAAACAATCAAACAATAATTGCTAACATATTCATTGCGTATATACAAGATGCATATAATACTTAATAATTTGAAAGTAATACTCTATTATTATTTAAAAAAAGCAAATTTACTTCCATATAAATTTCTCCTAACATTACATTTATAAGAATTTGAACCAACCATTTTCATTTAAAGGAGTATACATCATATCACTAAACCATTAAAATATACATTCATTTAAATTTAAATGATATAAAAATGTGAACGCTTTGGTTTTTTGTTAAATATCGTCCTTTTAAAATTAAGGAGTTGTTATTTTCTCAATTTTGGAATTACTCGTGTTAAATATGTTAATTAATTTCAAAAGAAATCAAATTATGCCCATCGCAACTTCTGTTTGGATCCTAAGTGAAACATATTATATTTGTAAAGGTGTATACAAAATCTGGAAAGTTTATTGTGCTAGAATATTACACGAATAAAAAATTAAGCGAAAGATATGATTGGATCTCAAATGTTTGTTTAAACTTTAAAGGGGAGTTGAGTGCTAAAATACAATATTAATTGTTTGACGTGTTCTAGAGTAGATTCTGAGCCACATCTTAGAATATACTTTCAATCACCATTCATGATATATTATTATTTGTATTATTTTTATTTCAAAAACGACTTCGTATATATATACTGTGATTACGTATTTACATGTCTTACTGCTATTCAATTTACGTAATTTACAAGTATATATGTTTATTAAAAGTAGATTATGATTTAAGAGTAGTTTGAAAAAAAAAAGTTAATTATATTTTTTAGGTATAATTATCTGACACTTTTCAAATTATTTGCCTAACTAGGTGAATTTCCAACAACTTATTTTATATAAATTAGTAAAATGTCAAATAGTTTTATACTTTTATATGTGTATATGCATTTTCATCGAGGACCTGGCTATTCTCCCTTACAATAAAAAGTTGTTGGGTACATAGAGAACGATTGCAAAAATTGATAACTTCCTCGCCTATTCTCAAGTCCGTTTATCTAAATTAATCAAAGATGAGGTTGGAAACGTGTTGTTAATTTGGTTTTGGTTGGATGTTTGACTTGATGAAATACTGTTGAAAAACCGTTTTCCAAATTTATTCAATTAGGAAATGGAAATGGAAAAGGGATGTAAAACGACGGATAGGTGTAAAGAAAGGGATGGGATCACGATCATTATGCTAAAATGGAAATTTGCTCTATCTATGCCTTTTCGATTCATGATATTTACTTTATAGATCTTTACAAGAAGACTCAACATTAACCTTTTTATATTTTGTAATGCAAATCATCTGTTTGAGAAAAAAATAGAAATATGTGGCACCCATATATCTATAAAGTAAAATCAGTTTATTTTAATTTTAAAATAAAAAAAGAAAAAGAAAAATCAACGGCTTAAATAGTTAATGAGGTCGTGAGAGATATGAAGATGTTCATGCATCTGGGCACACGTCTTTTTTTCCTTTTCGTATTGATAAGTAGTGAGTCTATTTATGTTGAATGTCTAGAAGATGTTTAGATAGAATTTTCTAAAACTGATATTATCAAATACAATTTAATTTAATGTGTTGTAAAGAATAATATTTATAGGTGTTTTGGAACGATATGTTTATTTAACAAAAATATTTATTTATTATATATCGTAGTGTTGAAAACTTATTAAAACCTTTTAAACTTGGTGGTCTTTCAAGTTAGACACACCGTTAAAACAATCCCATTGTTCTATGCACAACTTTTTAATAATTAATTTTTCAAAATATATGACATTATTATACTTGAATAAGAAAAAATTATGGACTATAAAAGTTATATATGACTAAGAAACAATAAAAAATAACTAAGTTTATCATTTACGTTTTTTATCCTACGACCCCCGAGTCAAAATAACCCTCATCTAGTACACATTAACATTTATCATAACTACTTTTTTAGACAGTGATTTTTTTTAAATCGACTTGAACCTAAGACATCTCAATCTCAAACCCAAGTGTATAAAGAGTTTATCTTCGCAATTGTATAAAAGGTTTTATATTTGCCAATGAACCACCACCACATTAGTACGTTTATCGTAACTATTGATTAGACTTGCTTGATGGATCGTGTCACTATGTTTCTTATATTTATTTAGATTTGTTTCTATCTACCGTCGTGTATGTATAAACACTTATGTCTGTGTGAGGATGAAAGATATTGATTAAACTGATTATCCGAATACCTAAATTAGTTATTGTCAAACAAAGTCAAGAAACATAACTAAAAATATCAATAACTTTGAATTGATGTATGCTCTATATATACATAGTATACAAAGAGACTTTATACTGTGTATTTATGGACTTGAAAGCTGTACCCAACTCGATGCTACGTAAGAAGAAACGTGATAAAGGAAACATCATAAATGATTTACTTTATTTATGTAAAGAGTATAAATGAAAAAACTAATATGTTAGCATATATTTCATATAAAAAAGAATTATTTATAGTTTAAGTTAATCAAAATTCAAAACTACAACGATTTAAAAGGTTATACCTATAAAATTAGGTGTGTGACAATACTATATGTGTAAAGGTCAACTAAAGAGAGAATGATCACTTTGTTACGGATAATATTAAATTGGTTATCCAAATATCTAAATCAATTATTGTAGACCACATGAGATCGAATATCGTCTAAATAGCATCTTAAGAGACATACTGATTAGCTATTATAATATTATGAACAACTTTTTAATTTATATATGTCACCCTTTCGATACAAATTATTGCATTTATAAGTTTAAATAACTAAATATTGATGATATAGTCTCGAAGGGAATGGGTGAACGACAACGTACATCTCCTTGACCACTTAAAGCAAGACGGCATTTAATCCTAGATAATGAAAGTTTCATTCTCAGTCTACCTTATCTTTTAATATTTGTTAAAACTGTAGAACTAGTTTTTTTTCTCCCTTAAATAACAACTTTTTTGTTTTTATGCTGTCGCACTTTTCAAATTTGAAGAATCTCGGAACCCTACTCTAGGCAAACTATGTTGTCTTAACCGGGCTCACGCTGACTTCATGGTTTGCTTTGGGCGTTCCCCCAAGAAACCATACTGCTAGCTGCCACTTGACAGTCGTTGTGCCGCTATAAGAGCATAACCATCTGACATAACACATGGTAAGACGAAAATCCAAATGAGATCGGAATTCAAACTGACAACCTTGCACAAGGTCTAACTCAAATAAAGTTATGATTTCTTTAAATAAAAATTATAGGTTCTCATCTAAATTTAAATTGTTTTTATCTTAGCCTCAGAGCACCTAATGACAACGCATAAGTTACGTGTTGCTAGTTTCATCGCCAACAATGTATTGATAAGGCTCGTGTGAGTTATATCTAACATGTTCTCATATTCACCATAAAAAAATACGAGCCTAAATGATTTGTTGTTATTAAGTCACATATTTTCTTTACAAAAGTTTGGCTGATGCAAAATCATTATCTTCAAAAGTAAATGCATATCTAAGTAGTAAGTTAGTATATTAAGAATTAAATTAGTATAGAAGAAGTTAAATTGCAGGTTTTAAAAAAAATGGTTAGGATTGATGGGCTTGAAGCTTTTAAGTCAATTCTATTTCTTGTCGAGTTCCTCTGAGCCCTCCTAAATTCGTGTATATGTCACACACTACTCACTTTCGTTGGGCCCATCTTTCTGATCTAATGTTACTATTTATTTGTTATTTAGAATTTGAATACATACTTTATAAATCTGCGTTTGAAAATAAAATTCCAACTAGGGAAAATCTCTTTCCCTGGTCACCTTTTGTAAGTTAAGACAAAAACATCTCCATAAAGTTGTAACCATGTCATATTACTACATCAGTGATTCTTTCAAGCATATCTATAGATGTGCATCACATATCAAAAAAGAAATACTACATATGTGATTTTTTTTAACAAGGACCTATGGCACCGCCCGCGACTCAAAAAAAAAAAATAATAATAATAATAATAATAATAATGAATGTTTTTAAAGATAGAGTAAAATATGATTAGTGACTATGTGAGATATTATGATTGATATAATATGCTCGGTTGAGTTTAATGTCAAGTCTTTATCGTTGTGCTTTGGATTACTTAAAAGTTTTCAATGGTTAGTATAAACCACTATATCCCATAATGACTCATCACGCTAATTCTTAACATAGAGTGTATCGTTTTCTCATATACTATTTACGATGGTTATAAGCCCACTTTTTCTGTAGGTTATATATTTAATTATGCAATTGATTGTCTCTACATCGGCGAAATTTGGTTAATTTTTTAAATTGAATGTTTTGTATCCGTGATAATCTCATTTCTTTTGATGAAGAAGAAATCCACTTTTTTATCTTATATTTCTACATTTAAGATCCGACTTGCATTATGGATACTAATAAAAATTTAACGAGTATATCAAACAAAAGTTTGTTTTGCAACTCATAAATACGATAAGGACATTGATGGATTTTATTTTAACAATATAAATAGAATTGGTGTTTAAATTTTATTTTTTGAAAAACAAAAGTCAATTAAAATTCTTAAGCGAACAAGTATAGCCAAAGTTTCAACAATATTATACAAAAAATGACAACTAGAAGGGAGACTCGGTACTTCACCAGGACACCAGGTTAGATCGAGTAGCAAAACGGTTTAAGGAAGCACATCATAAGCTCATATCGAACTTGTAGTATCAAACAACACTACACTATAAGAAACATGAATAGTGACTATGTTCATGTGTGTTATATATGTCAACTAATGAAAGTTTTAATGTGTAAGCATTAGGTTAACGAGATAATTGCTGAATAGTAATCATCCTTAAAAATATTATCTTTTGGATAATGTCCATCTTATCCAATTATCCTCACCAAGTCACCATAAATATGATGTTAACACGCCTTAAAATCCTTTCCCACTCTTGATAAAATGTATGGATTATTATTAAAGCTTATAATTATTTACCACAAGTTATACATTTTTTTTGGTATATGTAGACGAACAGGAAGAGTTAATTATCACAAAAATAGTGATGGATTACATTTATAATATGTTGATATAATCTAATAAAAGCACTTGACCTTCCGGAAGGGTTGGCAAATTGGTTCGTGTTTGATACTTTTGTTAATCGTGTCGTCTGTAACCTGTTAAACACGACAAGACACGAATTGTCAGCTCTGCCTTCTAAGTTAATGACATGGGGGTGATGGTTAGGACTTGAGATCTTATGGTATCGGGTTTGAAACCTTGCTCAAGAAGTCAAACGGGTGAGTCAGACTTGAAGTGTCAAAATCAGTATAGATTGTTGACATCCTGTCTCAGATAGACCCCTCGGTTATTGAGGGTACTCTCAAACACAATTAAACAAATACTAGTAAGATTGATATATAGATATTTTTTCAATCTAGCACAATAGTATTTGTTTATTATTAATAAAAAGCTGAAAGAATCTTATATAATCAACAAGATACCCGATCCACATTCCACATGCTCATCCCACCATCTTGGCAACGTGATCTACGTCACGAATATACCAACTGCCCTATTTATCGTTTTCTTATACTATTGTAGGCCTCTTATTTATAAAATGTTATCCTTTTGTTTTCATAATAAATCCATTATTTTAATTACTAGTTACCACTTTATTAAATGATAAAATAACCAAAGCTTGCTACCTTTTATTATAGGATAAAATCATAAAACAATAATCAAGGTTCATAATTATTCTATTTCACTTGACACCTATTAATTTAGTTGTTGTGGGCGTGAAAAGGGGGGGGGGGGGGGGGGGGGTAAAGTGAGCTGGCCCGACACACCGCGTTAGGGCTTTAAAGGCTAGAAGGTAAGGGGGGGATCCACTAGCATGTTAACGGGCGGCAATGGAGAAAAAGGTGGGGCCATAAGGCTTTAACAAGAAAACAATGGTGTTAAATCACAAATGATACTTTATCATAGCAACGGAGCTTTAAAATGAATTGCTTGTTAAAGACTCACGTAGCGCTTTAACTTAGGCCTTATGTTGTTTTATAATATAGATAATGTGGTTTAATTTAACAATATTTAACCTTAGGTGATTTTATAATTAAGATAATGTTTCAAGTAACTCGGCTACTATCAATAGACATATTTGCTTACAAAACAAAAGCCATAACAAGAGAAACAAAGAACAAGAATGAAGAATCAATTACATTAGATTTTGTTTTTATACAAGATGCATACAAACACAATGTGCAAAAGAATGGTAAGAACCAAATGAAACTTTTGACATTTTCTAAAAACATGTTAAAAACATCCTTAGCTTCTTCTCCAACTTGCATCATAGGAGAGGAATCTTTAGGACAAACAAAATATATATAAAAAAAAACAGTAAAAGCATCAGAAATTACAGTAATTTAAACAAGTTAAACCTATTCAAACTTTGTACACATCATCACCCGACCCATACCAAGGTTCAAACTCTAACCGGTAGAGTCTGAATGGGCTCTGTCTGATGCTTCCCGGTTGGCTTTGATTGATTCTGAGTCCACATGGAATGTGCAGCCAACACTCGGTCCAGTAGATCTTGTGGTACCGGCTCACCCCGTCGTTGCTGAGGGGCGATACTTGCAGTGTGAACCAATGTTTTCCATTTATCCTATATTAACATATACGAAATCACACTCGTAACAACTAATAATCCATAATCTAATATAATCTTATAAACTTATAATTTTGGTTTCTTACCTTCAGATCCACATAAGTCCGATGGTTTGCGTCATCAAATGCGCGGTTTTTAGCATCGCGCCATCTGTAAAGAAACATAAATAAAGTTACTTTTTACCGAATAACATATTTTTATCCAGTAATATTGAACATTGTGGGGTCAGGTCCACACCTTCCGGTTCCAAGTGTTTCAACTGCTGCCACGAGTGCTTCTACTTCAGAAACCGAGAACGGTCTACGAGTTCGTCGTTGTGAAAGTTCAGATCTTTTGCTGTCTTTATGGTTCACCGGGATTATTGAAATCACCTCTGCATTCAGTGGTTTGATTGGCACGATAGCTTTAGCGTTAATATCCACTATTTCTTCAGTTGACTCCTTTTCACTTTCTTGATTATTCTCAATTTGGTTGTCCATAGTAGTTGATACAGGAGTATCCATAGCTAGAGAACTAATAATACATTGATGAAAAAGTCAAACCAAAATGTCAACAAATGAGTAGCATATATGTGAAGGGGATATTTCATAATTAATGTTATACCTGGCTAGCGGTTCATGATTGTCATATGATGGCAACATTGGAGATTCTTTATCGGAATCTTGTAGAAAACTCGGTTCTAACATGAATCCCAAAGTGTCATTGTTTAAGGAAATGCCTGTTTGTTGTAGTGTTATGTTGTCATCTCTAATCTTCTTGCCTTCAAGAAGCACACCTACATGCAATTCGCTTCCTAAAATAGCTGTCACGGCTTCCATAACCGTCCTCTGTGAACATTGAAATATCTTAACACAAATCATAATGATGATCCATATTTAATTTCAAAATAGTGGATCATACTGTGTACCTTCAAAGAACCTACTGTCGATGTCTCTGGCATTTCGATATACAGTTCTGGTACGCTAAACGACTTTATGCTAAATTTCACTGAATTAAAAATTATCGCACGTGTGAGAAGTTATATATAAGTTATAACCATACACACACATATATATAAATGAGAGAGTACCATGACCATCTTTAGATGGAAAGGAACTTTTATGGTTGATAGCTGAAGATGTTACGGCTTTTGCTGCATGACAATATATAACGCGCAATCGTTAATTAAATGTCTAAATATGGGAAATATATCTAAAAAATAAACTGGATATTATTACAGACCTGTAGGTAAATTAGATATACTTTCACTGCTTGTCTCCTGAACATAATCAGGTTTTGAGCTATGATGGAACAGCTTTCTTCTCTTACCGTTGTGGTCAAAGAGTTTGACTCCAACCCCTAAAATAACCAATATTATAACCTTATAAGAAACATAATCACATAACATGAAATTGCGGAATGTGTTAAAAGAGAGTTATTTACTTTTACTAGTAGTGTTATGTTCATAATCTTTCAGCTTTGGTAATGATTTCCAATGCTTATTAGCAGCCATGATCTTCCTCATTCTTCTATATCCAACACGCGACTGGAACTTAAACGCCCTCATTTTGGTAACATGTTGATTAAAGCTAAACGAATTTTCGTCATCATCTCTAATACCTATCTTTACATTATTCCTATAAAAGGGTAGATGTACACCGTTACATGATTTATGTAACACACGTTGATTCACACGTGATTTAACTGTGGTTAAATCTTCACAATGTTTCTCTACTGCATATGTCTGTACTTTGCCTCCATTACTATCCATTTGAACATCATTCTTGCCATTGGCAGTCTCCAATTTCACATTAGTAGTAATCATCGAAGCATGTTCAACACCAGAATCACTATCAGAATGTTGCGAATCCTTCAGCGGGATTGAAGATTCTATCTTTAACTCGGGTCCAGGAACAAACTCGCTCTCACCACAGCATCCATGATCAAGATAATCTAATCTTAACGGATTGAGTTTAACGTCAACTGGTTCCTTCTTGACACCATCTTTAATAATACTAATTTGTTCTTTTGTTTCTGGACCTGTGCTAGAAACCGAACTTTCACTCTCCTGCAATAACTTGCCGGCAACAGCGGCTAACAACTCAAAGGGGCAAATTTCACTACCAGCTGATGATTTCTTATGCGGAGTCCTCTGAATAAAAAAAGAAAAATGTCATTATAGAAATTGTTATGTTACAAATCGGGTTAAGTTCTGATTACGAAATCTAATTTTTACTTACCCTTAAAGATCTAGGAGCTTTAGGTACCACAGGGGCACGAAAACCATCGAGCCCGCCATAATATAATCTCTTCTTTGACACCATCTTTTAGGCATACATATCCAGTTATGTTAATCTGTTGTCAGATAATGAAACAATCAGAAGTTTCATATAAACTAATAACAGAGCTTTCATATTTATATTATGCGGTTAAATAATAGCTCATGATCATAAACATCGATGACTCGTTAACCAAACATGGTGAAAGTCCAACAATAGCAGTAACACAACTTAAGGTCAAAATAGCATGTACGGATGGATCCGGTCTATATCTTTACTAAACGATCTTCGACAACAAAAAAAAACTTAATTATGCACCAATTCATAAGCAAATAACTGACAGCCATTGTTACACCAGAAACATGATCCCATAATTTAGGAGGTAAGATTAATAACGACAAAAAAAAAACAAAATATAAATGAAGATAATGATATAGATCTATGAAAAGCTGGCCTTAGTCCCCACATAGAAACCACCTCATGTTTAGTCAAACACTTAACACAGTTTCAAGTTTCAATCATCATATTAACAAATAAGGAAAACAAGACTAAAAAGTATTAAGTACACAAAATCATGCATTCATACAACATATCAATTTCCTAATAAAAAAACAATAAAAAATAAAAAAAACACATCCACAAATAATTGAACCATAAACCTCATAATCCATAAATCAAACTTTATGATCTAATTGAAGGTCAAATGGTTATTAATAATGCACCGAAACCCATTCCGACCCGGACCCGGACCCGTTCCGACCCGACCCAAAATAATTCTTTTTTTAATTCGACCCGATTCCCCATTTAAAACCATAACCGTTCTGACCCGACCCGACTTAGACCCGATAACATCTTCAATTCAACACGATTAAATTTCCGATCCGATCTCTACACCACAATTTCCACCGATCGAAGATCAAATCCAACAATTAAACCCTAATTCTCCAATTCCGGTGGAGATCGGACCAAATCTCTTATAAAAAACACAAATTCCGACGAATCGAACCTTTAGATTCAATACCCACCAATCAATTGAACCAAAATCAATAAAATTAAAGATCGATCGTGAATCTTTAACTGGTTTATGATCTGGGTAATTCCGATATTACACGTAACTGTACAACAATTTGATTAATTGGGTTTTGGAATTGAATTGAAGAAGAGATTGGGATGAAAATGGAAAGAAAGAGGGTTTAAGGTCCGGTTTAAATATTTGGGGAGGAAGGGTAGAATGGTAATTTGAGGAGGTGGATGTGGGTGAAAGAGCATGTGACCGTAAACCCTCTAATCTGATTGGGGCGGTTTTTAGGACCACTTTACCCTTGCGTGGATATGTGGATAGCTTTTGACACGTGGATTGGTTTTACAAATCTTCCATAACTCCACTTTTGTTTTTTTGTTTCTCTTTTCTGTTTGTGAATTGTGTATTGTGGACCAGATTTGTTTACTGTTTGTTTTTTTTTTCACTTTGTGTTAAAACAAAAACAAAAGTAAAAGTGTGTGTGGAGGAGATATTGGGATTTGCTAATCCTAGTTATAAGGGTAAAAGTTACAAGAAGGCTAAGGGTAGTGGGGCTTGATCAAACCACAAGTGAATCAATACATTTACAACACGTAGGCGATGATACGGCACGTGATCAAGTCCCTGGATCAAGCCCCATAGGGTGTAGTGGGGCTTGATTGATCCACCCCCAATTATTTATCCAACCCATGCCCAACCATCCGTTCAAGCCCCGCGGTCCCAGCCATGGGACTCGTCCGCGCCCCTGACCACTTGATGGGTGTAGTGGCGTTCACGAGCCACCTTACCCGCCACCTGGACCGCGCCCCTTCCTTCACCCCCCATTACCCACAGTCTAATAAATGTTTGATCTTAAGTTATAATATAGTCATGCCAAAATTTAAACCATGGTTTTGTCATCAAAGACAAAAATCTTTACCATCCAACGAAGTTAAAATGACATTAACTTTAGTAGTCAGTGCTTTGTGTTAGTAGGTCGATAAGGCCGCATGTTTATAGCATAACGAAACATAACGATAGTTACAATTAAAACCTAATTATTAATGAATAATGATATTAACAATGAACCATAATAAATAGATGTTTTGAATTGCTCTCCTGCCGATGGAGTGGGAAGAAATTGAATGCTCAATTGTACCAAAATACAATTGCCAGTATGGCAAAAATATACAATCTTGAAAAATGGGTAAAAACCCATAAAAAGGAAGAACATTTAGTTGCGGCAAACAACAAGGACAAATCTAAGGCACATTAGTTGCGTCAAGAGGCACGACACTCAAGCCAGGATGACAAGAGCTATGCTTGCAACAGAAGCTACAACGACAACATGGTGCAAGAAGCTACGGCTACATCAGAGCTGTGACTTTGTCGACACAATGAAAGGCATGAAAGGGATAGTAATATGAAAAAAAAAGCTTCTGATACCTTATAAAATTAGGAACAACTGAAAGGCATTGTGCATTACTAATATTTTATTTATAGGATTATAATAAAGATAAATGTAATGAAACCTAATCAGATAATATCCTCGTGTTATGATAACGATACAATATGACGAAGGTCATAAAGAATATATTTTATAATGGTGTAATGATCATTGAGCGAAAGACATCATTCAGTCACATCATCACCACATCACCACTCTTCTCAGTCACTAAACTAGTGTTATGGTCTCACTCACGCTTTTAATTATTTTTCAAAAGCAATTAATATTTTATACTTTGTTAAAACTCACTACTGGCTTTTTCACGAGCATGCGTTGGCTTATGCATGGCCGATCACTTGAGGTCTCACAAGTCACAATGGGATGGTTACAGTGGGATGCACCTAGGGGAGGGATTACGTGAATTAATGACGTGCCATATTCACGGAATCACGGGTGGTGCTTCTTATGGGCCATAACACATAGTATAGAAAGAAGCTGCATCCATAGAGAAAATAAACAACCGGTGGCACTTGTACAAGTATTTAGGTACGTGATTGTGTATGGGTTTAATTTAAAACAACGCTGAGTCTTGGACGAGCTTATTATTAATAACTACATGTGTAAGTGTAATTTACTCGAACCGCATTACATACATTAAATTTAATAACCGTATGGCTATTGAGATGGATTTTTAGCCTCCAGTATTCCTTCTTTTTGTTTTTGTTATTTTCCTGATTAAATCATGTCACCAGCAGATTTTATATTTTTGCGTGTCAAAATAGGGTTTTCAATTTAATTTGATTTGCTTGACTTTTCAAATGCGCTTTTATTTTCTACTTGAGTTATTTTTTTAAAAGCGACTTTAAAATTTCTTTCAAAACAAAATAGTATACATACATATTAATAAGTTATTGACGTGGTCTAAATAGTTACGTCTCACAAATCTGGTGTTCAAATATTGTTCCCTAACAGGCGGTATGTGGTTTTTTTCTTCTGAATTTTTTATACTTAATTGTCCAGCGTAAAGGAAGTAGACATAAAATTGTACTCCCTCCGTCCCATTTTAAATGTCACGTGATCCAAAACACACAAATTAAGAAATGTTTGATCATTTTATTTTATGAGCTGTAAAATGCAATAATGTCCTTTAAGTTATTATGGATAAAAATCATTTTTTGTAAAATGAAACATCTAGTATATGTAATAGTAAGGGCAAACAATTGAAAATTGAATTTATATTTATAGAAATGACATTTAAATTGAGACAACCAAAAATAAAAAAATGGACATTTAAAATGGAACGGGGGTATATAAGATACAATCATTACAAATTATCTATACTACTCAACGACTCAATGTTCCAAAGTGTATATATAATTAAACAGCCACTAGTTCACTTGATCATGATGCCTATTCAATTGGTCCGCCCATGATAGTTTGCAAATGTTCATTGTTAGAAACTTTAATTATATAAATTTTGATAACCCGAATAAATACTTGAATAATTTATATTTTAAGTGAGATTTTAAGATGAGTTTGATTGATTAAGATCGAGTTTCAAGTAATAAGTGTTTCAACCATTAACCTTTTAATCACATAATACCATATGGGTACCATAATACCATAAGTAACGGTTACATGGCGAGCACAAAGTCATATACTAGACACGAGTTTATAATAAGTATTGTACATTTGTACTAAACTATTAACGATATTCGCGATAATCAGTATATCATACTATATAAAATTGAACTGCTTCTGCAACAATAATAAAATATTGATAATTTTAATGTAAGTTTAAACTATTAAGATAATAACATTTTCATGTGAGAGATCAATAAGAATTAAATAAACATGCCATGTCGGTGTTAGAGTTAATCCTATGACTTGACATTATTTACGGAAATGGTCTTTTAATAATAAAACTATTATAAAACTGATTCGTATTTTCGTTATTTTGCTTCTATATTTGTAACAGTCGTCACTTTTAACAATTAAGCACTCAAGCTGTAAAGTTGTGAAAATAATTAATTTTCCAATCACGTTTGTCGTGTGTTTTTTCTATAATATTTTTTTTATAAAAGTCACTTGGATTACTTACAGGAAACTCGTACGTCAGTCTGCCCGATATTCTCCATTTCCCGAGTATGAAACTGTAGGATGCTAGCCTGGTGTAGAGGTAGGATACCAAAAATATCCAATTACCCTTAAGTACCACCCGCGGGTCACAAAGAATCCTCTTATAAGCCACCCGCAGGACCCATGGACCACCCGCATATCACGAATGAGGAGGAACGTCCTCACAACACACGCGGAAGCATCATGGCATCTTCAAAAGTCATCCGCAGGACAGGATATCTGTCCGCCTAAACATCCAGAAGACAATGTCAGCGGGACAGCTGTCATCACTCAAATACTCTCTAGAAGAAGGTTCATGATTCTTACTTGGGGAATACGTAACTAAACAGCCAATAAATAAAGGACACCTGGCCAGTTTGTTATAACCGTGCACATGGACAGGGTGCAATCCATCCTATCATTGGGCGACGCGTGTCCAGGTTGTTATACCCATGCACATGGGACGTATAGCTCAACCTATCATAAGAGAACACGCGTCTAGGCAGTTATCAAAGATCTTCTGGAAGAGGACAGCTGGCCCAATCACCTTCCTACATCCTTCGGCTATAAATACCCTGTCAAACGGTATGAGGTATTCATTCACTCACTTGCATTCTGACTACACTTAGTCTGTTTACTTCAGTATTTTCTCCATTTACGAACGTTACTGATTCTCACGCTAGAGGGTGGTTACAGGAAAACCCCCCCTCTTGTCCTTCCTGTAACGAGACTCACGGTGTCTGTTTTGCAGGTTCCGGTCATTGGACTTTGGGAAGTCACACTCATATCATTGGTAGTAATTATCGTATCTTACCATGTGGACTCATTGGATCCAGGACTCTTACCCGGGGAGTGGATCCGTGTTTCTTCACCTGGCAAAATCCCGAAGGAAAGCTCATATATCAGTCAGACACAAAGATTATCCTCAGGAGAAATCCCATCACAATTGAGAAAACCTTCTGACACAACCACAAACTTTTTTGACTCTTTTTTTGTTTACACATGTGACACTTGAACTTAAGAGATACTCAACTTTAAATGAAGTCTTTAGGTAACTCAATCTCAATTACATATAGTGTTAATAAGAATTATACCCGGTGCGTTGCGCCAGAACTATGGGTGGCAAACCCAACCCAAATGGATTATTTTGGGTCAAGATGGATAAACTTTAAAAGTAAACTGGGTTAGGATGAATCATAAAATTTCTTCAAGTGCGTCAGGATGGGTTAAAAATATACAAATGAGTTTCATTTATAGGTTAAAATGGGTCAAAAACAAATATCCAAGTTATCCAAAATTTATCTAATTCAAAATACCCAAACTATCACGTGCGAAACAAAACTCATCCGAAACCCAAAAAACGATCAAAACGAAACAAAAACCCCGAACTGACTAAAACGAAACAAAAACGAAACTAAACCGAAATAGAAAGCCGACCAAAACGAAACAAAAAAATAGGAATGAAACCGAAAAACTGACCAAAACGAAACAAAAAAGCGAAATGCAACCGAAAAACTAACCAAAACTAAACAAAAACAACGAATCGACCAAACCGAAAAAAAACTGAATAGAAATAGAAAAACGAACAAAACGAAACAAAACAACTGATATGAAACCGAAAAGTTGACCAAAACGAAACAATAAAAGCTAAATGCAACTGAAAAGCGGAGCAAAACAAAACAAAAACACCGAACCGACCAAAACGAAACAAAAAACCGAAACGAAACTGAATTGAAATAGAAAAACGACCAAAACGAAACACAAAAGCGATATGAAACCGAAAAGCTGACCAAAACGAAACAAAAAAAAAACGAAATGCAACTGAAAAGCTGAAATCAATATAAAACAAAAACACCGAATCAACGGAAACAAAAACCAAAATGAAACTGAACCGAAATAGAAAAAATGACCAAAACGAAACAAAAAAAACGAAATGCAACTGAAACCTGACCAAAACAAAACAAAACACTGAACTGACTAAAGCAAAACAAAAAAACCGAAACGAAATAGAAAAACGACCGAAACAAAACAAAAAAAACTGAATTGAAACTGAAAAACTGACCAAAAGTAAACATAAAAAAAACTAAATTCAATTTAAAAACCGGACCAAAACGAATCAAAAACACTGAACCGTTCTAACAAAACAAAAAAACTGAACCGAAATAGAAAAACGACCAAAACGATACAAAAAAAACCGATATGAAACCGAAAAACTGACCAAAACGAAACAAAAAAAACGAAATACAATCAAAAAGGTTACCAAAACGAAACAAAAAAAACTGAAAATTAGCCGACCAAAATAAAACAAATAAATTGAAACGAAACAAAAAAACGAAATGAAACCGAAAAAACTGACTAAAACAAAATAACACTGAAACCAAAAAAACCGAGAAATCGAAACCGAAATCATTGAAACCGACCTAAATGAAAAAAAAAAACAAAACTGAACCGGAAAAAACTCTCAAAAACTCGTACCTGAACCGATACAAAACGTTTTTTTTATGAACGAGGATGATGGGGAAATATTTTAGTTATTTTACATTTTGCGTTTTTTATTTATATTTTGAGTTATTATTTTTTAAGGAATATTGGTTTTTAATACTCCAAACTTTCACTCGTTGGTAGATATCACTCCCAACTTTTGATTTGTTACTCACCACTCCCAACTTTCACCCTATTTATTTTTGACACTCCCGAACTTAACGAACCCTAACTCCGTTAGTTTTTTTGCTGACGTGACATTGTTCTTGCTGATGTGGCATTGTTTTTGCTGACATGGCACTTTTTAATAAAATAAATAAAATAATAATCATATTAATTATCACCAACACTACCCCCACTTTGTCTCCATCTTCTTCCTCATGCCACTTCTATAATGACGGCAAGCTACCACCACAGACCACCAAGAAGGGCATGCTCTCCGGCAGCCGCTAGAAGACTATCAATCTTTCATCGTGTCCACCTCACCTCTCTACCAAACTCGCATGCACCTTCTCCACCAAGTAAACCCTAGTTCCGGCTAAAACCATGGCGGTGGAGAAGTTAACAAAACCAGCCCGGCTGATTTCGATTCCAGGAGCACGAGTTATTGTGTACATGACGACCGACTGATTTCGATTACACAAGTTCCATCAAACAATGGTGAAGCAATTATGGGTTGTTACCAAAACCCTTTGTTGTTAGAACCGTCGACGTTGATAGTAACCTTAATCAAGGTTTCAACGACATATCTAGAGAGAGATTATGAAGGTTTTTAGGTGGGGGTGGGTTATTGAACGACGATTTGCTGATGGGTCCGTTAAGTTCGGACAATTTATAAAAGTCACCGGTTTTCAGGTGGGGGTGGGTGGAGGTGCAGGCGGCGGCAGCGGTAGATGGGGAAGATGGGATGGGCCAACCATGGTGGTGATGGTTTCCATCTGTGGTGGTTTTATGCCATGGTGGTGGTTGTTCACGGCAGTCTTCATCGGAGAATATTGTGGTGGCTTGCCGGAGGGGAGGGGTTATGGCAGTAACAAAAGGGATATGAGGAGGTGGGGTTGGGTATTTTTTTTAATCATAAATATATATTAAAATGTTTTTAATTTTTACCAAATGACTTTTAATTTTTTTTAGAAGGGTATTTCCATGTAGCATGTCACCTCAAGCATAAAATGTCCACATCAGCATTTTCATTAACGGAGTTAGGGTCCGTTAAGTTCGGGAGTGCCAGAATCAAATAGAGTGAAAGTTGGGAGTGGTTGGTAACAAATCGAAAGTTGGGAGTGGTATCAACCAATGGGTAAAAGTTAATAGTATTAAAAACTAATATCCATTTTTTTAATAGTTTTTTTGAATATTTTTTTGAGTGGTTTTTAAAACTCTTTGTATGTCAACCTTCACCTGGGTCAAGATGGTTTAGTTTTACCCATCTTGACCCATATCCATCCTAACCCTCTATTTTAAAAATCCATCCTGACCATATATCCATCCTGACCCATACCCATCCTGACCCATTGTCACACCCCCAATCTAGGCCTAGGAGTATGAACCATAGTTGGTACCACATTTGTAAATAAATCAGAGTAGCAGGTTAATGCGGAAGACTTTATAAAAACATAAGGATCATACTTATAAATATTTACAATACAAAAGAAGAGACGAAAGTCTTGTTTAGTTTTACTTGTTTTATAAGTTTTACAAAACCACAATGTTTTAATATTTACACAAAATTATCCGAGCCATCGGATTCTTGAGCTTCTTCGTCTTTCAAGCTCTATTCTTGGTTACCTGCAAAATGTTAAATAAAATACGTCAGCAACGAATGCTGGTGAATATGCTGACGCTAAAAATACTTTATTTACTTAATTACCCCTCGAGACCACGTAAGCCTCGGCTCATCTTGGCTTAGGAATAATCAAGTTAAACAATCATCATAAACTTGAGTCTCTACACTAGGTCACCTCAGCAAGACACAGCAGCGTCTCGACATAACTTAGGTACCATAAATATACACAAGGTCATTCTCACTCGAACATACTTTTGTTCGGCCCATCGTGGCTGGAGGTCGTGACCAGGCGTGGTGCGATGTGCCCACCGCATACCACATATGTAAGGATCCAGACAAACGTATACCATAGCCTGAGGGCTAGGCTTATACTCTTATTTACAATGTTTTTAGAGACACGTAGCCTCATGTAAAGTTTTACACATAACACGTTTGTTTATTTGAAAACAAGTTTGTAAAAGTGGGGCGTATTCACCTTTTGATAGGGATCGGTTTCCAACACCGTCCGTGAGTTCTCCTCTTGCTATCTCGCACCTATAGTACGAGTATAACTTTTGTTAGTCGGATACACGATCCGGCTTAAGACCTTTAGTCTTGTTTACCTCGATGAACCTTTAGTTCATAATCTCTTTTTTACTTTAAAACCTTTAGTTTATTCATAAAACCCGACGTTTCTTCTTCTTTAAGAAACGTATTCTTTTCTTTATTATTTAAGTATATTCATTATACTTAAATAATATACTTTATAACAAAGAATAATCATATACATATATACTCATACATATATTTTATTTTTCTTTCTTTATTTTCTTAGTTATATATTTCTTTGTTAATCATCGAGTATAATTTCGACTTAGGGCATTAAGTCTTCATAATATTTTATTATTATTTTGGTTGGGCATCATGCCTACCTTTGTCGGCTCAATAAACCCTAGTCACTCGGGCAGCACTTCGACGCCGTTAACTTTTCAACGCTCGCTTTGATCAACACTTTTTCACTTGGCACACTTCTCGAGACACCAACACTCTTCGGCACGCACTTCGAGGTATTTGTCAGAACGTCGGGACAGCCCTTCCTTCTTGATTATATTGTTGTTGGGAATTGGCACGAATATCGAGGTTTCGGGGCACGCAAAACGAAGTGGATCGATGGCACGTATTTCGAGGTAGTGCGAGAAGTTAGAGAGAGTAATGTGTGTGATTTTGAGGTGTGAAGGGTTCAAACCCATGGCTTCCTATTTATAGCCAGATTTTGGACCCTATCGCGGTATGCGATGGGTCACTTGGCACGTGCTGACACGTGGCAGGCGCCGAGTCCACGTGGCGACACGTGGCAGACGTGTTGCCACGTGGCGGCAACCGTTGCCACCATGTGCCACGTGTCACAATCTGTCAGACACCCCATCGCGGTACGCGATGGGTGTCTCTCTTGATTTGTCGCGTAGCGCGATGGGACAAGAAAACAGATTTTTCATTTTAGTCCCTGGAGTTTGGAAATTGGTAGAAATGGTCCCTTGACTATGGAAAATTGACATTTTTTGCCCGAAGTTTACGTAATGTTACACCCATCACACAAATCCAACACAACCCACTCTCATTGCCACCTCTAGCCGGAACAGTTGATTGGTAAAACCCGAATGATAGGATGGTAATTTAACATGAATTCGATCAGTATCGGTTACGTTCATTATGGTAGGAACAACGTTGATAAAATCCAATCGTTAAAACAGAAACCAAAAAAAATTCGTCAAATTAATATATAAATAACAAAGTATTTAAAGACGTTTATTCGTTAGGTAAAACAAAAACAAAAACAAAAATTCATCAACTTAATATATTAATAACAAAGAATTTAAAACGATGTTTATTCATTGGGTAAAACACAAGCATCGCGGTCCCCGGTGTTTCGGGGGTGAGTCTATAAAACTCATGCGTTGGAAAAGCCGAGCATTATGATGGCGAGTCAACGCGAATTCAATCAGTTTCATTTACGGTATAACCAACGTTGGTAAAACCCAATTGTTAAAATCCAAAAAATATAAATTGGTAAAATTAACATAAAAAAATCTAAATATTTTAAACGACGTTATTCGGTCGGTAAAACCCGAGTGTTGTAGTTCTCGGTGTTGTGCAGGTGAGTCGTTAAAACCCGAACATTGTATGTGCCACGCGTTGCAGTGGTAAGTCGACGCGAATTCGGTCAATTTTGGATACGTTCGCTACAGTACCAGGACTAAAGAAAAAATCAATAAAGCCTTGGCGTTGGTAAAAGGTGAGTATTGTGAGTGCCGAGCGTTGCGGTGGTGAATCGGTATAACATGGGCCTTGGTAAAACCCAAGTGTTGTCGGTCCTGGATATTATGACGTTAAATCGACGTGAATTTGACCTATTTCGGTTATGTTCGTTACGAAAGCTAAAATGAAACAATAAAAAACATAAAAGTTAATTTGACCAACGGTTTTGTGCCACTTGGACCAATAGATGGCTAAGCGGCACCAAACTTTACAATTATTTTATAGTAATAATATAAAAAAAGTTATTTATTTATGTAGCCATGGGCTTTTTTAA
Source organism: Bidens hawaiensis (assembly GCF_021521415.1). Taxonomy (NCBI): domain Eukaryota; kingdom Viridiplantae; phylum Streptophyta; class Magnoliopsida; order Asterales; family Asteraceae; genus Bidens; species Bidens hawaiensis. The sequence continues at coordinate 232,742 of NW_027493212.1, forward strand.
CCTCTCTTCTTCAAAGGCCTTCCAAAAACCCGTAATGGATTAGCTGGACTAAGGGTGTGTTTGGGATTGCTTATTTAGGTGAAAAATGACTTTTGATTAAAAGGACTTATAAACTTATGAAATTTTGAAAAGAGGTTTTTAAAAGAATGTTTGTATTAGCTTATGTGCTGGGGAAAACCAAAATGACCAAAATAGACACTCTTTTTTAAAAAAAATGTAATGGGGTTTTAAGGGTGAGAGGGGTGTAATAGGTAAATCAAACTCATTAAGTTAATAAGTTGTATATTCCTAACTTTTCAAAACCCCTCTATTTTGCCTTCACCATAAGTTAAAATTCATAAGACCTTATGGTTTGCCAAACACCTTATTAACTTTTCAAAAAGTTTATAAGTTATAAGTTGATGAAAATAAGGAATCCCAAACACCCCCTAAGGAACCACAACCTGCCGTTTAATATGAATCGCTAACTTCATTGTTGCCTTCAACCAAGGGATAGTTTTGCAATTCTCAGTAAAGGTTAATTACTAAAGCCAAAACCTCATTGGTGGTCTTGACATCAAAACAATAGGTGGACGTCTAAGAACACGGATTTCATATTACTTTTCATTCAAAGAAAAGATCGAGACAGTAGACAATAGCCTTCTTGCCAAGCCCAATCACGGTTTGATTTCCTCTTGTATTGCGTCAATGGATCAAGTAAAGCAAACAAATGAAATATTTGCATCATTGGCCCACTTGACAAATGCTAGTTGGATTAAGTGTGAGAGAGGCAGATTTACCATGGTTCGAACCATACATGTGACAAGAATTTTGTAGGAACCTCCTGGGGTCCTGATTCCATTCCAACAAATGAATGCCTCTAAGAAGGGAGAACATAATTGTTCTGGGATTCGAACTCGGGTAAGGTGAGTTGTATGCAGATGGTAAGTCTTTCAGAGTCCATCAACAACCAGTTGCACTAAAGTCTTTTAAAAAAATATATTATTATTGTATCAATATTACTGCTTACACAGTTCTTTCCATTTTCAACTTAGCATTGACATTGTCTTTAAAAACTCTTATAAACGCAATCATTAGCAATCAAAAACCACTAAAGCTTTCATTATTGTACTTTAAATACTAAACCAACATTAACCTAAATCTTAAATGGGTATGTTAGTTCTTTTTATTTAGAAACAAGTTCAAATGGGAACAATAAATTTTGCCGTAACTGCAATAACTAATATTAATGATTAAATATTATGATCTGTAGGCAACTAAAACCATGAGTAGTCATAACTCTCTACTTCTAGGCAACTAAAATCAGAGTTATGATTTTTTACAAAAACAAGTTGTAGTCATAACTCTCCACCCCCAGGTATTATGTGCCACGTGGCGCCCAGTCACTTTTACACTTTTTGTTTTGTTTTTTTTTTTAATTTTTAATAAGAATAATCAAATAACAATAATATTTTATTAAATAAATGTTACATGAAAATAAAAAAAAACTATTCGTCGTCCTCGTCGCCTTCGCCCTCTTCGTCACCGTCCTCGTCGTCTTTGCCCTCTTCGTCATCGTCCTCGTCGTCTTTGCCCTCTTCGTCGTCGTCATCTTCGTCCTCGTCCTCGTCGCCGTCGTCCTCTTCGTCTTCGTTGTCGTTGTCTTCATCATCGTCTTCATTGTTGCCCTCGTTTTCACCAGGCAAAGGCTGATACATCCAAAGATGTTGGACCAAATCCTCCATTAGAGCGTTATGTATCTCTCTCGATCGCACGGAATCCGAGTTTTGGAGTCTTTGCTCCATACTTTCCGGAGTCCGTGGTGGATCCAGGTCCGGTATGAAAGTTGAACATATTGCTCTTCCCTCGTCCTCGATGATCATGTTATGCATTATGATACACGCATACATAGCACATTTCATTCTTTCTAAAGACCAAAGACGACAAGGATTTTTAACATAATGTCATCGTTGTTGAAGAACACCAAAACACCTCTCGATATCCTTTCTCGCAGACTCTTGCACTTTCTTAAAATACTGTCTTTTTTCATCCATCGGGTTTCTGAACGTTTTAACGATTATCGCGTACTATGGATATATTCCATCACCCAGATAGTATCCGTGATGGTAGAAGTTATCGTTAGCCCAAAACGAAGCGACGGGAACGGTCCCAGATATGTAACTATCTATCACAGGAGACTGCTCTAAGACGGTTATGTCATTGTTGGAACCTGAAACACCAAAGAATTCCAACCAAATCCAAAGGTCGTATGAAGCGATCGCTTGAAGGCCGGCCGTTGGTCCCTTTTGGTCACCTCGTGTGAATTGACCTCGCCATGTAGTTGGACAATTAGCTCATTCCCAATGCATGCAATCTACACTCCCTATCATGCCCGGGAAACCATACACCCTTGTATGTGCCTCGTAAAGACGTTGTAGATCGTTACAGTTGGGCTCTCTTAGATAATGTGGTCCATATAGTTTCAATATTCCTATATTTTACAAAACTTTTATAAAATAAATGATTAAAGTAAACAAGTTATAAAACTATTTAAAGAAAAACAAAAACGTACCGTAACAAAAATACTCCAAGGTGTCCCGAGTTGTTTTGTCGGCCATCTTTAAATAATCGTCGTTGATGTCGGCCGTGTTTCCGTAGGCGAGCACGCGTACGGCTGACGTAACCTTCTGAATAGCCGTGAATCCTAGCGTCCGTCGACCGTCAAACTTTTGCTTAAAGTAATCAAACTCACGCTCCAAATCATTGGTGATGCGCATAAATAAATTTTTAGACATCCGAAAACGACGCCTAAAGGTCTTCGGGTTCTTGTATCTCGGCGAGTCGCAGAAGTAATCCGTCATCAACCGGTTGTTGGCTTTGGTACGATCTCGTTCGATAGATGCTCTTTTTGAAACGGGGGTTGGTGGAGAGCTAATCGCACTCGTAACAGAACTCATATAAGTTGACGAGCGTAATCGCACTCGCAACCGCCTGTTCCTCCGCCGCGTCCTCGGCTTGTTGGTCGGGCACGAAAAACTGTTTATATATAGATGGAGGATCCATTTATATAGTGAATTTTGTGTGAGGAATTATAGAGTTGAAAGATAATTTTTATAAATTTGATGAGTTTTGATTAAGAATTAGTTGGTTTAATATGTAGGAATTTTTTTTTTTATTCCATTACAACGTTCCAATCCAACGGCTCTTTTTTTTATATTTGTGCCCATATCCGCGTTTTACATAAAACGTTCAAAAAATAGCCAAAACGTCGGGGGGGGGGGGGGGGGTGAGCGGTGTACCCCCGGCGTTATACCATAAAACACTCGGCACAACATGCCACTACAGACGGTCTAAGAATGATCTTTAAGCAATAACCTATTAGTTTTAGAACATATAAAGATTTGATCAACTAAAAACCCTATATTTTAATGTTTTAAAATTTTAATATACTCTCTTCATATTAGTGATCCATATCTAGATTCGTTACAAATTCACTTAGTTTGTTTGTAAGCTTTGGGGTCGCCTCACTTTCAAACTTACATTGTCACAATAATAGAATATAGACAAAATTACATAAATTGTCCTTTATGTTTACCCCAAATTTCACTGGTGGTCCTTTATCTTCTAAATTGATGTTTATTGTCCTTTACGTTTCAGAATCTTACAGTGTTTGTCCTTTAAGCCTAACCAAATTAAAAATCTTCGTTAAGTTGTGTCACGTGCTGCTCGCGTGGTGGTATAACCGTAATTTTACACTATTAAAAAAACATTTTTATTTTATCCCAAAACTCATATACATATATTTCTTTTGTCTTTCTATACCACCACCACCACCACCACACAACCCCATCGGACCACCACAAATACTCCCACTGTTACAACCTTCATCTTCATAAACTCAATACAATCAAATCTTCATTCCAGTAAGCTCCATTTCTGCACATTATAATTATGAAAATGTAGAAGATATTTTAAACAATCACTTCTTCATCAAACCTTTACATCCATGGCTTTTCTTTTAGTCCCCAACTACACCATAATCCTGACACGTTACCCACTAACCAATTTTAACCCCTTTAAAAAATCAACCCTAATTCAAATATCAACCTTAACTTACAAGGAATGATCTCTTCAACAGAAAACCCTAAAACGTGTTTCTCTTTGTCAATCGACGGTGGCAAATCTAAGGTTTGTAGTCGGGGTGCGGCGGCGACGGATCTAGGGTTTGATGGCCGCACCAGGGTTGAGATGGATCCAGGGTTTGGTGTTTAGAATCAGCCAACGTGTCGCGGAGAATACAATCAACTTGTTCTTCGCCGGCTCAATTTCAACGACTCGCCGCCGTCGCCGTCTTCTCTTCTGCTACGCAGCTCAAGTGGTTAAGGTTGAATAGTGGTTAGCGTGAGGGTGATGTGGCGGTGATGTGGGAATGGGTCATAACAGGTGGTGGGTGGTGGCGTATGGCGGCGGCAAGTGTGGTAAACCGGTGAGAGAGGGAGAGAGAGAGAGAGAGATATTTTTTTAAATAATTATGTAAATGATGGTTATAAAATTGGGGGAATATGAAAATAGATGAAATTATTGTGAAATTACTGTTATGCCCTCACATGACCTGCACATGACTTAACTTAATGAGGAAATTTAACAGAGTTATGGTTAAAGGACAAACAATGTTATATTTGAAAACGTAAAGGATAAAACATGTCAATTTTAAAGATAAAGGACAATTAGTGAAATTTGGTGTAAACATAAAGGACAATTTATGTAATTCTGTGTAGAATATAAGACACATGAGATGATCAAATATGGATGATTTACTACACAATCAAGAACGGGTGATGATGATCAAATATAGATGATTTACTACACAATCAAGAACGGATGATTACATGCTTGTAGGATATAATGTCATTAATATGGTTTCATAGTTGATTCTTTCTAGGACCAACATGTTACGTTTAGGTAATTGATCATGTGTTATATTAAGGTTATGCGTTGTGGGTTAGCTAACAAATACTATTTGAAGTGTCATGTCACTGTTACATCAGCGGTGGGGCTTTAACTAGCTCACCTCCTTAATGTTGCGGCGCGGTGTAGCCGGCTTGAAGGGTTGATGTGGCAGCCAAGACGCCAGCAACGTTACTCATCAACAACCAGCCTGACAACCATAACTTTCTCATTCCTTATGCCCTGTTAACCCCAAACCTAACAACCTTGCAATGGGAAAAAAGAAAAAAGAAAGAGAACACAAAAGCAATGTCCATTTCTTTCGTAACTAGTCACGGAATTGTGATTGACATAAGTAATATAAAGAAAAACGAAAAATCTTCATGATGTATTTGACCATACACCATGCGATTGAGACAAACAGGATAGATTATAAATTTATTAACAGTTAACTTTCTAAACTAAAAGAAATGTACCTTGTGAACAAAAATTACTTCGCGTTTAAATTTAAATAATTGATGTTCAAAATTAACAAAATAGATCGCGTGGCCTAATGGATAAGGCGCTCGCCTCCGGAGCGGGAGATTGTGGGTTTGAGTCCCACCGTGATCGTAATTTGGTTTTTGTGCTGTTGACTAACAAATATTATTAGGGATTATTCCAAAGGGACCGTGATCGTAATTTGGTTTTTGTGCTGTTGACTAACAAATATTATTAGGGATTATTCCAAAGGGCGTATTTTTGGGTTTTTTTTTTTTGTAGGCTCTTGGCTTACAAATATTGTTCTCATTAATTTTGTTTTTCACATGTATGTTATAAGGGACTTTAATTTTAAAATACACTACTCAGGTGTCCGCGCTATGTAGCGGAGTATGTGTGCAAACCTGATGAAGGTGCGTTCGTAACTTGAAATTGGGCGCGTAACACGTGCAAAGCCAGTACATCTGTAACTGACAATTGAAAACATGTTGACTAACAAAGATTATTAGTGATTATTCCAAAGGGCGTATTTTTGGGTTTTTTTTTTGTAGGCTCTTGGCTTACAAATATTGTTCTCATTAATTTTGTTTTTCACATGTATGTTATAAGGGACTTTAATTTTAAAATACACTACTCAGGTGTCCGCGCTATGTAGCGGAGTATGTGTGCAAACCCGATGACGGTGCGTTCGTAACTTGAAATTGGGCGCGTAACACGTGCAAAGCCAGTACATCTGTAACTGACAATTGAAAACACATAACCGGCACCTAAATGCATGTTACATGCATTAAACATGCTTAACCGACATCATGTGTGTAACTCATGTTGATAACTTGTGCGTTACGTGGTGTTCGGCGCTTACCAAGGTTGGGTATCGCTCGATACGTGGTGATGGAAACGTGTTTATCGGGTCTGGTACGTGTAAACAATGTCATCACGGAACTGATGCCTAAAATGTACTAACGATTTCAAATAAATCGATTTCCAAACTAACCTGTTTTGACCCGAAACCCATCTGGACCAGGCACCATTTTAACTCGAAACCCGTTTCGACCCGATACCCTTTTGACATGAAACCTTTCGACCTGAACCCATCCCGACCCGAACCAAATTAAACAACTTTTGTATTGACGGTTTCCGACTCTAATTCATTTTGACCCCATGATTCAAACAGCCCAACCTGACTCGTTGTCGTTACAAACCGGTAACCATGAAAAGTTATTTTTTGAAATTAATAAACTCTAGCAATATCATACTCAAATTAAAGAGAATAAAATACTCGTTTTTATATAATACTTTTCTTAAAAAATATTAACGTATGAAAAAGTTATGACGTTTAAAAGTCATGGAGGTAGTTTATTTTAAGTAACGTGTAAATGTGTAATTATTCTATTAGATAACAAAATTTGACTAAAGTTAGAGGATTAAAATTGAAACTATTATGTAAGAAACTAAATTAACCGTGCATGTTGTGCTATAAAGACAACATTACCCATAAAATTTCTTAAATCTATGCATCATATGTTGTACAATAAGCAACAAGTTAGGTATCTCTTAAAATTTAAGAGGTCCCTAACTCATGCTTTATACATAGTAGAGATAAATTGGATTGAAGTAGGTGTGTTTTCGGGTTAGCTTTTCCTGCTGGATTTTTCAGGTTTCGAAGTTTTAAATCTAAATTCGTAACTCAATCCAAAGCTCTCACGTTTTCTTTTTTGGTTTAGGTAATTCAGGTTCGGGTTAGTTTTCGGGCATGTTAAATTATATTTAACATATTTTTCTTCACTCGTAGCATAAATAAACAAATAATAAATCAACACAACTTGATAAAAGAAACAAAAAAAATAATAATAAAATTTAACAAAGTATAACCATAATAATAATTTAAAAAAAAAAACCAACATAATCGTCCTTAATCTGCCATGATTAAAACATTCGATTATGGTTGCTTTTAATCCTAAAAAAACGTTATTAGATAATAAACATTTGACCCTTAAAAGATGGAGTTGGAACACAAGATCTGAGCCAAATTATGATAAACGTGTATTTGTTCTTTTGTTTTGTTTTTCTTTTTCAGTTTTAATTATAAGATGAATTACCCTAGAAGTAAAGTAGTAAGCACAAAAAAAATTTGTTAGGAAATGCCATTTTTGGTTGGAACTTGTTTTTTATCCGAATGATACTTGTATCAGGTATGACATTAACAGGTTTCGTGTATTAAATAGGTAAATACAGATTGACCTGTTAATTTTCGTATCTAAACATGTAAAATACCAATTTACCTGTTAAGTACCCGTTAGTACCTGATTAGATTTTTTTAATATATATATATATATATATATATATATATATATATATATATATAATATGTTATATACACTAAATAGTTAACCCTGATTTTTTATTCCAAACAATTGGACACAATGCATATCATTTCAATTCAACATCAAGTAGACACCGCACAACCCTTCTCCGATTCTCCCTCTCTGGATCTCGGATAGTCTGGTGATTTCTCTCCACATCTCCGGTAGTCGTAGCTTTTCGATTCTCCGATATACATCTCCACATCTCCGATTCTCTGGCAGTTCGGCCTCATCTCAGTTACAGCGGCACAACCGGTATTAACATGTTCGTGTCTTATCATGTATACCAGGTATTAACATGTTCGTGTTCGTGTTCGGGATACAGGTACATGATAAGTTTTCATGTCATGCACAAGTATACATGTTTCGTGTTTGTGTCTTATTATGTTCGTGTCTTGTTATGTACAGGTATACACGATATGCCAACTCTAAGAAATGGCACAATTTTAGGCTTATATGTAAAGGATTCAATGATAAATAAATGGTTCGAAAAGCTGTAAAAATATATTTAATTAGCCAGGAGTTTCAATTAAAATATATCTAGAAATAACAATATGTAAAAACGGTAGAGATAAATTAAATGGGTGCCAATGATCGCTAGCCCAACTCGTTGAGGTAAGACTCAAATACTTTAATTTAAAAATGGTAATGCCTTGGTTTAAGTCCACCTATAACAAAAAATAAGGGTCCCAGATTGGGCTAATGGGGTTTTCTCATAAGGATTGAATGAAAATGATCGGGGTAGGTTAGTGTTAGGCCAGTAATTTAAATGGTCATTAATGAAAATTCAAATGAGCCAACACTTCAGTAATAGTTAAATGGGCCTGTACTTTTATAGATAAATGAAAAGGCCTAGTTAACTCTTTAGCCTAAATACTGGCCGGTTGGCGCCCACGATTGACAAACCCCACTTGCTAAGTCAATACAAAAATAAATCTGAAGCCCAACACAGTCTAGAACTCTAGATATAGGAGTATCGGATCATAATTTACTTTTTAGTGCATCCAGAACGTTAGAACTTCATAAACAGCCACATAAACTTTTCTAGATAATCATCACTTTCTTTTACAACACCAAACGTCCAAACCTCCACAAACCTCATTCTATAATTACATATATATAATTTGTATATATGTGTGTGTGAGAAAGGGGACCCACCACCCCATCTGCGGACCAGTCCTTCCCCACAAACCTCCATCCACGGACTTCTCCCCACAACACAACGTCACAACCCACATCCTTTTCTCTCGTCTGTCCGCCCCACAAACCGCCACAACACATTGTGTTGTACATGCTCTAACAACTAATCTTGTGGTTTTTGAAATAAATACAATTATTCAATTAACGTATGATTTATTTTTTTTAAAGTAAAAAAATTATATTGAAAAAAAAAACAGGGCGACTAGTAAGAAGCGAGAAACCCGAACGTACTAAAAGGGAAAAGAATGGAAAATACAAGAACAAACATACTAGAAAGGAAAATTCATGAAATGAAACATAAACCATTTCTAAACCATTTCTCCCTAGTCAAGGCTCGATCTCTTGCTCTCATCTTTTACTCACAATGACAATAATGTCGAAACTTAGCGAAAACTTCAAGAATAAAAATGAATGACAACAATTACTCGTAAATGATTTTAATATCAAGACAACATTTGACATTTGTTACGTATATTTGTTATTAAACTAAAAGTGTAGAGTGATGATGCTCTTTAACATAACTTCCATCAAAGGCGGTTAGTGTTAGTTGGGTTGGTTTTGGTAGTTGCTTTCGAGTACAATAAATCGCAATGGAATAAAGCAGTCCCAAGAGTGACCATAGTTGGTCCTAAGGGTGGCAATCTTGACACAAACTCTTTCAAATAGGTCAATTTGAATTGTTTTAAAAATTAAATAAGTTGATTTGGGTAAAAGGTTTTAACTAAATGGGTCAATATGAGTCATTTTAAATTCCATCATTTTATTTTTGGGTCAAAATGGGTTTACAGGTTCAAAGAATTGGGTCGACGTGGGTTAGCGTCCTAAGGAAATGTGACAAGTCTCGGATCGGAACGGGTTTCCATACAAAACAGGTTTTGACACGAAACGGGTTTCAAATTGGAACGTGTTCGGTTCATGTTTCAAGCCAACACGAGTTTTCACCCGTGACGGGTTGGGTTTTGGTTTCTTTTTGTCGATTCGGGACTCGTTTTTGTCCGTTTTTTCGGTTTCGGTTCTATTCTTGGTTTTTTTTATGGAACGAGGTAAACGTAGGAAACATTTTAGTGTTATTACTTATTTTGTTTATGCTTTATATTTTGAGTTATAATTTTTTTATTATTATTTTGAGGGTTTTTGATCTTTATAGAAAACCCCTCAAAAAAAATTTAAAAAAAATAATAAAAAAATCATAACTTAAAATATAAATAAAAAACAAAAAATTTAAAAAAACTAAAATGTTTTCGCCATTATTCCCGTTCATAAAAAAAAAAACTTGAAACCCGGTTCGACCCTAACCTATTCCGACCCAAACCAAAACAACCCTTTTTTTAATTGACCCGTTCTAACCCAAACTCATTCTGACCCAAACTCGTTTTGACCCATGACTCATTTCAACCCATGACTCGTTCGACCCGACCCAACCCATTTGCCACACGGTGTTGGTCTCTTCATGATATGATTATTTCGATGAATATTTTATACATTACAGTTTTCTCTTTTAAATAGAACGAACATTTGAAACAGTATTTTTTTTATAACGATAATAATAACGACGAGTCTACATATGAATATGTAATATATATATATATATATATAAAAGGGTTCAAATAAAAAGAAGTTGTTTCCTAGGAATGATAAGAACCAATAGAATTTTGACATTTGGCATTAAAACCTATTGTGAAAGAATAATTATAGGAAACTATGTCGGTTATAATGGTGAAAGAGTAATTTTAGGAAAATATGACGGTTTTTGGTAATTTTAAATCTCAACAATTGATTGATATGATCCAATGGCTATGATTTATTCTTAGTCTTCCTAGGAAACTAAATATTTTTAGGATAACCCTCCCCTATATATATATATATATATATATATATATATATATATATATATAGAAAAGGGTTCAAATAAAAATAAGAAGTTTCATAAGAATGGTAAGAACCAACAAAAATTTGACATTTGGCGTTACAAATGACGGTGAAAGAATGATTCTAGGAAACTATGACGGTTATTGGTAATTTTAAATCTCAACCATTGATTAACATGATCAAATGGCTTAGATTTATTCTTACTCTTCCTACAAAACTATTTTTTTTATTATAATCCACCCCTATATAGGGTAGGGTTAACGTAAAAAAACAATAGTTTTGTGAGAAGCATAAGAATAAATGTAGACCCTTAGATCTAGGATTTAGTGCTTGAGATATGTAGTTTCTAAAAGTTGTATAGTTTCCTATTTAGATGTTAGACTACTCCCATTGGCAATCTCATAATGAGATTGGTGTGTCCAGAATTAAAAAAGAAATTGAAAAAAGAAAATAATGCAATCTAGATTGACAATCTAGGTTGGTGGAGCAAACCCAGATTGCAATCCAAACTAACCCCCGATAACTTAATTTTTAATTAACTTTTAATATTCTAACTAAACAATAATTAAATACACGATATTTTAAAAAAAAAACTATGAACATTCCTATATAAATTTTATTAAAAACGGACTTCGTTAAAAAAACATTTTTTTAAGTTGGGATGAGTTGTGAATGTGTATAAAAGATTGGGATAAGTTAAATTATGTAGATTGGAGAGAGAGAAATTAATTTTATAATGTAAGATTGAGATTGTGAGATTGCCAGTGAGAGTAATTTAGGTAGTGTACCTTATTTTAAAGTTTTCTCACACTTCTCACAAAATAATTGTTTTTTATTTGAACCATTTTCTATATATATATATATATATATATATATATATAATATTAAACTTTAATTGTACTAATTAGGAGTGTTAACTAATCAAATCATATTTGAATAAACAAGAATCATAACCGAATTTAAAATGGGTTAGTATCAAATCAAATTAGGAATTGTTAAACATATAAAAACTTGATATCATTTTGATAACACTAAAAAAAAATGCCATTTAGTGGCATACATTTTTAATAGCATTTAACTTTTGTGCCACTAATTTAGATTTTTAATGGCACTTTACATATGCCATCTTTACATATAACACATGTTTAGTGGCACTTTATTTTAATGCCACTAAAGTAAATTTTAGTGACACTTTGTATATGCCACTAAAAATCTAGTGTCACGCGTTTTAATGACATTTATCTTTTGTGTCACTAATTAATGTTTTTATGACACTTTGTGTATGTCATCTTCACTTATAACACGTTTTTAGTGACACTTAGTTTTAATGCTATTAATTTATAATTATAGTGCCACTCTACGTATACCACTCAAAATCTAGTGAGCAGAGACGTTTCTCTATTCAGAAGTTGTAAATAACATGAAAACACTTAATAATATTTCAGTGTCAAGTAGTTTTTAACAGACGGGATATATAATATATTATAGTCACCAGTAGTTTCTGGCACTCATCTCACACTCTCATCTTCTCCACAATCAGTCCCCCAAATCTGCAACCTAGGGTTCTACCATAACTCTCCTTCACTTCACCATTTCTCGTTTCCACTGCCGCTGGTTCATCTCCGGCTGAAGAAGCTAGGGCTAAAGCCGCTTCCGCTAGCGCCGGTGGTTCATCTTCGGCCGTTGCCGGTTTCACCACCGCTCCGGCTTAGTGTTTCGACGCCATATATTATGTAGGGATTTAGGTTTACAGGCGATTTCGATCATGATTCAAGCTAACACTAGACCGGCTTAGATACGATGGAGGTAAGTAAGTCTCTGCGGTTCGAGTTCTAGGGTTTCCAGTTCTCCATAGTGCAATTCAGGTAAGCATTATCTTTGTTTTTTTGTCAATTTCGTTATAATATGTGATCTCGCTAATGATTTGACTTCAGATTTATGTTAGGGCTTGCTAATTAGGCTACGTATGTTAGTTTTCTTTTAATTGATTTCATGCTAAACTCTATCTCACTGATGATTAAATTTCAGTTTTATTTTAGGGCTAACTGATTAGGTCACATCTTAGTTTTTAGTTTAAGTTCGTCCAATATCTGATCTTGGTGATGATTTAATCAAGATTGATTAGCTTTGTAAGGATAATTTTCTACTTTGGAGTTGTTTTTGTGTTGAACTTAGGTCACATATATCAATTTATCTGATTTTTTGCTATCTGTTATGTGGTGTATTGCGTTTACATTTGTTTGTCATTCACAAGTGTTATCATACATGCTACATGTAAGATTTATTTTTTCCTATAGTGTTTTTGATAATGCGTTGTTTGAATTATATGATTTTGAGTGGATTATGGCAGTATGAGTTTAATTGGAAGTTTGGAGAGTTGATAATTCCAATAAAAATATGGGATTAATGATCTGTGTGTTGAAAACCTATGGATGTATGTTTAGTTTGGTTCACTAAATGGTTTCCCTAGATTAATAACTTTGACATTTAAGGTTTAATTGGCTAAGAATAATGCGAGATTATCAAGAATGTTAAGCAGTACAATTGTTTGTTTGTTGGTGGAGCTTGTCGCTTCATTCTAGTAGAGTGATAGGTTTGTTTGATATGATTATATGAATTAGTACATGATTAACAGAATCTTGAAAGTAATCTGATGAATATGATTGTGTTATGATGAACAACAAGTTCTTCAATTGTCCTTATTTGTCAATAGATCAATTTAAGCAATGATGAATCCCGGTCGATCTGTTACAATAGCAGACTGCATTTAGTTGCAGTTAAGCAGTTTTAATTACATCTTAATTGTTTTATTGTTACTGATAATATGCATTTGGTGGTGTTGAAACTTTTTCGTGTTTGCAGATACATTTTGACTTTCTCCCAATATGTAAGTTGTTTCATTATCAAAATCAAAGTGTTAAATAATGATCTTTTTTCTTATAAAGATATTGGACTACCCACCCACTGTGGTGACTGGTCCCAATGGTTACCACTTTTGAGAATTAAATAAAATAAAAAATAAGCTTTTTGCCATAACCAGATTGCAACCTGAGCAACTTAAGGTTGCAACCAAACTTTAAAAATTACTTGGTTTTTTAATGAAACTTACAACATTTAACATTGTTATAATAAAAAATGTATAAGCACGGTTTTATTCATAAGAAAAGATTAAACATTTTGATATAATGCAGGTGATGTAAAAGCCAAGTTATTCATAGAAGCAGCAAATCACCTTATCGATCCTGAAGCAGCCGAGGTACCGTTTCTGTTTGATATAAATGCATCAAATTTATTCCTCATACAGAATAGATTACAAAAGAAAGTGGTAAGTTGTCCGTTGGAGTTATAGTTAACTAGTTAATAGGTTCAGAGTTTTTAAGGTAAAATATTGATGCATAGATTTATTATTTAATTAATTTGATTTAATATTGGAATCAAGGGCTTAGGCAAGAGGTTATTGTAGACTTGGTGGATCAGTGCCGAGCATAGAAGAAACGAGTTGTGCACCTGGTCAACTCAACCGCGTAAGACTTTAGCTAGTTACTGCCTCACGCGTTGCTATTTTCACCAAAATATACTAATAGAAGTGTTCTTTATTATTATTATTATTTAATTTATTTATATGGATGAATCATTATTAAGTCAATAATTAGCTTTAAACGATGACTTGCAGCATGTTTTATCCAAGCATGAAGCACTTCTATACGGAACTCATGTAGTTTCATCTCAAAAGTCAAAGTCAACTGTTGAAACTAGTCAAGTATTTGTACATGTTGATGCTCTTCTTATTGATGCTACAGACACTAAACAACCTGAGTAATCGTTGTTATTATTATTATTATTATTTAAGTTTTTGTTAAGTATGTAGAATACTATTAAAATAACCCTTGTTGTCTTATGCAGATCTACCACCAGCAATGTTGTAGAGAATAATTTGATTTCTCTTCCTTCTATTACAACTAATAGGAGCAATTGTTACCTTTTAAGCGGAGATGGTTTTGGATCGCCAAATGCTTCAGATTCCTTAGCCATTGTCCCTGTGGGTGAAACTCAGCCTCTACTGCTACTCCAGCTCATGGAATTGCAGGAATATGTAACGTTTATGCTATTTGCTTCTGTAATATAAAGCAGTACATGCATCATTTCAAATCTTTTTAATCTAATAATTGATTTATTGGTTTCCTGTCTTCATGTGCTGTGATTTGTGCTATCGTTTTCAGCATTAAGTTTCTCAATAAACAATCATATATAAGATGGATGCTTTGCAGTCAACTACAAATCACTCGCTGCAAGCTGAACTTAGAGAATGCTCAGAACGATATAACAAGCTTTTAATTGGTTGACAAAGACAGGTTTGTTATTATCCTGAGAAATAAATACATATTTATAGTATATTGTAGACATTTCCTAAATAGTTTATACCATTAGGTTACTCTGGTAATGACATTTATTATGGAAATAATTTGTACCAGTTTGCTGAGATGGAGATGTGTAAATAACACACATTACATCATTTTGCTGAGATGGATTTGCGACACCAACAGGTGGTGGCAGTATTCGTTACGGCAGCAGTGGTGGCAACATCCGTCGCAAATATAACTATCACAAAATGTTTGCAACAGAGAAATTGCGATATGTGTTTTTCCCACCGCATTTGTGGTGGTAGAACGGACCGTTTAGCGCCTTAAAAGATGGGCGCAAATGCTTTTCTAGTAGCGTAGTGCTCATATGGTTTGCATATCGGTAAGTCTTTATTTTTCTTATTAGGTAGCTCACATGAAGATGGCGAGAGAGGCTAATGAGCGTGAAGTGTTCAATTATCATTCAAATATTTGTTACTTTCCTTTTTTATATGTTTTTGTATTTTGATTTGGTTCGAGAGTTATTAGACATTATGTATATGTTTGTATGTGATTGAACTTTTGATTATGAGGATATTGTGATTAATACATTTAAGTTTTTTTTTTTAATTTTAATTGTTAAAAAGTGCCATTAAGATTCCAAGTATTTGTGGCTATGAAAAAAGGTGTCACTAAGTTCAGAAGTTTGTAAAGGTTACAATTTGTAGTGACAGCAAAAAAATGCCACTAAAGTCTAAAAGTTTGTAGTGGCAGACACAAAAGGTGCCGCTAAAATTTCAAAAATTTGTAGTGACATATAAAAAATGTGCCACTAAAAGTCTAATTTTTTAATGACAGACGTAAAAAGGTGTCACTAAAAGTCCAAATGCTTGTAGTGGCAGACGGAAAAAGTGCCACTAAAAGGCTTTAGTGGTAGCGCTTCTAGTGACACTTTTTTTGTGTGCCACTCATTCCAATAAGGTTCTTTAGTGGCATTTTTTTGGTTTCTTGTGACACTTTTTGTATGCCATTAAATGGCTTTTTATTTGTAGTGTAATTATATAGAAAAACATATTGAAGTTGATAAATAAGTCGAACATATATTCGTAAGTTTAGTTGCTTGAAGAGATTCTTGTGGGGATTGCGTAAACCGGCCAAATTGAGAATCTATTAATTTGGTCCCCACTTTAATGAATTGTTGAATAGTGTGTTTTTTTTTTCTTTTTACTTTTATATATTTGTATTTTTGGTGTTTAAATAATACCTGTACTAATTTGTTAAGACCCAAATAGAAAAAAAATTTAACATGGAACCCTATACGCACAGAGTATTTATATACGGAGTACAACTCAAATGGGGGCTGGGGCCAATATGGATTCGAAAAAAATATATGATAAACAGAAAGCAGTTTAAATAGAACTACAAATATTTAAAAAAAATATGTTAACAAAATAAATATTTACTAAAATCTTACAAGAAACTAGTTAGTCTTCTTGACCAGTAACGTCACCCCCCCCCCCCCCCCCCCCAAAAAAAAAAAAAAAACCATCTAAAGAGATCAAGATTATATAAATGGGTTTTACATATCAATCTAAACGGGTTAGCTATCGACATACATTTTATGTTACGTTATAAAGCCTAACCCAAATATTTATGTTTTATGTTTAATTTGCGTTTAAATTCTTTTTCGAGTTAATTTCCACCTAATTATAATCATAAGAGATGATAGTTATCTGGCTCTACTTTATATATTTTAGAGTACTACACACTCGCACTTTGAATTGATGTTTTGAACAAACTCATGATGTGTATAACATAAAAGAATGTTGTTAATGATTTGATTTTTCATGAAATATATAAAATTGAGTGTTGACAAAGTAATATCTTTAGAGGTATATATTTAAAGAACTAGTTTTTATCCCCGTATTACGGGGGTTGTTTTATATTATTTGTTTTTAATATTTATTTATTTTTTGAATTTTTATTTTTTTTATTGTATGAAAGTTAATAATATATTTATGGTTTAATGATAAATTGTTTCACAAATAAATGAGATGTTATAACCCGGTTTAAAAGCTATACGGGTATGATGAGACCTAAAACCCGTTTATTTTATTTACTATAAATCGGTTTTTTAATTATAAATCGGTTTTATATATCTTTCTTTAAATAAATCAACTAATTTTTAGTATATTCTATTTTATAGGATTTTCACATCAATAATTTGGTGAGATTAGTTTATAATTTTATGAGATATTATAACCCGTTTAAAAAATATATGGATTTGGTAAGACCCATACCCGTGAATTCGGGTCAAATGCATGAGAAGCCTCCATTTAAAAATCAAGAAAAACTTGTGACTCCAAAAAAAGGGGAGCGACCACATCGCGAAACCTAGGATTTTTGGGTTTTCGTTTATATATATTGTAGATTATAAGTAGACATAATGGACTTTTTTTATCATTAGTAATTTACCATGAAATATATAAAATAGAGTGTTGAAAAAGTAATATCTTTAGAGGTATATATGGTGCAAATATGAGTGGTGGTAGAAACTAGAAAGTTTAATAAAATCTTGTGTACAAGATATGAATTTGGAGTAGTCACAAACAAGTTCTACTTATCGAAAAATCAATTGGTTGAAATTATTCTTTCTTTCTTTGACCATTTGTGGCTTTTATACTTCCTTCAATATTCTCTTCACATCTACCGCAATACGTTCACTACAAATACAATAGTTTTTTTATTTTTTTTCTTAACTTTCAACGAATTTTTCAAATGGACGCCACCAATTCTTAAGGTGTGGGAGGCACGTTTTTCTTTTTTCTTTTTTTTTAGGGGGGGGGGGGGGGGGGGTGGGGGGGGGGGTGGGGAAGCTTATATCTATATATAAATTAAACTTTATACAATAAAATCTAAATTTGATGATCTTAAAATTATCGGGCCCGAAATTTCTTTTATTCATAATTCATTTGGTAAAGTTTAAGTTATTTGGCTCAGACCAAAGTCCATTTGATAAAAATGTTAGCATAGCTTCACAAATTATTGGTTAACTGTTAACTGTTAACTATTAATGTATTTGATTTTATTACTATATTTTTGCTATATTTTTCGTTTAAAAAAATAGCTTATATATTTTAACATTTCGATTCATTAGGTTTTACGGGCATTTTTATTTCGAATCGGCCGAGGTATATAAATTCTTGGAGACGACCCTAGCTACAAGAGAAATTCACCATATCGAAATACACTTGCCTAATAACCGAGGAATGTTAGGGTTTGTGAAGGCCTTTAGGGCATGTTCTAATTAGGCCCATTAGAGTAATCTTGGGTAAGTTAGAAACCCTAGTTCTAGTCTATGTACATTATCTATTGTAACTATAATATGCGTGGCTTTTGTAACACCAATAATAAAAAAACCTAGCTGCAACACGTGGATATAGGTTCCATGTTGGGATCGGACCACGTAAAATTCTTGTGTCTTGTCCATTTATTTTCTATCTTTGCTTGTTTATCGTTCGTGCATGTGTGTTGTCGCTTCCGCGTTGCCGCTTTGTTCCTAACAAGGAAGACCCTCACCTAAGGCTGACGTCCGTGAACACTTGCCTAAAGGTAGGAAAGTGCGGTGAGATAAAACCTAATTTAGTTCAAGGATCAAACTAGTAATCGTCGTCTACTTGCCTAGTCTCTTAACATCATCAAATATCGCTAAAACTAAATGGTGAAGATGTAAATCGAACCTAGAAATTAAAAAAAATAGCAAGTTAATATAAACACACACGTATGGTAATCATAATTTACTTGTCAATTCAATTCATTTCATCTACAAATAATTCAAGATATATTTACATGTATTTTGATATCCTTTTAGAAAAATTATACCATAAACTCAAATATTTTTCTCTTTAATTCAAGGAAGCTATTTATATTATTAAAAATATAATTATAATATATATATATATATATATATTTTATATTTGATATTAATGCTTTAATATTATACAAGTACATTCATGTAGAAATAAAAAAATACGAGAATGAGTACCAATCGTTATAAAGGCAAATCATCGGATAAGAAAGGATGAGGTATGTGTTCTCATATGGACATTCGTTATGACAAGAAAGACAAAAATAATTTTTTTAACGGCCTACAAAATTTTATTGCTATAAACATCAACACCAACTAGCAAGATGCTAGCAACACCAAAGAAACAACCACCCAATACAACACAAAACACACCTGGCTAAGAACTACCCTTACCGCCCAATTACATAACCAGATTAAAAGAACACCAACTCTCCCAATTATCTTGCTTTCGTTCCAAATAAATTAAAATGTTGTCATCATTTTTTTGCAAATAACACAATTCCTCACACATTCCCAGACTTAATTTAGTTTAAGCGCCGCTTAAATCACACACATTTATTAAAATCCCAAATTTCAAATGTTTAATTATTAATTTTGTTTTGAAAATTGGAGACTTAATTAGAAAGTGATGGCCTAAAGCACTAGCTTCATTTCACTGACCTTAGAGTCGTTCCTTACCAAAGTCATCAAACAAAACCACCAACCTGGTTACACCCCAAAGCCACACAGATCTTTCTAAAACAAACCCACTTTAGATGACTTATTTTTAACCAAAAAACACTATTCACCATGTTTTCAAACTGTTGAAATCTATTAAACTTTTTAAAATGAAAATTTTTTACATCATCAAAATCTAAGAATGCATCTTACATATACTTAGGTCAAAATAAAACGAAATGGTTCCCCTCTTTTCTATTAAGCAAAGAAGACCACCCATTAGCTAGGTTATTCCTCACAGTTAAATTCCTCCTACTAGAGGCTAGAGCCTAATCATTGTTTTCATTTCATTGTCCCTAAAGACGGTCTAGACCGAAGTCACCAAACAAAACCATCAACTTGGTTACACCTGAAACCACACCAATCTTTCTAGGACAAATCAACCTTAGATGACTTATTTTTAACCAAAATAAAAAAAAAAAGACTAATCACCTTGTTTTTAAATTGTTGAAATCTATCAAACTGTTTACATGAAAATTTTTACCTCACCAAATCTAAGAATGCATCTTACATATACTTGGTCAAAATAAAACTAAATGTTCTTCCGGCCTCTTTTCTATTAAGCAGAGAAGATCACCCATTAGCTAGCTAGGTTATTCCTCACATTCAGATTCCTCCTACTAGAGCCCAATCAATGTTTTCATTTCACTGTCCCTAGAGACGGTCCTGATCAAAGTCACCAAACGAAACCATCGACTTGGTTACACCCGAAACTCACATCAATCTTTCTAAAACAAACCCACCTTGGATGACTTATTTTTTACCCAAAAAAAAAAGACTAATCATCTCGTTTTTAAACTGTTGAAATCTATCAAACTGTTTAAAAGGAAAACTTTTACCTCATCAAAACCTATGAATGCATCTTACATACTTGGTCTAAATAAAATTAAATGTTCTCCCTCAAAAACCACCCATTAGCTAGGTTAAACCTTACCGTTAGATTCCTCCTACTAGAGCCCAATCATTGTTTTGCCTCATTGGCTGAGTTTTAAAAATATAAAATATATTGACATTAACAATAAACACATGTAAAAACATTAATTTGTTTTAACCCCACTATTTAACAATTAAAAACATATTTAAATGATTTTAAGATAAAAAATTACGTAGGTATTGATTATTACTTACATTTAATCTTGTTGCATATATAAAGTAATAAAACTGTTGACTTCATATTTTACAGGAATAGTATAACAAAATATCTTCACTAAAAGAATATGTCATCCTGATAAGGTATGATAGTGAAATTTTTATCCTTTCCAACTTTTTATATCGAATATATATGTATATATGCCCAATCAAGCTACCCAAGAATATTATCGTACCTTATTTGAACGGCGTATTGTTTGTTGTATACACACGTATAAATGAGTTAGATCAAAAAAGAAACAAACATTAAAAAGTTACATACAGTCATTTTATTTATTGATAATTAGATTTATAGGTTAATACACTACAGTTAGTTACTAATAACTTTTAAGATGGTGTACGTTATTAATGATTACGATACATGAAGCATTAAGTAGAAGTTCTCTATGCTTGTTAAGCAGCTTTATCCTAAATTGGCATAACTTTACGCTTAGCGTTTTGGGGTTGGAATACAGTTATAAGCAATACCCCATTAGGAGCAATAGTGAATGAGACTGAAAACAAAGTAACGAGACATTCATAAACCTTAGTATTTGTACGTACACTAGAAACTCAAAAAAAATAACTGAGAACCTTTTTGTTGTATATCAAATAACAATGTTTAGCAACTGATTAAATTAAAATATCCGAACTTGTACATGTAGATTACTGTATATAGATTCCAATAGCCCAAGCCATGGTCCTTTTACGACTATATAGCCAAAATGACCTCAAACAAAAACTTGAGTGCCATATGTTACTGCAAAGCCTACGTTTAACAACTGTTATGGACGATTATTAAGCTGAAGGAAAAAGGTCCAGGTTAGAGCACATAAAACGTACAACTAAACTTTAAGTGAAGAATAAACACGTGTTATTATAGCGTAGAATCTATTCCTTTCCAACTTTCACTACCAACCGTGCCCATATGTGTAAGTTGCAAATGCGGTCAATCTTTAAAAAGTTTGATGGTTGTAAGTCTTCAGAATCTTCAAGTCATGGTGCTAACGGTATTTCTTTTTGTCTCGCGATATTATTCATTCGATCATTCTAGATTATCATTCTATTCAGATAAAAGTGTGATATAGTGAAATTGATATATGAGAATCTGATACAAGAACATTTAGGGACTGGAATAACAATTAGAGAAAGGTAAAGGGGTAACAAACATTACCCACTAACAATATGTTGAGAGAACAACTTCATTTTCAAGCAAAGTGGCAAATTTATTCTTTTCATTTTTTTTCTTCTACTATTAATATTATTTTAATTTAACGCGTTAATTTGGAATTCCAGTATTACCCCTGTCTCTTTCAATAAAGAGTCTAGCAGCCTTTGTCTACTGGAAGGGTATTTTAGACAAAGTACGGAAAGTACAATAGGGCTTCTTTGACAAGACGAGTTGAGTAGTTAAATCCCCCACCCCTCTAATCAAGGAATCAAGTTAACATAGTTTACTATCTCTTAGAAGGGGACTTTGGCTTAGTGATAGTCTGGTTGTTTTTTTTAATAGAGGTCTCTAGTTCGAGCCTCGATATCTGGGGTGGGTTTACCTAGTTGTTGGGGTTTCTGTCTACGTGGGTTTTTTGAGTCGTCGGTGAAATGACAACTGAGGACAGTTGAAAACCCGTCACAGACTAACAGGTTGCCTATATTGTTAAAAAAGTAAGAAGATTTTTCACATGACATCATTTTAGAGTTTTCGCATAGGTTGTCACGTAAAAGTCATGCGAGCAGTTTCGAATTTTATCAAACCAATCAATTATGTTATATTTGGAAATGTGGCAACTTTATAAAATAGTAACCAAGTTTCAAAAGTGTTCCAATTAAGTCAATCAATTTTCATATTTTATTAAATTAAAAGTTTTAACATGTTTTTTTAGCGTTTTATATTTTTGTTTCACATAGGAAATCTTTTTATTTTTGATGTTGACGTTGAGTAGCGACGTAGATTTTATTATTTATTTTTGAATTTTAAAATAATTAATGTTTTTTAATTTTTTTTTAAATATAACTACATATATTGAAAATTCCGACCCCCACATCTTATCCTCAATTTCTTTCTTGAGACACACGAAAATCGGTGAGACTCGATTTGAAGATTTAGTGACCCAATTTGAGAAAAATATGCATTAGTGACCTAATTGGAACAGTTTTGAAAGTTGGTTACTATTCTATGAAATATTTCCTTTGAAAATCCCAATAAAAAGTTATAAAAAATATTCAAGATAAATGAATATATATATATATATATATAGAGAGAGAGAGAGAGAGACAATTTCGTTAGATATCATATTAGTATGTTATAAATTAACATTTGAATATGTTTAAACATAATGATCTTAAAATATCTCATAATCACACTGGTCACTATCCAATGTTTTATTTAAAGAGGTTTTCTGATATTTATGAATAATTAAATTTTGTTTATCATTATTTATATCTTATTAATTTATAAGGTATGTTATTATGCATATTATTAATTTGAATTTTTTTGTTATGATTTTTTAACCACCAGTGTATCACACGAGCTCTATCATCATTCGTATATATAGTGATTGGTGGATACAAAGATAAACAAGAAAAAAAAGGGACAATCGGTTTTATAGTCTATTTTGCTAATATTTGTTTTTTCTAAAAGATTAAAATTAAAATTGTTTTATAACATGAATTCTTGTTGCTGTAAATCCATTTTACTATTTTTGTTTCTCTGATTAAAATTAAGACTATATAACTTATCACACGTAAGTATTAAATTGAATAATTGGTAAATATATCCATTTAAGTATATGGTTGTAAAAAGTCTTGATAAGTAATGGCTATATTATACCACATGTTACCAGAAAAAAACATAACTGATTTTACAGGAGTCTCTAAAGTACACATCAGTTCACACTTAAAACACAATCAATTTTCAAATGAAAACATTTCGTAAACTAGACTTTAACTTGAATTTCAGTTTTTTCTCTATACAACATTTAACTCAATTAATACAAAGACACTTTCAACATAACTACTTCTGATACATTTAGATAACTCTAGTCCCTAGAGTGATCTAAATATATGTATTTAAAATTAGTATCATTATAAAGTATGATGATTCGACATGATGTATAGATTGAGTAGATAAAAAGAAAAAAAGATTATGTTGTGAGATACATAGTTGGAACAAAATCAAAATACTTTGAGAACCAAGATTCCTAAACTCCTTTTCTTCTCTCACTTCATTGGCCACTATAAGTAGCCGTTTAGATTTCATTCTCTTCATACTTCACACTTCCAACTTACAACTTACAACTTCTTCCTGTGTGAAAATGGCGGTTAAGGGTGTTGGCTATGTTGCAATTCTATGTGCACTTTTGACGGCAGTCAGCGCTCGTATTCCTGGAGTGTATACCGGCGGGCAGTGGGAGAGTGCCCATGCCACCTTCTATGGCGGCAGCGACGGCTCTGGGACCATGGGTGAGTCACCATTTATATTTTAATATGTTACAATTAACTAACTAATAAACCATTTACAATTTAATATGTTACAACAACTCACAAACTAACTAACTAACCAACCGTCCGACACAAGTGGTTAAGTTGTGTGCCACTAGTAGAAAAAGTATTTTTTAGGAGTAGAGCTTCTAAAAGTTCAAATCCTGCAAAATACATGTCGTGTTGTGAAGTATTTATTTATTCTAAAACTCGTGTTAAAATTAAGAAAACTGATGTTGTATCTTTTTCTTTTCTTTTAAATCTCACTTGTTTACATATTGTGTTTTTTGAATTATGTTGGTTTATTATATGGTTATATACCTTTACAAGTTAAAATAATTATGTTAATTTTAATTTTTAACATTTTACTTAAAAAAAGTTATCTCTATAATACTCGAAATCCCGAAATTTGATAAAACCCTGACAGATTTGGGGCAGGTTATGGGTGTCTATTTAAAATTTTCAAACCCAAAAACTCGTAACCAGAAATTTTAATCCGAAAAACACCAGTAGTTACAACCAACTAACAAAGTCAACAAATCAACAACTAATATTTTGATTGTGTTACAGGAGGAGCATGCGGCTATGGAAATGTATACAGCCAAGGCTACGGAGTTAACACCGCGGCACTCAGCACGGCTTTGTTCAACAATGGGCAGAGCTGCGGTGCATGTTTCGAGATAAAGTGTGTGAATGACCCACAGTGGTGTCATCCGGGCAGCCCGTCTATTTTCATAACGGCCACCAATCTCTGTCCGCCTAATTTTGCTCAGCCTAGTGATAATGGTGGGTGGTGCAACCCGCCTCGAACCCATTTTGATCTTGCCGTGCCTATGTTTCTTAAGATTGCCCAATATCGTGCTGGAATAGTACCCGTCTCTTACCGCAGGTGAGTTCGTTGTCTAATATCTATTTAAATTACTATTTACTATAGTTAATATTTTACTTCTAGCTTCTTTACATGATATGAAATACTATATAAAGTACTTTTTTAAGATTACACGATTAACCTAACAGAATGAAAATATGAATAACCAATAAAACCAAACAGAAATAACGCCTTAAACTAATAACCGACAGTTGGGTTTTTTTTTTACATTATAAAACGAAAAAAGAGACAGAACCACGCCAAAACTGTACCGTACGAATACGACACTATCCGCACGAAAAGCGAACTAAACCGTGGAATCGAACCACAATGAACTTTTCTACAATGGTTGATAATTGTTATTGGTTTTATGGTACAAACTTATTTGGGCTAAAAAATTTTAAGCCCAAATGTTTTAATAAGTGGTTAACAAAAGCTTTTAAGTAAAATTTTTTACCCAACAATCCAACATTATCTTGGGTAATTTTTACGGTCTCAAACATTTAAGCTCAAATGTAAAATCGAAAATCTACACATGACCAAACAAACCCATATCTAAAACCCAAAACAAAAAATTTTCTAAATTTGACAAACACACCCATAAGTTCATAACTATAAACAAATAAAGATGTTGATTACAAGTTTCCAAGTTTCACCATGCCCTTAAAAGTAACCATGGGTCTCACTATTCTTTAATTTCCATATTTACCCTTGTAGAACTAAACTTACAAATCATTTTGCTTACATTACATAGGGTCCCATGCCAAAAACAAGGCGGAATAAGATTCACCATCAACGGATTCCGTTACTTCAACTTGGTTCTCATCTCTAACGTTGCTGGAGCCGGGGACATAACGCAAGCATGGGTGAAAGGTTCAAGGACTGAATGGATGAGCCTTAGCCGTAACTGGGGTCAAAACTGGCAGTCAAATGCCGTGCTGGTTGGCCAGTCACTTTCATTTAGGGTTAGGGGAAGTGATCGTCGCACCTCCACCTCATGGAACATTGTCCCCGCTAATTGGAACTTTGGTCAAACCTTTGTCGGGAAAAATTTCCGAGTATAACCTCCCTTGATTATTAAAGGAGATTAAGTTGGACCTTAAGGTTTTGATCATACTAAAAGTCATTACACAAGTTTTATAATAAAGATTTTGGTGTGCTAGGTTTAGGTGTCATTTAAATTTGAAATCAGGTTTTGACTTTTGAGAGAAAAAAGTCAAAGTCAAAAGAAAGAGAGAGGACCAAGTTTAGTTGTGTGTGATTGTGAGGTTTGATTGAGGGGTATTTTTGACATTTGAGAAATGCTTAATAGGAGCTGAAGATGAGTCTCAACTCATGACGGCCCGAGCTTTCGTTTTTTTTTTATTATCTATTATTGTTATTGTTATTATTATTATCATTGATAAGAATACAATTATCTATTTTGCTTTGGTTAAGCTTTTTTGGTTGTGTTTAAGCTTTAAATGATGGAGTGGTATTTAACAATATGTTCATAAATGATTGCACCAAACCAAACATCCAAACCGAATCAAGTCAATGTGTTTGAAATCAAATGGGGTTCTATTCACTATTTGGTTTTGATATTGTGTTGTTTTAACTGTTTTGTAAACTGAGCGGTCATTTATATGTTTCTTTTTCTATTTGGAATATCTACTATCTAGTCACGTACTGTGGCGAAGCTTGGACTGAGGCACCCGGGGGGGGGGGGGGGGGGGCGGGGGCTCAAATTTTCGACCGAAAAAGGCTAAACTTACACTACGTATTAAATTTTTTGGCCGAAAACGGGTAAATTTACACTAATACGCACAAAAACAAGGGGGCCGGGGCCACCCCGGGCCTCAATGAAGCTTCGTCAATGGTCACGTATACGTATTATAACCATGAACCATTTTTTTAATCCAACACAATAACACACTTGCTTCCTTTCTACTAGTTTAAGTTATTGAACCGAAAGCAAACAGCCTTATAACAGTGCAATGCATGCAACAATTATTCTCAAAACTTAGCCACCAACGATCATTAACACATTATTCGCCTCCGTTTTTGAATATCCTACATAATCCATAAGGATCACATGATTCGCCTCTGTTTTTGAACATCCCACATAATCCACACATCCATAGCTGAACATTTACGATACTTAAATATCTATACAAATTACTTGAGTAAATCTTTCACTTATGCTTTCATTAAACAAATATAAGAATACTACAAGAATTGCTTTTCTCTTCTAAACTACGAGGTCTAAATTTTCTAGACTACCGAATTTGTAGAACGTAAAATGTCATGGTCCGATTTTTAGTCATGCATATGGATTATAGTCACAAGCTGTGTTAAACCTATAAAAACAATATGTTCGTCCGGAATTGGACCAAAAACCTTTATTCAAATTATATATATTTATATCGAATACGATACTATCAGACTATTAAGCATGAAATAAGCCATCACATGGTCAAAAAAAAAAAAACGGTTAAAGCAAGGACTGGGTCTTACACATTCATTACTAGTTTAACTTATTTTACAAAAACATAGTCTTAAAACAGGGCAGTCCATAAAAACATGACCAAATGCAACAAACATTTAGCCACCAACAATTATTAACACATAACTAAACGATCCGTCACACGACTCGCCTGCGCTTCTGATCCCTCTGAGCGTCCCACATCTTCAAAAGATACGATACCCCCTCCTGCAAGCTAGCTTTCCTCCCTTCCGTAAAGTTCCACAGCTCGGTTGTTATGTACATTCCACTCGGATTATAATCATTAATCTCGATCAAAGCAGTTGTCACGGCGTTATAGACTTCTTCACCCATGTCGCGCTTTAAACCTTTCAGCTTCTCATCATTTTCATCAATAATCCTCTGTACCAATAACATCAAACTTTTATCCACAAGTTCAATATAAATAATCTAAATTCAACATATTTGTTAACCGATAACCACGCACACCTTTGGTCTCCCGTTCACTGTTACAACTTCAAACGGATGCCAGTTCGGATCTCTGAGATATTCTTCCCACAATGAACGCATTTCTGAGGCGCGATCCTCCGCGTCTATCTCACCGTACTTCCTTTTCATAGCGTCTAAAAAGGGTTTATTCTCGAGCTCCCCCATTCTCTTCACACCGATATGTGCACTTGATAGGTCCTTCAACCCCTACACACATAATATATTGATATTATTATTAACTTCCTAGGTTAAAAATACAACGATTAAGTGATTAATGATTATAAAACACTTGCATCGATTAATTCTTTGCGTGCATCTTGCAACTCGTCATTGCTTTTGCGTTCTTGAACAACGAGAGTTTGGTTCAAGCTTTCTAAATCATCAAGCTCTTCCTCTTTTTCCCTTAGGTTTTTGTGTATGTCTTCCACTTTCTTCATAACTTCCAAGTCATCATCTCCCATGTGCTTCATAACATTTAATTGACCCCTCAAACGCTCTATTTCAAGCTCGACTGCTTGCTTTGCATCTAGTTGTTTCTCGAGTAAAATAATTTTCTTGTGAAGTTCTTCCTTTTCCCTCTGCAATTAATGATGATGATGATGATGATGATAATAACAATAACAATAATAATTATTATTATAAAAATCATCTTCATACATCCACAACACGAAACATGATCTTTAATATTTAAGTTTAAAAACGAACCTTTTGATCATCAGCAAGTTTCATGACACTTTCATCGGCTTTCTTTTGTTCATTAGATGCCCTTTGAAGCAAACTGTTTCTTGCAGCATTCTAACATAAAAATAAAACTATTAGCCAAAGTTAACAAAGTTAAGTTAATAGAAGGTTACTACAATAACATTCTAAAAAACACCTGTTCCATCTCTTCAGAAACTTTTTTCCTTTCGTTTTCATTATAAACCTCGCGTTTTTCCAGCTCTTGCCCACGAAGCTCGAGCTCCTTCTTTTCATTTACCAGCCTTAATTTAATCTTTTCATGATCGTTAAAGATCTTTAGAAAATGCTCGCGTGCGCCGACCTGGATTTTCTTGAGATCTGATAAACAAATAGTTAAAAACAGTTTAGTAAATACTGAAATACGGAATAGTGACTAATTATATAACTGCATAAATGGCCTGTAAACAAACCACACGCACACGAACAGGGCATGCTCGTGTTCGTTCGTTTAACTTTAACCGAACAAACAATCGAACAAGACCAATCAATCAAAAATAGTTTTATGGTTCGTCTTCATTCGTTAAAAGACGTGTTCATGTTCATTTTTCTTTTCATGTCAGTTCGTTTACGAACATAAATGAACTTCCCGCCGAACGGTTCACGAATTGTTTCCTGAACGTACAGTTCATTTACAGCCTTGCAGGCCTATGCATAATCTTTTAAGAACAAAAACGTAACCTTCGTTATAAGATTGATGAAGCACATCTTTTTCAGCAATTAACTTGCTTAACGAACTTTCAGTCTCAATAAATTTACTCTCCATTTCTTCAAAATGTCGTTTCTTCACTTCAATCACACTTGTCAAATTCGACACGAGCGAGTTCGCTTTTCGGTCTTCTTCCGCCATAATATCAGAGACGGTTCTAAGATCACCAATCTTGCGAAGATGCTCGCCAATAATATTAAGAGCTTCGTAATCATCAGCACGTGCTACCCAACCGTAAATTTCAGATGTTTGATCTTTAAAAACCTTCCAATCCCGCTTGCCGTGATGATCCGCTTCATAAGCCTTCTCGAATGACATGGCATTGTTAAACCCTTCCCACCCTTTGTTAAATTCAACAATCGCGGATCCGGAGTGACCACGGAAGTTCCACAGTGGAACAACACGCGTGGGATTAAACCCCCTCGCAGTCAACTGGTCCCTCATGTTTGACCCGCTTTTCCCTACGTATCGCCCATCTTTAAGCTCGATTGGGAGATTTACAACTATACCCTTCCATGGCCATACAAACATCTCATCACCATCATGGTCTGCAAGGCGGTCAATTTCATCTACGGGCTTTGATGGGCCCGAGGTTTGGGCTATGTCATTTTCAAGAAACTTGACTAAAGCAAGATGGTTTGCTTTGTCTTTTGAGTTTCTCTTTTTCGAGTCACTTTTTCCCACCATTGTAGCATGTTGAAGAAGATCCTTGTATTTATAATCTTGCTTTTTTTTGTTGGGGCAAAACGGGCAAGTGAAGGCTTCTTCAGATAACTTGACTCGGCGTTTACCGCTTTTTAGTTGTTCATAAGATTCTTCCACATATTCCTCGACCTCAGAATCACTTCCGTCACTGTCTCCTCCCGAGCTTTGATCCATATAATCATCCTCCATTTTTTTCTGTAAAGTATAATAAGAATAACCAAAATAATTAAAAAATGATTGTCACAAGTCATAAGTAACAAGCGAACAAACAATTAGTAAAAAAAATATTTTTAGCAGTAAATTACAGGTAAAACAAAACGGTGAGAAAACTATAGTACTAACAAATAACAAATAAAACGTGAGTATAGTATCTAGATAACATAAACCATCAACAAAACAAAAGGTACCAAAAATAATAGCAATAAACTACTTGCAACACAAGATGAAGGGAAAACTATAGTAGTAACAAATTACATAAGAAAACGTAAGTATCATATCCAGATAAGATAAACATAAACATCAAGAAAACAAAGGTACCAAAAATAATAGCAGTAAACTACTTGTAACACAACATGAAGAGAAAAACTATACAAGTAACAGATAACGTAACAAAAAGTAAAGCGTAGTATCCACATGACATAAACATCAACTAAACAAAAAAAGTACTAAAATAATAGCAGTAAACTGCTGATAACACAAAACGATTAAAAAACCATAATAGCAACAGATTAAAAAATACTTCATAAACAAAAATTACCAGCCCAAAGCCTCGGTTTCTTGCAGATTTACACTCTAATAATAACATGATTTTACATGACTGGAAAATCATAGCAATAACATTTCAAACATACAAACATCAATAGTAATACTATGACCTCAAGATCTATGAATATAATTTTAAAACGACTTGGGGTTGTTTGGCAATCTTGTGCGGAATCATTAAGAGGCCTGACCGACTAAAAGGCCGCCTCTGAATCGTTCATCATGTTTCTGAAACTTACCCGTTAAGAGGCTCTATAAACCACAAAGAGGGTGTATTTTTAGTGAACCAAACACACCGATTCAACCAAACACAGTCTAACCGATTTGATTCAGAGGTAGCCTCTTAACGAATCTTTAAGAGGCTAGGGCTGCAGATTTTTGCCCGTTTGCCTTGTAATTCGATCAATTTTGCAAAAGCTTCAATTTTGGAAACAAAAAACCTAACTTTTTATGAACCCACAAAACGGTAAAGATTATTGAACGGAAATCCAAATGTGGTATATATAAATCAAATTACAACCCATATTCAGCAATTTAGTTTCAAATATTAATAACTAAACATAAATATTAGAACATAATAAACACTAAAGAAACATACAATTGAAACGAATTTGAGCAATTTGTAATTAGTATGGTAGTGTGTGCAAGATCGATTAATCAATCGTACCTGGAAGTGAAGGTAGAAATTGGGATTAGGGTTTTAGTTTAGGGAGAAGAACATGTAGGATGAAGTGAAGTGAATTGAATAGGAAGGAGTTCGAGATAAAAAGGTGAAAGTTTAAGTCAAGTGCTTTTGTCGTGTATTGGATCTCAAGTCTAAATTGCAGTTTTAGTTCTTTAAGTTTGTAATATCTTTTTTATTGGAAGATTGTTATTTACGTTTAAAAATATATGAGTACTTGCTTTTTTTATGTTTTAAATCTTGTGTGTTCTGTCCTTTTAGTTAACGGGTGTTAGATTTTCCAATTGAATCTAGTCATGTGCATAGGAACTGTTAGTGAAAAGAACATAACGTGCAATATTATGAAACGTAAAGTAGAGATTGTGATGTTATAAAGAGGAAAAGGATCATCATTGAAAAATGAAACATACGCAAAGAAGTGAAGGACGAAAAATGTAATTTACTCTTGAATCTCATGTCACAATGAATAAAATATGATCACATTTGTCACTTTAGGCTAGCTCACTTGATAGATGACTTGTCTATTAAGGGTGATAGAATGCTCACCACGATGGTCTCGAGGTGTCCCGGTACCGGCTGGAACACCGCATAAGGTCCCTCGGAAACAAGGAAAATTATGTAGCAATAATAAACTAAATAACGACTCAAAAAATTGTATACTCATGTGAGAAAATTTTCTGGGTCCGTTACTAACGCTTTGAATTAATAAAATATAAGAAAGGGTAAAAATACAGGATACAAGAGGTAAAGTCTATAAATACAATAAATAAAAATATATGCAATGCATAACTTATGGAAATAATGTCTCCATCTTTAACTAGTAATGATTCTTGAATTGATTATTGAGATTGGACTATTATTATTATTATATTGAAATCACATTTCTTTTGGCCATTAAAAAACAAATTGATTAAAGTAAAGTGGCTGAGGTAAACTGACAACAAGTTGCGTCG
Source organism: Bidens hawaiensis (assembly GCF_021521415.1). NCBI lineage: Eukaryota > Viridiplantae > Streptophyta > Magnoliopsida > Asterales > Asteraceae > Bidens > Bidens hawaiensis. The sequence continues at coordinate 265,483 of NW_027493212.1, forward strand.
CAACTCACTTTTGGATAGCGAAACTAATCTTACTAGAAACAAAGTTTGATGTCTTAGGGGTCAAAGAATGCACCACTCGTTGAACCTGCTAAAAAAATTCCACAACCTCTGGGGCTAAGAAACAAAATGTATCAAAAACAAAAGGGATAAGCACATGTTGATTCTCTAAGCAAGCATTCTCGTGTTAGGTAGTTTCCCCAATTCTACCATCAACAGCACTTGCCACGTAGTGTAGACCTCTTTTCAAGAGGACCCGTCATAAAATTAAAGGGAGCCTCATTTTTAGCAGAAATCCATGCTCGTTTAAGAACATCACATAAAACATCCTTAATCAGATCATGCATGTATTTAAATCATGGTAACTCCTTACGATGGCCTACATGCTTGCCAAAAGAATCCAAAGCCTTACGACACGCTTATTAATTGAAAATAGAGGGATCATTAGCCGGTATTCCAAAGTCTTCATATGTTGACCTAGTCCTATAATGGGTATGTATGTCAGAAAATCATGAGTTTGAGGAGCCTAGAGACACTAAAACATTGCTTTATGACAAGGGGATAGATCGAACTTCATTTACCATGTTGGACTTTAAAGAGGGTGGGGGTGTCCTTATTAGAGAAACCGCTAAAATTAAAATCTGGAAGGAACATGCGTAAGCGACCTATCGAATACCCATAATCGGAATCAACCCATCAATATCACAATCCTGAAGAATGTGTCCTTGCAACTTCCATGATTGTGCCCTCAAGGCCACAAAAACATATGCAGATATATCCTTAGTCAAACATAAACCCAACCCAGGCTCCAATATTATTATCGTTGATACTAGATACTATGGAGCAAGTAAAGTTTTCTCTTTTCTCCATGTTATGATAATGTTTCTTGAATGGTCCATCTCATATTGTCACCAACGCAAATTTAGTGGGGTTTTTTTTGTTAAGTTGTCATATATAATAGTTTTATTGATTTATTTAAAAGCATGTTTCTAAAGAAACTGGTACATGTTAAAATATCTTTTAATTTGTTGTTTTTCCTATAATAATTTGAAGGTAATTTTGTGTCGAAAGTACAGCGTGATGATCTGAATCATTGCTACATTAGACTTTCAGTGATTCCCTCCTATACTGAGCGTCTGAACCTACATGTCCATGTACTACATGCATGGTTGTAAAAATCGCGTCTAGGCGCCGAGTACTCAACGAGTAATCCCCGCCTAGGCCGAGTTCTCGGTGAGCCATCCCCGAGTACTCTCCGACTAAGGCCGAGTACTCACCGACTAAGGCTGAGTACTCCCAACTCCCCAGTCGACCGCCTAGGGTCCACTTAACGACTTTTGCAACCTTGACTACATGTACCCTCCTACTTCATTCACATGCATTTCAACAACAATTTTATATTTTAGTTAGTTTTTTTATTTCCGGTTTTCCTTTTAATGTTTTGGTTAATAAAATAAATTTCGTTTAAACTAAATATAACATTTTAAACTTGTTTTAAGTTTTCGTACACATTAGGGTGGTGGGGATTATAGAGGTAGGGTACCAAAAGAACCCAAATACCCGTAAGAAATATTCGCAGGTCAATCAGAAGTCCCTCATAAGGCACCCGCGGGGTATATAAACCATCCGCATAATCATCTGATGAAGAAACACCCTCATAGCACACGCAGAAGCTCCACAGCACCCTCAAAAGTCATCCGCATGAAGGAATATCCTTCCGCGTAGATAACTACAAGGTAATGCTTCGGGACAGCTGTCAATAACCAATTGCCTTCTAGAAGACTTGCCAAGATGCTTTCTTGGGCAATACGTGACCCTTTAGCCAATTAACTAGTGACACGTGACAAGGCCGTTATAACCGTGCACATGGCCAATGTTACCTCGTCAACCAATAATAAAGCGACAGGTGTCTAGGTTGTTATACATGCACATGCAGCGTATAAGCTAGACCTATCATATAAGGACACGCGTCCAGACGGTTATAAGGTATCTTCTAAAGGGACAGCTGGCCCAATCACTTCCTTACATCCTCCGGCTATAAATACCCTCTCAATCATCATGAGGTAGTCATTCGCCATCACGGTACTCTCTCAATTTACTTAAGTACTTTATCTCGTCATCAGAACGGTACTTATTCTCACGCCGGAGGGTGGTTACGGGAAGGCCCCCCCTCTTGTCCTTCGCGTAACGAGCTCACGGTTTTCTGTTTTGCAGGATTCACGTCACTGGACTTTAGGAATTGTGTTCATATCGTGTTGGCAGTAACCGTATCCTACCCTGTGGACTCATTGGATCTAGGTACCATTAGTGGTGAGTAGATCCGTGTTTCTTCATTGGCGCCATCCGTGCTTTTGTTAGAACAGCTAAAAACTTTTCCGTTCTTTTTACGATATGAGTCAGTTACCTAAAGGGCCGACGGAGAATCAAGAACAACCTCCGCGTGATCTCAACCTTGAAACACGTGAAGGAGCAACGTCTGTGTTTGCTCGAATTTCAACCCCTGTTGCAAGAACCGACACCATCAATCCAGGAATCTTTTCCTTGGATGGTTCAACGGCTCGGGGGTTGTTTGCTCAACAAGAGGGTGTCACCCCGGTAGACACTGGAAATGTTGTTACACCAACTACTGACTTGGGGTACGTCATAGCCCCAGGAGGGTATAATATAAGGAATCTAAAGCGTGCTCCAAGAGAAATCCATCGAACTCAGTCAGATGTAGGTTTGGAAGAAGATTCCGGTGACTCTAATCCAAGAAGAGCTCACCGTCATAACCTCAGGACTGAGGAAACTTTGTCTCCGGACGAGTGGTTTCGTATTCAACAAGAAAGTTTGAAAGCAGAGTATGAACGTCGGGTCCAGAATGAGCGTTTTCATGGCCGTACCCTGACGTATGATGAGCCTCCCAGAAGATCTATTTCTCCTCCTATAAGGGGAAGTCACATCCAGTACAGTTTGCCACCGGAGCGGAACATGAGCGAAACCCGAAGGTTGCGTCCTCGTCCCCGCATAGATATGCGGATACCATCCTATGAGGACGACCTGGATGGGTACGACTCATCTTATCGTCCGGATGGTAGTTTTTATAGCGGAGTTAGCCGCCTTCCTTCGTACGGAGGAGCTAGCTATCCGCGCCCAGTTTTCCGCCATGCGGAGTATCATAGCAATGCTGAATATGAATTTTCTAAACCATATCGCCCGGAGTCCTTCGCAGAAAAATCAAAATTCATTCCGAGCATCGCGACAGCTCTGTTCCCGATTAATGCAAAGATTCCAACATCCGTTGGAACATATAATGGAATGACTGACCCTAGCGATCATCTGTTAAGGTTTGAACCGGTTGGAGGAGTCAGCGGTTGGACTCTTCCATATTGGTGTCACATGTTTGCACTAACATTCACCGGGGCAGCGCGGGAGTGGTTTGAAAAATTGCCATGTGGAAAGATTACAAGCTGGAAAGACTTCGTAGCAAAATTCTCTCAGCATTTTAGCCAACAAAAGAAGCATACTCGTGACCCTTCGGAAATACTAGATGTTACAAGGCGAATGTCACACCCCCATCTTAGGCCTAGGAGTATGATCAATAGTTGGTACCACAAGTATAAATAAATCAGAGTTACTTTAATTTAGCGGAAGTCTTATAAAACTTGTGGGTTTAATTTGTAAATATTTACGTTAACCAAAAGTTGGGATTTTAAAAGATTCCCAAACTTAAGTACAAAAGATTACTTGTTTATGTTTTACAAACCACCATATTAAACTTTATACAAAAGAAATCCGAGCTATCGGATATTAGTACTTCGTCATTTCCAAGCTCTAACTTTGTTCACCTGCAAAATGTAAGAAAATACGCCAGCAACGAATGCTGGTGAACATGCTGACGCAAAAATGTTTCTTTTACTTTATTACCCCTCGAGACTACGCCTGCCTCTGCCCAACGTGGCTTAGGAATAATAAAGTCAAATAACACATTATAAATATGAGCCTCTACGCTAGGTCACCTCAGCAAACACCGCAGCGTTCGACTTAGTTAAGTACTCGTCAATATACACAACGGTCGTACTCCCCGCAGGAGAGCGTCATACGACCAAGGGTGGTGCGATCATGCCCATACATCGCATAGTACCACCTATGTAAGGATCCAGACATACGTATACCACAGCCTGAGGGCTAGGTTTATACCCTTATTCATAACGGTTTTAGGAACACATAGTTCCTTGTAAACAATTTCAAATAACAAGTTTGACTCATTTTAAATAAGTAAAAGTCTGGGGGCGTATTCACATTGTCTCTTTAGGATCGGCTTCACTCACCGTCCAAGGGTCTTTCCTTTTCTTTATTTCGCACCTATAGTACGAGTATAAATATTTGTTAGTCAGATACACGATCCGGCTTAAGACCTTTAGTCTTATATCTCAATCCTCTATTGAACCTTTAGTTCAATTCTTATTTACTTGAAAACCTTTAGTTTAAAAGTAAATTATAAACCTTTAGTTTATATTAAAAACCCGACGTTTCTTCTTCTCCAAGAAACGTAATCTTTTCTTTTATTATTTAAGAATACTCTTTATTCATTAAATAATATTTCATAACAAAGAATATATACATATATACTTACACACATATATATATTATCACAATATTCATAATCATATTTTCATTCATTTCTTTGTTATGTTTTCTTTTCTTTTCTTTTCTTTTATCGAGGTGTCGAGTATATCCTCGACTTAAGGCTTAAGCCTTGAATATAATATTAAATTATATTGAATTCGATATTACGCCTAACCTTAATGGCGTATAGAAACTCTAGAGAATTGAGCAGCACTTCGACGTCGCTTTACTTTTCTCGATCAACTTTGATTTGCCAACTTCAACACTCGTCGGCACGTCTTTCGGGACTCTTTGCCATAACAACGCCTTCTTGATGAATGAGGGTGGAGGATGGTATAAACTTCGAGGAAACGGTGTACACAAACAAAGGATCGTGGCACGCTTATCGAGGCAAATCGTTTATATGATTGTCGGGTTGTAGTGAGATGTTAGAGAGAGAGAGAGAGAACAACTGAGTTTGGATGTGTAAAATGAACACCCCATGGCTGCTATTTATAGACGAAAATTTGGCTCCGATCGCGCTACGCGATGGGTGCCTCAACAGACCTATCGCGTATCGCGATATAGGTCTGTTGACTCACAGCGTAGACCTGCCACGTGGCAACACGTGGCAGTAGTGGTGCCACGTGGCAGTACATGATGCCACCGTGTGCCACGTGGCACACGTGTCACGTTGTGTCAGGTACCCCATCGCGATACGCGATGGGGCTCTCCTCTGACTCATCGTGTAGCGCGATGGGTCAGAAAATCAGAATTTTCAATTTAAACCCTCAACTTTGGAATTTGGCAATTTTAGTCCCTAGACTTTGGAAAGTTGATGCTTTAAACTCGAAATTTTCATGTTGTTACAGCGAAATAATGAGTCTATTGAAGATTTCATTACTCTTTTTACTAACGAAGGCCTTAACATCAGAGGAGTGAGCGAAGATATGCTGCGTGGAGCATTTTGTAAGAACGTCCACAGTGATGCCTTGATCCGTACTTTAACGGGAAGAGATGGGATGCCTGAGTCATGGGATGAAATCATGAAGGCATCAAAGTTGTTTGCAAGAACTGAAAAAACTCTAAGTTCCAGCAGTCAAAAGCAGTCCCCAAGGGTCGAGTTTCAAACTCCGAGACCAAACAGGCAAGCTAAGGGACCAATATGGTCAAGACTTCAGCCAAGTGTGGAAACATCTAAACCTTTTGATGCAAGATCTTTGATCGGCAACAAAGGCAAACGTAATTTTTCAGCTCACTCCACCAACAGTTGGACCCAGTTATCAAAGACTCCCTCAGAAATTCTCACTATTGAGACTTTGACTTTCCGAAAACCTCAACCAATACCTCGGAAGTCATTCCTTGATACCAAACAACATTGCTCATATCATAATGATGTTGGATACAACACGAATGAGTGTGTGGCTCTCAGAAATGAAATTGAAGCAGCTGTTAAAAATGGTAAACTTTAGCATTTGGTCAAAGGCGTACGAAGAGGGACTGGCAAACCTCCCGCAAAGGATAGCCAGGGCCCAGCCAAAAGGCAAATCAAAGATCTGAATGTCCACATGATTCAAGGGGGACACTCGGGTAAGGGAAAACGGAGGGAATATTCGGACGAAGAGTGGAAATACGATCCCGTTATTTTTCCTTGGATCAAAGGGGGCCCGTGCAGCAAAAACCTGCTGATAATTACTGCCGAGTTTGGTCATTATCGGTCACAATACGTGTTCTTTGACACAGGCAGTACGTCCGATATTATGTACGAACAATGTTTCGAACAACTGGACGCGGTGTCATCACTTTCCCGGTCACACTAAGTGACGGAGTACATTCAAGAACAAAGGAAGTTGAATTTTTGGTATTACCAGCAACTTCTAAACATGACATTATATTGGGACAAGAAGCAATTGGAGATTTCAATGCCCACCCGTCCACAGCACATGGTGCAGTAGGAGTTCCAACTCGCACTGGTGTGGTGATAATTCAAGTAAACCGACATTGTTTTACAATTGAAAGTTCAAGACCAAGCAAGGTTCCAAGACAGGCTCAGAGGACTGAGCCCGAGAAATGGGTTTTGAATAAGAAGTTTCCAGACCAGACAATTACAATAGGACCCGCTATCTCGGAGATAGTGAGAACCTTTTTAAAGCAATTATTGACCAAGAACATTGACATTTTTGCTTGGCAACCCGCGGACATGACCGGTGTCCCGCGGAGCATTTCGGAACACAAGTTAAGGTTGAATCCGTTGATCACCCCAATTGTACAAAAGAAATGAAAGATGGGTCCAGAACAAACAAAGACTATGAATGAACAAGTACAAGACCTTCTTCATGCTGGGATCATACGAGAAATCAAGTATCAAACATGGGTGGCTAACCCAGTGATTGTCCTAAAAAGCAAAGGAACATGGAGGATGTGCATAGATTATAAAGACTTGAACAAGGCATGCCCGAAAGATTGTTACCCGCTTCCGGAGATCGACTTAAAAGTAGACGCTGTGGCCCCATTTAAATTCAAGTGCTTCCTCGATGCTTACAAAGGGTATCACCAGATTCATATGGCAGCTGGCGATGAGGACAAGACAACGTTCCAAACTGACCAAGGAACATTCTGTTACAGAATGATGCCTTTCGGATTAAAGAACGTGGGGGCCACATATCAACGACTGATGGATCAGGCTTTCAAAAGTCAAATAAGTCGGAATCTCGAAGTTTATATGGACGATTTGGTAATCAAAAGCATTGAAGAAGATCAGATGTTAAGAGATATTGAAGAGACCTTTGAAACACTACGAAGCATCAATATGAAGTTGAATCTGGCTAAATGTTCATTTGGCATGAAAGAGGTAAATTCCTTGGAGTCATAGTAACAGGCGCGGGCTTTAAAGCCAACCCAAATAAGGTCCAGGCTATAGCCCGCATGCCTTCACCCTCTTCCCTCAAGGAGGTTCAAACACTTAATGGGAGACTTGTGGCGTTGAACCGATTCTTAGCAAACCACGCGGCCAAGTCTCATCCGTTCGTGTCAACACTTAGAAATTGTCTTAAAAAGGCACATTTCAAGTGGACCGCGGAAGCTGAAAAAACATTCTTAGAAGTTAAGAAATGCTTAATGGAGCTTCCTACTTTAACAACACCATATGCGGGTGAACCTCTGACACTATATTTATCTGCTTCAGACATTGCCATAGGAGCCGTTCTGCTAACCGATAGAAAAAATGTTCAAACTACAATCTATTACGTTAGTAGAACGCTATCGGACTCGGAAACAAGATATTCGATGTTAGAAAAGTTGGGTTTGGCATTGGTTTATGCAGCCAGACGGCTCCGCAGATATTTCCAAGGCCACCCTATTAATGTGTTAACCGGGTACAAACTCAAGAACGTGTTGACTAAACCCGAGTTGTCCGGACGACTGGCAAAGTGGGCTATCAAATTGGGTGAACACTCGATCGAATATAAGCCTAGACCAGCGATCAAGGGGCAGGTACTCGCGGGCTTGGTTACGGAAGTTCCGCAGTACAAAGAGCAAGAGTGCCTAATCGAACAACAACCCTAAGCACCTCCGGAACAAGGGCAAGTTTGGTCGTTGTTCACGGACGGAGCTTCCAGCAGCGAAGGGTCAGGTGCAGGTTTAAGGCTAGTCAACCCCGAGGGGCATGAATTTACGTACACCATCAAGTTGTACTTCAAAAGTACCAACAATGAGGTGGAATACGAAGCCTTCCTGGCAGGACTGCGGATAGCGAAAAATCTGGGGGTGAAACATTTGGAGGCTCGGGTGGATTCTATGCTAATTGCGGGACAAATAAACGGAACATACGAAGCCAAAAACGATGTCATGGCTTCTTATTTGTCACAAGCAAGGATCTTGATTCGCCAATTTTCCTCCTTCAATATCGTTCACATTAAGAGGAGCGAGAACAAATCGGCGGACGCTCTTAGCAAACTAGCTTCAACGAATTTTGAGCATCTCGCCAAAGATATTCGTGTAGAAGTTCTAGACCATCCATCCGTTCCAGAAAATCAAGTCCTAGTAATTCAAACTAGTGTTGAGTCTTGGATGTCACCCATTATAGCTTACCTATCTTCTGGAGCACTTCCAGCAGGAAAGGCTGAGGCTCGGAAGATTAAGCATAAAGCTCTGAATTACCAGATGATTGACGGTATCTTGTACCGGAGGTCATTCCTTGGTCTGTTACTACGTTGTGTAGGCGCAGAAGATGCAAATTACTTGATCAGAGAAATTCACGAAGTCATTTGCGGACTACACGCGGGACCAAGAATGACAGTTGCGAAGATTATGAACGCAGGGTATTATTGGCCCGGCATGCATTTAGACGCTGTGCAAAAAATCAGAAAATGTGATTCATGCCAGCGCCATGCTCCCAATACCATGCGTCCAAAAAACGAACTGATTCCAGTAACATCTGCATGGCCATTCCAAAAATGGGCTATTGATATCATGGGACCTTTCCCAGAAGCCCCGGGACGAGTCAAGTTCTTGATAGTTGCCATTTATTATTTCACCAAATGGGTGGAAGCCAAACCAGTTGCATCAATCACGGCTTCAAGCGTGAAAAAATTCCTTTGGGAATTCATCATTTGCCGGTTCGGTCTCCGACAGGAATTGGTAAGTGACAATGGGACCCAATTTGCTGACAGCGGACTACAGGAATGGTTGAAAGAACTTCAAGTCATTCAAACCTTTACATCCGTAGCTCATCCGCAGGCAAATGGTCAGGTTGAAAGGACCAACCGAACTATCAAAGAAGGGATCAAGGCAAGGCTAGGGACGAAACGAACGGGTTGGGTAGACGAATTGCCTCACGTACTCTGGGCCTTCCGCACCCAAAAGAACTCCAACAATTTGGAAACAGCCTTTAGCCTAACCTACGACACTGAAGCCATGATCCCCGCAGAAATCGGAATTCCATCTGCAAAGGTTCTACTGATTAATGATAATGATCAAGAACTCAGGATGAATCTAGACCTGTTGGAAGAAAGAAGAGAAGTAGCATTGATTCGCGAGCACAATTACAAGCGACAGCTTGAGAAATATTACAACTCGCGAGTCCAAGAATGCAAGTTCGATGCAGGAGACTTCGTCTTCCGCAATAACGAGGCTTCCGGCCAGGAACCTCCGGGCAAACTAGACCCAACTTGGGAAGGACCTTACAGAATCAAACAAGTACTATCCAAAGGTGCCTATAAGTTGGAAAAGTTGGATAGGGCGGAAATACCTCGAACATGGAACGCATCACAATTAAAGAAATGCTATATCTAGCAGTTTGATTTTACTTTGGCCTGCGTGCCCACACAGACTAGCAAGTTTTGCAATTTCTTTTATTGTAAGAAGGCTTATGCCCAATGTATGAAAATGTCAAGTCAGTTCTATGTTATTTTGATGAGTTGTAATCTTTTATTGACAAAAAACGAAGTTCCGGACAGACACTTATATTATAACACATAAGACAAAGTGCACCGGAAGGAAACAAGACTTCTCATTATAAATCAATAGAGATTACAAAAAACGAAGAAAAAAGGTACAAATAAACATATATATACATCTACGGAGCAACATTTTCATTGCCAGCAGTGTTATCAGCTTCCTCTTCTTCTTCTTCTTCACCATCAAGATCTAATAGCTCTTTTAGTTGATCTATGGCGTCCTCCTTATCTGCAAGCTCGGATATCTGCTTCGTCAAATAAAATTTCAAAGAATCAAAATCCTTTGACTTCTGTTTGAGGACGGCAACAATATCCTGTCCAGCCAAAATGTATTCCTCAGGGAGTTTGGAAGTTGAACCAAATTGGTAACCTTCCTCAAAACCCAGTTTGCGACCAGCTTGCTTGGAAGCTTTAAGGAGAACGGCAACGCAGTTCCCAAGCTCATCACTCGCCCGAACATCGGCGATGACCTATAGAACAATAGCGTATAAACAACCCCAAAAACCCTTAGATTATTTATATATAAAAAAGGGGGTACATACCTTGGGGATAGCTTCCGATAACACCCATTTTTGGTCCGCCTTGGCCCGGACGAGATCCATCTTATGGCCGACACATTCTAAAGCTTGTTCTCGGTTCTTGGCATTAAGGTCAGACAAAAGCTTATCCTTAGCCGTCGATTCAGCTTGAAGTGCCTCCACCAATTTGGCTTGTTCAACCATCAATTTGGCTTGATCATCCAGTTGTTTTTGGAGAGAAGCCTTGGCATCCTTGGTAGCGGACCGAACAGCCTTTTCCTCCTCTAGAGCTTGGCGGGCCTCTTGGGCCTCGTGTATAGCTTTCAGACCTTCTTCCTTGGCCTCAGTTGCAGAGGCCGCCAGCTTATCCCATTGCTCATTCATCGCCAACTAGTCCCTGGTTATTTCCTGATTTGTGGAAATAGTATTCGCCAAGTAATAAGAATCGGAGTTCAATAATTCTTGGCGAATACTACGGCGACGTCTCTCCCTCTCACCAGGCGGAAGACTCTCCCGCAAGTATTCAAAACACAGGTCCACGTCACGGAATGTTGAATCCCGACGTAATGACCAGCGTGGTTGATGAGGAGTCGGATCTTCCTCCTGAGGAGCTGGAGAGCTCTGAGCAGCATGAGGGAACATACTCACACCTCCTTGATCTCTGAAGTGATGAACATTATAAGAAGGCGACATACTGACATGTTCAGTATTGTCAACCTCCTTATTCTTCAGAGGAGAGTCATCCGCCAGCTCAATCGGATCCTTAACACTATTATGCGGTGGTGGCGGAAGAGGAGTAGAACTTTTCAACCAGAAACACCTTCAGAAAGGTTATCCAAGTTCACTGAAAAACATCAAGAAAGGGTTAGAAACATTCTAATTAAAAGCATTTAGCAAAATAAAGAGCTCGCTTACCTAATGAAGGATCGTTTGAATCAAGTTCGTCCAAACGAGTCCCCAAGGCAGAAGGCTTCGCCTTCTTGGACTTCTTCTTAGGGGTGGCCTTGGCGGGATTACCCTTACGCTTGCCAGCCACCTTAGATGTGTCCGCATCAGCAGCGGGATGTTCACCTTCAGCGATAACGTCATCAGGCTGAGGACGGCCTTCCACCGCAGCAGCGTCAACATCATCTTGACCCGCTGCTTGGCTAGTGGTAGCCCTCTGCCGGGTAAGACCTGCAGTTGAATCCACATCTTTATTAGCATCAGCTGGAAAACTTCCTTCACAAAGTGATGTCTCTTCGCTGGAAGAAAAGAGTACGATCACCCCGCCGGAAGTAACAGCAGTCACAGGTCGGTGTTTTAAAATGCCCTCACCTTTTTGGATGCAATCTTTAACGTATGCCTCAACTTTGGCATACATCGCCTCGGAGACTATAGGTTTCGGGCGGAAAGCGGTGGGAAACACAAAATTCGGGCGGGTGCGCTCAAGGAAAGGAGCATCCCTTTCGTCGATAGGGCGGCGCACCATCATTCCCCCCTCGCGATCCAACAAGGTGCTGAAGGCGGAACCCTCACCTACACGAAAAATGATTACAGTCAGAAATCAGAAAAATATTAAAACAGGAGAAGGAATACTTCCTAAAGTTACTCTTGTCAGTTTGTTCGTAATACGGTTCCAACAAGGGGAAAGGCCATAGACGGCTCATCTTCGCGCTCACCATCGCCCCTTCATGGATCGGGCGCATAGGAGTCGGTGTAAAAGTCAGAGTCGTAAACCATGCTTGACCCTCATGAGCAGCGGCCACAACCACCGGCATGGCCCCCTCCGCCTTACGCTTGGTCATCGCGAAAGGAATAACATCCTATCGGATCCAGAAAAATTTTGGTTTCCAACCATGGAGGCTACGGATCCATTCCGTACCTATAACCCTCTTTTCTATGGATACAAAACTATACCACCCATCGCGGAAGGTCATTTTATAGAAAACGGCAAACATGCCGACGGAGGGTTCAAGATTGCGAGTTAGGCAACAGAATTCGAAATGTTGAATCCTTAGCATCCCAAAGGGATGGATCTGTGAGAGATGAATTCCATAAGTTGTTAAGATCGACTGGACAAACTTCATTACTGGAATCCAGAAATTCCCGATCGTAAAGTGGTCTATATATACAACCATCTTCTTTAGAGTGGGAGTAGTGGCAACAGAACCGTTGACGGACGTTCCGGCTCCCACTCCGGTGCCAAACCATAAACGTTTACAACGTAGTCGTAGTCCTTCCTTTTAAGGGCCACAACGACATGGGTAATAGTAGGAGTTCCTTTCTTTTCTCCAGCCATTGAATACGAAGAAGAAAGAAATTTCAGAAAGCTCTTATGCTTTGAAGGTTTGAAAGAAAAAAGAGTTGGAAAACAATAAGAATCATATGGCATCTGAGGCGGTATACTTATACTCATCGCAATTAATGCGATTGATGGCGTGTCAGAAGAGAGAGAAAATGTGAACCACCAGATGGTTGACACGTCAGGCGAGAAACTCTAGAAACTATAGACAGACTGTCAAATACGTCATACACGACTTGTCAGTTGCTCCCAAATAGTTTCTCTCCCCGCCACGTCATCCAAGTTGTTCGACTTTCAAAATTCAAAAATATCTTCTAAAGATATTTCCTTCAAAACAGTTGGACACTTACAAAAAATGAAAAGTTCTTTCTCATTAAATATTCAAAAGGAAATGTTACAAATATAGAAAGAAAAATTCCAAGTTATATCATCTAGATCTATACTAAGGGTTCAGGGTGGTTTTGTCTTCCTGATCCTTCAATGACGTGTCTTCCGAAGAGTCATCCTCAGACTCCTCGTCCAAGTAGACCTTCAATTGTTGCACACCGTCATGAGCGGAAGCAAATTCCGGAAGCATGTTCTGAAGCAGGAAGCGCAGATCATCGTGTTCCTCGACTCGTATTTTCCGCTCCTGTTTGACATCAAGACCATGAAGAGGATGATCTTTGAATGAGCGGTTACTTTGAGCGTAGTTCATCCCTTCATGAAATCCTATCACACGTCCAAGGGAAGAAGAAGCAGTCATTACATTAGCAAAACTGTCAGTAAGCTCCTTACTTCCCTTGATATGACGAACGACCTGTCAGAATAAAAATACAAAGTTTTCTGTATCAAGAATAAGAAGTAAGCAACGAACATCCAAAGGGGAAATAACTTACAGCATCAATCCCCTGGGTTGAAACCACTGACGATCACGTTCCGCACATTCGGCTCGTTCTTGAAGCGCCCGAGATTCCGCGGATATTTTCTCATGATCTTGCAGAAGGGAGTCGTAAGCGGTTTTAACCTCAAGGGCACTTTTTTCTTTAAGATCGTTCCACTCTCTCTGCAACTTTAACTTGGCCTCAAGTTCATGAATTCGAGTACTTTGAAGAGACACTTGATTTTCTAGGGCCGAGTTTGCTTCTTGCGCCCGGGCCAAATCATCTTTCTCCTTTTGAGTCTTTGCCCGAGCGGCCTCAAGAAGGGAGTTTTGCTTTTCACAAGCTTCCTTCCATCGGCGACCAACTGCAGCGTTACGATCTTGCTCGCTCTTGAGGGCATTCTCCGCGTCGACCTGCTTCCATTTAGCAGTTTGATCCGTGACATGGTGCTCCTCAGCCTCCTTCTTTGCAGCTTCAGCAGCTCGGTGAGCCTCCCCCACCTTCCCGCCTAGAGTGCGCTACTCACATAAAACCTCTTGGCTACCAGCTAAAGCATTGGCCAAATGATAGGCTACATTCGTATGAAGGTCGTGGCGAGAAAGGTCACGCTGATACGACATCTCAGCAAGGGGCGCACAGTGTTTCATGAAACTCATGAAAACCCCGGGGTCAGTAAACCGGGATCCGTTGGTAATATCCCAAGGAGGGACAAACAAATCATGCCTGTCACCCAAGTTCGCATCCCCATAGTAGCGGGAACCTGAGGGATCTAGGCGAGTTGGGAAAGGTGATGACTGTTGAGGAGGAGGGCGCGGAGGAGTCTCATCACTCCTAAAACCCCCTGCATCCGCAGGCGGGTCATCCCCCTGAAAACCTGTGCCACCCCCAGCCTGGAAAAGATAGTAAAAACGATTATCATTCCCAGACTGGTTGTTGGGATTTGCCACTAAAGTGTCAACGGGAGGAGTCGACACCCTCCCTTCTATAATAGTATCAGTTGGAGGAGAGGTCGGTTGATTTTCCACGTTGGTAGTACTGGGTGGAGTAGAAGGTTGATCTTCTACCTCTTTTTCCGGAAGAGGAGAAGGTTGATTTTCCATTTGAGGGGTTGGAGTAGGCAACCTCTCGGACACATCTTCCGGTAAGATCGATGGATCTGCACAAAAGTTACGTTCTGCCAAACAGTCCAAAATGGCAAAATATTTTAAAAAAGAAATACGTACCTTCTACAATGCGATCAGCAAGACAGTACTGTGGCTTCTTAGGACGATGGGTTTTTCGTTTCTTCTTCGAAAGTCCCGCCTCAGCACCTGAAGTCTTGGCGCCCGCTTGACCTGCTTGAAAAGCCATAAAATCCCTCTTCTTCTCTAACTCTGCCAATAATTGGGAGACAGAAGAAGACTCAGGTATATCGTCATCAGACTCTTTTTCCTCTGGAGAGGAGGAAAAATCGGAACCATCGCCATCATCATCACTCGATAAAAAGTGGTGATCGTCCCATCAGACGTAATAGCAATAAGCGGATGAGGGTTTAGAACATACGCACCTATCTCAAAGGTGGCGTTAGAGACAATAGGTTCAGCCCGCACCTTTTTTGGAAAAAGGAAACAAGACTTGGTCTTCTCAAGAATAGGTAGGTCCCCGGCATATCGAATGCCATGTCGGACACAACCTCTATCCTCAAAAAGGACATCGAACATAGAACCTCGACCTGAAAGAATAAAAAGTTTAATCATGAAATACTTTAAAGAAGAGGAGAACAGCAGGGGTAACTTACGTTCATACAAGTCAACAAAATTGGGCTCCATACACTCTGAGGCCCATAAACGGCTCATGCCTGCCCACACCAGGGCTTCCTCCGGTAGCGCCCGCATCGGTGTTGGTTCCGCCATTAGAATACGGAACCAATCACGCCCTTCATGGGCAGCTGTAACAACGTCCGGAAGACGAGAGTTAACCGGACAGCGGACCATGGCAACAGGTACCACATCCTCAGAAATCCAAAAAAATTTGCTACGCCAATTGGAAGACACCTTCTCAACCTCATATCCAATACTTCGGTCGGAAAGCCCTTAGCAGGTATACCAACCATCGCGGATGGCAAGACGGTAGAAAACGGGAAATCGATCTACGTGCGGCACTAGATCACATGCTATACATACGAATTCGTAGTGTCGAATTCGCAATACAGTACGTGGATGTAGTTGGGATAAGTGAATTCCATAGGCAATTAATAAATTCATAAAGAATTTCGTCAAAGGAAGACGGAAATTTCCACAGGAAAAGTAATCGGCATACACAACCATTTTACCGGGTGGAGATAAACTGGCTATAGAGCCCGGTGAAGGAAACTCCGGCTCCCACTCCGGTGGAATGCCATACGTCTCTAGTAATCTTTCATACTCAGAGTAGTCCCATGAGATCTCTATCTCATCAACTTCTGTTTGAACATTCGACATTGCAGGCGATTTTGGCATAAGGGTTATGGAGAAATTCCAAAGCTCTAAATCAGAAGGAGAACAAAGAAGGAAAAACAAAGGCGATAAAGCTTCAATAGGAAGTTTTCTCTTCCTTTTATACCCATCGCAATTAATGCGATGGGATATGAACAGTGGAGAGAGAAGCCCATCGCCTAATCACAAACCGCCACGTCACGCGGGAAATTCGAAAAAAGGAAACAGTTGTACAGTCGGGTACAGTAACAGCCGTCAAAAACGTCTTGTCACCTGCACACGCACCTGCGAGTGATCAACTTGTCCTTTTTCATGATTATCCACAGCAACAAAAGATATCTCTCACCAACTTGCAAAATTAAAAATCCCCAAATCCACGATTAAGTCCAGAATTTCACCCGCATAAAATACTTCACACGGAAGAAACACTGGACTGGGGGACTTATAGAGGTAGGGTACCAAAAGGAACCAAATACCCGTAAGAAATACCCGCGGGTCAATCAGAAGTCCCTCATAAGGCACCCGCGGGGCATATAAACCATCCGCATAATCATCTGATGAAGAAACACCCTCATAGCACACGCGGAAGCTCCACAGCACCCTCAAAAGTCATCCGCATGAAGGAATATCCTTCCGCGTAGATAACTACAAGGTAATGCTTCGGGACAGCTGTCAATAACCAATTGCCTTCTAGAAGACTTGCCAAGATGCTTTCTTGGGCAATACGTGACCCTTTAGCCAATTAACTAGTGACACGTGACAAGGCCGTTATAACCGTGCACATGGCCAATGTTACCTCGTCAACCAATAATAAAGCGACAGGTGTCCAGGTTGTTATACATGCACATGCAACGTATAAGCTAGACCTATCATATAAGGACACGCGTCCAGACGGTTATAAGGTATCTTCTAAAGGGACAGCTGGCCCAATCACTTCCTTACATCCTCCGGCTATAAATACCCTCTCAATCATCATGAGGTATTCATTCGCCATCACGGTACTCTCTCAATTTACTTAAGTACTTTATCTCGTCATCAGAACGGTACTTATTCTCACGTCGGAGGGTGTTTACGGGAAGACCCCCCCCCCCTCCTGTCCTTCCCGTAACGAGATCACGGTTTTCCATTTTGCAGGATTCACGTCACTGGACTTTGGGAATTGTATTCATATCGTGTTGGCAGTAACCGTATCCTACCCTGTGGACTCATTGGATCTAGGACCCATTAGTGGGGAGTAGATCCGTGTTTCTTCAGGGATGATAGCGGGTAGCCTGGGTTCGCTGAGGACGTCGTTGCCATCCATAAACATTGCCATCGGGTTGTAATTCCGGATGGTAAAACTAGATTCTCTATCTTCCTGGTGATGATTGTCTCCATCTTCTTTAGGGTTTGTCAAGGGAAAAAAAATCATTCTGATTGTTTCCATTTCCAGTGTTTTTTTGTGTCTTGTAGCATTGAAGGAGGAAGGAGCTGGACTTACATGTAGGGATGAACAAACGGGTACTGGTACCGAATTCAGTACCAAATTTTTGATGTTTCTAGATTGGTACAACAAGTTAGCAACGATATTTTCTGAATGTTTGACTTCGATACCGGTACCGTACTTGTACTGTGCCTAACATTGCAGGCACAATGGGAGATTTAGGTGAGATATTTTTAATTTTTAATTTTTAATTTGGGTTCATCATAAATATATTTCTTTAATTAAGTAATTGTTTATTATATATTAGTTTTTTTTAAGAAAATAAAGTGAAAGAAGAATGCATAGTTAACTACATGTTTAATTTATTATTAAGTGAATGTATGGTTTGAAATTTATTTTTAGTTAAATAAAATAATCAACTAACTATATAATTACTTTTAATTAAAAAAATTATTAACAGAAGGAAAAATGTTTAAGGATGATTAAAAGAAGTGGCGCCAACACTTACGGTAGTCCCAAGTAAAACTAAGATGGTATAAATGTATAATACATGATTGGTCTGGTCTCCATCAATTAATTAGTGCTTGTGTAGTGAAAATAATTTATTAAATCGGCCTCTCGACTTGTGGTGCATAAATCGGGATTTTTAAATACCTGGGTTCGGGTATAGAACCGGGTTCGGGTATGACCGGGTACAGGTATGACCGGGTATTGGTAGTAATCGGGTCGGGTTCGGGTAGGGTATTGTCTCTAAAAACAATACCTATGCATCGGGTTCGGGTCGGGTATAGAACCGGGTATTCTAAAACCGGGTATTTGAATACCCTATTATCGGGTATTGAAAAAACCCTATTTACGGGTTTTTTCCGGTATTTTTTTGGTATAGATTGGATTTTTTAAAAGTTTACACTTTTTAGGGGTATTATTCGGCTATTTTTAAGGTATTTTTCGGGTATACATCGAGTATTTGAAATACCCGGTTTCGGGTATTGGAAAACCTCGGTTTCGGGTTCGGGTATTAACGGGTACAAATCGGGTTTTCGGGTATTACCGGGTACAAATCGGGTTCGGTTCGGGTTCGGGTTTTAGTGCCAAAATGCATACCCTATCCGTACCCTACGGGTAGGGTCGGGTACGGGTTCGGGTATTAAAAACCCGGGTATTAGAAAAACCGGTTCCGGGTTCGGATTTTTTGTGCACCTCTACTCTCAACTCACTCGTTACTAACAATACTTTTTGGGCCTCAAAATATTATGGGCCGCCCGCACATATTACCATTCTTCATCATCTTACGTTTGGATTTTGGACTCATTACAAATCACACTTAAGGGCGCGTTCGTTTCACGGAATGGAATGGAATTGGAATTGGAATTTGCATAGGAATTGGAATTTAAAGGAATTGTGTCACACCCCCATCTTAGGCCTAGGAGTATGATCAATAGTTGGCACCACAAGTGTAAATAAATCAGAGTTACGTTAATTTAGCGAAGTCTTATAAAACTTGTGGGTTTAATTTGTAAATATTTACATTAAACAAAAGTTGGGATTTTAAAAGATTCCCAAACTTAAGTACAAAAGATTACTTGTTTTTACATTACAAAACCACCATCATTATATATTAAGGTTTGAACAAAATATCCGAGCCATCGGATTTAAACATAACACTTCGATGCTTCCAAGCGTTAATCTTGTTCACCTGCAAAATGTAATAAAATACGTCAGCAACGAATGCTGGTGAACACGCTGACGCAAACTATTTTCTTTTACTTTATTACCCCTCGAGACTACGCCTGCATCGGCCCAACGTGGCTTAGGAATAACAAAGTCAAATAACACATTATAAATATGAGTCTCTACGCTAGGTCACCTCAGCAAACACCACAGCGTTCGACTTAGTTAAGTACCCGTAAATATACACAACGGTCGTACTCCCTGCAGGAGAGCATCCTACGACCAAGGGTGGTGCGATCATGCCCATACATCGCATAGTACCACCAATGTAAGGATCCAGACATACGTATACCACAGCCTGAGGGCTAGGTTTATACCCTTTATTTATAACGGTTTTAGGAACACATAGTTCCTTGTAAACAATTTCAAATAACATGTTTGACTCATTTTAAAATAAGTAAAAGTTTGGGGGCGTATTCACCTTGTCTCTTTAGGATCGGCCTCACTCACCGTCCAAGGGTCTTTCCCTTTCTTTATCTCGCACCTATAGTACGAGTATAAATATATGTTAGTCGGATACAAGATCCGGCTTAAGACCTTTAGTCTTATATCTCAATCCTCGATTGAACCTTTAGTTCAATTCTTTATTTACTTGAAAACCTTTAGTTTAAAAGTAAATTATAAACCTTTAGTTTATATTCAAAACCCGACGTTTCTTCCTCTCTAAGAAACGTAATCTTTTTCTTTTATTATTTAAGAATACTCTTTATTTATTAAATAATATTTCATAACAAAGAATATTTACATATATAGTTACACACATATATATGTTATCACAATATTCAATATCTATTCTTTCATTCATTTCTTTGTTATGTTTTCTTTTCTTTTATCGAGGTATCGAGTATATCCTCGACTTAAGGCTTAAGCCTTTAATATAATATTGAATTATATTGAATTCCTTATTACGCCTAACCTTAAGTGGCGTATAGAAACTCTAGAGAATTGAGCAGCACTCCGACGCCGCTTTACTTTTCTCGATCAACTTTGATTTGCCAACTTCAACACTTGTCGGCACGTCTTTCGGGACTCTTTGCCATAACAATGCCTTCTTGATGAATGAGGGTGGAGGGTGGCACAAACTTCGAAGAAAAGGTTGTACACAAACAAAAGATCGTGGCACGCTTATCGAGGCAAATCGTTTATATGATTGTCGGGTTTGTAGTGAGAAGTTAGAGAGAGAGTTGATAGAGCAGGTTTGGATGTGTAAAATGAACACCCCATGGCTGCTATTTATAGGGTAAATTTTGGTCCCTATCACGATACGCGATAGGTTCCTCAGCAGACCTATCGCGAATCGCGATATAGATCTGCTGACTCACAGCGTAGACCTGCCACGTGTTGACACGTGGCAGGCACCGCTCCACGTGGCAGCAGCGTTGCCACGTGGCGATAACCAGTGCCACCGTGTGCCACGTGGCACACGTGTCAATATGTGTCAGGTACCCCATCGCGATACGCGATGGGGATTTCTTCTGACTCATCGCGTAGCGAGATAGGTAAGGAAATCAGAATTTTCAATTTTAAACCCTCAATTTTGAAATTTGGCAATTTTAGTCCCTAAACTTTGGAAAGTTGATACTTTGAACTCGAAATTTTCATGTTGTTACAAATTGGAATTGGAATTTAAACATTCCCATAGGAATGGAATTTGTTGGAATTGGAATCCCAATCCATCTAACGTGTTTGGTTGGCCAATGAGTCGGAGGCAATCACTTGGACCCACTCTGCCGACGACCCACAACGTTTTTGGACGATCCGGCTCGCTGATGATCCGAACCGCTTCCACCCGACCCGACCAGGCCCGCTTTCGTTTTTTTTTTGTTTTGTTATTTTTTCCAATTTCATTTTGGTTCGTTTTTTTTTGCTTCAGCTGGTTAGTTTATTGGGTTTTGTTCCGGCTCGGTTTTGATTTTTTTGGTTCGTTTAGGTTGGTTTTTCATTTTCTGTTTTCTTCGAGTTCGTTTTTTTGGGTTTCGGCCCATTTCGGTTTTTTTTGTTCATTTAAGTCGTTTTTTTCTATTTTTGTTTGGTTCAAGTTCTTTTTTTTTTGCTTATTTTGTTCAGTTTTTTTCGTTTTTTGTTTGGTTCGAGTTCGTTTTTTTTGTTTATCTTGTTCAGTTTCTTGGGTTTCGGCTCGTTTCGGTTTTTTCGGTTCGTTTATGTTGTTTTTTTTTCGGTTTTTGGTTTGTTCAAGTTCGTTTTTTTTACTTATTTTGTTCAGCGTTTTGGGTTTCGGCCCGTTTATTTTTTTGGTTAGTTTTTTTCGGTTTATGTTTGGTTCAAGTTCGTTTTTTTTGCTTATTTTGTTCATTTTATGGGTTTCGGCCCGTTTTGGTTTTTTGATTTGTTTATGTTGTTTTTTTCGGTTTATGTTTGTTTCATGTTCGTTTTTTGCTTATTTTTGTTCAGTTTTTTGGGTTTCGGCCCGTGTTGTTTTTTTGTTCGTTTTTATCGGTTTCTGTTTTGGTTCAAGTTCGCTTTTTTTGCTTATTTTGTTCATTTTCTTGGGTTTCGGCAATTCGGCCCATTTTGGTTTTTTTGTTCGTTTATGATGTTTTTTTTCGGTTTATGTTTGGTTCAAGTTCGTTTTTACTTATTTTATTCAGTTTTTTTGGTTTCGGCCCGTTTCGGTTTTTTTGGTTTCGGCCTGTTTCGGTTTTTTTGGTTCGTTTATGTCGTTTTTTTGTTTCGTTTCCGTTCGGGTTTAATTTTTTGTTTCGTTTTGTTCGTTTCCCTTTTCTTGTTTCATTTTAGTCGGTTTACTCGGTTTGGTTTAACTTTTATTTTGGTTAGTTTTTTTTGTTCGGTTTATGTTTTTTTTTCTGTTTCATTTTGGTTAGTTCGGTTTTGTTTCATTTTGGCTTCTATTCTTTGTTTCGTTTTGGTCCATGAAATGGCCGAGGCGTCAGCTGACCAGGTCGGGTTGAGCCGAACTGACCCTGACGTCAAACTGAACACAAACTGACGCGAGGCGCCGAACCGCATGCGAGCTGACCCGGGGCGTTGACTCAAACGCGACCCGACCCGGAGCACTGAGCTGAAAGGGCTAAGACTCGGAGCGTCGACCTGAATGTGAACACACCCGAAATGTCGACCCGAACGCGACCATGTTAGTCGCCCAATTGAAGATTCCATCAAATTTACTTGAATTCCTTCACATGATGGAAGGATTTAGAATCCCTTTGTTTAAAGGAATTTGAAGGAATTGAATTCCAATTCCAATTCCAATTCCTTGTTAACCGAACACACCAAAATGGAATTAAGATTCCAATTTCAATGAAACGAACACGCCATGTCATGAGATTTTAATTCCAATTCCTTTGAATTACCACGAATTCCGTGAAACGAACGCGCCCTAAGAGTTCATTTATTTTGCGTTTTTCTTTTTGGACTGTAAACTTTATTCACCAACCAAAATCAACACAACAGCACTACAGCAGCACCCCTCCACAAAGACCAGAGGAGCAACGAGGCAAAAATCAAACTAAAATCAAAACAAAATCACGCCAATTAGCCCGATCAACTGATTTGAGCTTCGACCTATTCTTGAGCCACAAATACCCGAATTTTACCTCAAAGCGCCTCTCATTTATGTCTTTCCAAATTATAATGAAGGATATGAATATTTTATTCAACTTTTAGTTATTTAAAGATATATTTTTCCGCTGCGTAAACTTTGAAATATAATCAAAACAGGTATCAACTCTTTGTTACACGTGTAGGCCGCCAAAATTTGGTTGCTTAATTCAGGGATAGATTGTACAACATTTAAAAGTAATAATTGATGTCTTTTCTCAATGAGAAATATATTGAGCTCTATAGGCATTGTATATGTTGATCCAAAATGCTAGCTTATTTTTTATGTTGACAAATTCCAGTTTACACTAACCCCTGAAACGGTAACATGTAATAAATCTTAAAATTAATCAAATGGTAATAGTTTATGATCTTGTAAATCATACTTATCCATGAGTTTTAGTCCATTTTGTTGTCTTCTAAGTGACGGTTTTCATGGTCTTTGATGCCGTGGATGCCGGTTTTTGAGCTGCTTCAATTCCCATACTCTCGTGTGTGTTTTCTCCAAGTATAAACTGAGGTTCAATTTTTGGACTTCCCTCTCTAGCCATATGATTTCTTCCTCCACTGTAGCTAGTTCTGTAAACAGTTCTTTTATCTGCAATTAAACATTAATTGAATTATGAGTTATGATACTCTTATATACTACTGAAAATTATGTTCTCTATATAGTATTAACAACATTAATAATTCAAAGTCATATAAATGAATTGAGACATCCATGAAAAAATGAATTGACATTTATATTTACCTTAAAGGGAAGGTGAATTTGAATAGAAAAACAAGGGTGAAGTGGATCATCCAATGCATACTTCAAGACTTTGGCTAGATTCAACTCCTCTTCTAACTCTTCTTCAAGTTGCTCAACCTACACATGTACAACCCTTTTCTCAGACTCGTCAATATGTTATCCCTAATTGATAAACTACTTTTTAGATAAAGTGTATAGTCACCAAAAATGTAATGGAAAAAGAATATAAACAAGGCTCATCCCACCATAACTAGTTAACTACAATCTGAAACCAATATGTGAATACTGCATAACTATTTGATTTTCAAAACTTCACTACATGAATAAATAAATAAATAAAAATATGACCTCTTGCTGAAGATCCATTGTTTTTTGCTTCTCCTGAGAGTACTCCTGCATTATGAGCTCTTCAAATTTCATTGTATTCAAGAATCACAGAAATAGAGAGATAAAGAGATGATGGGGGGAGGTGTGATTTGGAGTAGAGTATAGTGCAGTGTAAGGATCTATAATATAGGTCACCTGCATGTTGTCTCTGCTAACTCCTTTAAATTAGTGTTCATCATAATTAACTCTCTTTCTTCAACAAAAATACAAAAAAGTAACTATTTCTTTTTCTTATATATATTAATATTTATTTTAGATAAATTTTACCTCTTGTGAAATTGTTTCGGGTATCTATATTTTATGTTTGCGTATTAAAAAAATTGTTTTAAATATGCGAATGCAACCGGCTTGTGAAACATTAACTTGAAAGCAACAGAAAAGTTTTTAAGAGTTGAATTTTAGTTATAATAAATACTCCCTACGTCCCATTTTAAATGTTCATTTTTTCATTTTTGGTTGTCCCAATTTAAATGTCATTTCTATACATATAAATTCAATTTCCAATTGTGTCTTTACTATTACATATACTAAATGTTTTAGCCAAGGAAGAAAAACAGTTTTTAGCCATAATAACTTAAAAGACATTATTGTCATTTTACAGCTCATAAAATAAAATTATCAAACATTTCTTAATTTGTGTGTTTTGGGTCCCATGACATTTAAAATGGGACGGAGGGAGTAATATTTTTCACACGAATTATAAAACCAAACTATCAAATATGTGTAGTGGCGGAATCTTGAGCATATAGTATGGGTTGGTTATAGGATCTTGAATAATAATTTGGATGAGCCAGACTTGATAGATATAAATCTTTTTTGATCTTTTAGGAAAAAATTACAACTGAGCGAAAAATTTGTGGTATACATTTTTATAAGTTTTTTTTTATGAAAGAAAGTATAAAAAGTAATATTGTGTTGATGTAAAATTAGAGCCGTTGGAGAGTGGAGCTATCAATTCCATCATCACGTGTGTGATGCTTACCACATGCAATCTGATCGGCACTTCCCCAAATGGACATCACAAGTTCGATGTTGATCGGACCCATCAATAACATTTGCTCTGTTCTCACACCATTGTATTCATCATTATTTTTTCGGAGCTTAATATTGTGTGTACGATTTTTTTTGAACGACCAACAAAAAGAGAATTGTCTAAGTATTTCGTACGTGGCGACTCAATGGCTAAAGGGCAATGTCAGCTGGCCCAACTCAGCCGTACGGAGCCTTTTAGCGTCTCCGAGCTATCTCCAATTCTGAGGAAAACACATCCGCCCGAAGACCAATTGATGGTAAAACTTGGACGCCCTTAGGATCGAACCGGAGATCACAAAGATCCCGGTCTTCCTCCATTGAGTCACTCATGTCCTCCTCAAATTGTTGTCTATGAAGATCGAACTAGGTCTCCTTTGAAGATTGGGCGTACGATGAAAAAGAACTTAATAATTGTAAAATGATAAAAGATTATAGCTTAATCAAACAAATAATTTTAGAAAAATTGTAATAAAGCAGATTTTTATAAATCAAATTAGTTGCTTAGTTCAAACGAATGATAATAATTAAAAATAAATAAGTATAAAAAGTATATCTCTATTAAACAAATAAGTAGGTTATTTAATTAATAAAATTTTGGTTAAATCTATAAAATTATAAAATAAAAGTGATAATAAATAAATAAATAAATAAAACTTTATCAGTTACAACTTACAAGTATAATTAAATGGCCAAAACCGCTAACAAAACAAGAATCTTATTTTGTATTATTAAATGAGTTACAAAAAACTACAATTTAGTCTTTGTTTGATGAATGAAGTCTTGTTTTGTTAAGTAAAAAGTAAGTAATTTGTTAGATATGGATGTGGCATGGGGATACGATAGGGAACACTGGTGGTCTGGTCACGAGTGTAGTGGGCCGGACAAGAAGACAGGAATGATTGTCACGAACTCACGGTTGAGATAACTTGACCAAAAATATAAAACGACATCCGTGGGACTCGAACCCACGACCACGTGGTTAAAAGCCACGCGCTCTACCAACTGAGCTAGAACGGCTTATTGAAATGTCCTTTCATGAATGGTTTCTTATTAAAATTTTTAAGTCATACTTGTTTTTACAAGCACTCTTTTCATTTGATCAGTTCGAAGTGCTATAGTGTGCTACCATTTGATAAGAAAAACACAATTGTATAGCTTGAAGTTTTCTAGTAATTCTTAAAAAAGAAAAGACGAGAAAAACCGTTTATAAAGGTAGGGTACCAAAAGGACCCAAATACCCGTAAGAAATACCCGCGGGTCAATCGGAAGTCCCTCATAAGGCACCCGCGGGACATATAAACCATCCTCATAAACATCTGAGGAAGAAACTGTTGGTGCATGTTTTTGTAACAGATGATCTTTCGTGTTTGTTAGAATTGAGAGCAACGGTCAAAGGGGAGTCTGTTGGTGCATTTTGTGACCGTCGCTATGCAATTCTGACCAGCGGAACGCCACAGGCGAAGTTATAACAACTTCGCCATAGGCGAAGTTAGCACAACTTCTGCCATAGGCGAAGTTATATCAACTTCGCCAACTTCGCCTACAGGCCCAAGCCCGTGAAGTTTATATATATATATATGTGTGTCGTGTTTAGGGTTAGTAATCCAGAAATCAGAGTATTGTGTGATAAGTTTAATTAGCTAGAGAGAAACCGAGAGAGTGAGCCGTGTGGGACGGCCCGAGGTAGAGCTCACCTCGGGTCGGCCGTGTCATTTGTTTTCATGTTTGGTATGTAAGTGTTTTGATTATTATATAAGAATCTGCAGATTTGATTATCCCGTTCTTGTATTTGTTCGTGTATTTGTTCGTGTACGTGTTTGTGTTCTTCATCTTTACACCAATAAACGAGTCTAGGAGGATTCCGCACTCCTAGACCTCGTGCGGATCTCGTATCGATCGGCGACGCCCCGGGGGGACTTACATATGGTATCAGAGCCTTAGGCTCTTATGCTATGGTTCGAGATCGGCGTTTTGGTGTTTCTGGCACGAATCTGATGCGTTCTTGGCTGAACAGCGCCGCAGGCGAAGTTATGGGATTCAGGCGAAGTTGCCGTCACTGTTCGTAGGGTTTCGGCGATGTTATTGGCCAGGCGAAGTTAGCAGCCAAGCGAAGTTTTAGCCAGGCGAAGTTATAGCCAGGCGAAGTTATGGACATGCGAAGTTGACTTTTAGGCGAAGTTGACTTTTAGGCGAAGTTAACTTTAGGCGAAGTTAACGAGGAAAAAAAAAGAGTATTTTGGTGTTTTCGTCTGTATGGCCCGGTGTACACGATTATTGTGAGACCGAAGATGTTGTACCGTCAACGAGTGAACTTGTTATCTCTGGGTCTTACGTGTGAACAAATACGTGTCAACTCTGGATATGGAGTTGAGTTTGTGAATGGGATATTGATTGAAACTGGATATTGACACATATTTGGGTGTTTGTGGGCAATGAAATAGTTGTTGTTCGAGGTTGACCAACTGAAGAAAGTCAAATTGAACTGAAGGTTTTTGTCATTACTGGATTGCGGTCAGAGCATATTATTTATGTTATTTTCAAGGCGTTCGAGAATTTGATCCTGAAACGTGATGCTTATTTATTAGAGTGAAAATTCTGGAACAAGTTGGATTTAATCGGGAACTAAAGTGTTTTTGTTCTTGATCGTTATCCCTGGTGATTGAAGATGCTTCGGATTAATTAATGGTCATGTGTTAGATTCTGTCAAGGTGGTTTTGTGATGAAATTGATCACTTGATGTTGAGTAGTTGAAGATTAAACCTTATCGTATGCCGACGAGTTGGTGAAGTTGTGGAGGAAGCCCAACTTCACGTGTTGGTGAAGTCAGATGGACTCACGTGATTGGTTGAGATGATCTATTGGCACGAGGATGCATGCATTTCAAAGACCTCAATCGTTATAGTCGGAGAAGCTTACACTGAAGGGGAGATCTGATATGGAAGACGCTGGGTGATTGGTAGATTTGTGAAGCTACATGACAGTTTCGAACACGGCTGGTTGAAGGGCAAACAGAAGATCATCAGTTAAGAGGGAGTCTGTTGGTGCATGTTTTTGTAACAGATGATCTTTCGTGTTTGTTAGAATTGAGAGCAACGGTCAAAGGGGAGTCTGTTGGTGCATTTTGTGACCGTCGCTATGCAATTCTGACCAGCAGAACGCCACAGGCGAAGTTAGAACAACTTCGCCATAGGCGAAGTTAGCACAACTTCTGCCATGGGCGAAGTTATATCAACTTCGCCATAGGCGAAGTGAAGTTGTAACAACTTCGCCTACAGGCCCAAGCCCGTGAAGTTTATATATATATATGTGTGTCGTGTTTAGGGTTAGTAATCCAGAAATCAGAGTATTGTGTGATAAGTTTAATTAGCTAGAGAGAAACCGAGAGAGTGAGCCGTGTGGGACGGCCCGAGGTAGAGCTCACCTCGGGTCGGCCGTGTCATTTGTTTTCATGTTTGGTATGTAAGTGTTTTGATTATTATATAAGAATCTGCAGATTTGATTATCCCGTTCTTGTATTTGTTCGTGTACGTGTTTGTGTTCTTCATCTTTACACCAATAAACGAGTCTAGGAGGATTCCGCACTCCTAGACCTCGTGCGGATCTCGTATCGATCGGCGACGCCCGGGGGGACTTACAGAAACACCCTCATAACATATGCGGGCAGCAACCTCAAAAGTCACCCGCATGAAGGATACCCTTCCGCGTAAATAACTACAAGGTAATGCTTTGGGACAGCTGTCAATAACCAATTACCTTCTAGAAGACTTGCCAAGATGCTTTCTTGGGCAATACGTGACTCTTTTGCCAATTAGCTAGTGACACGTGACAAGGCCGTTATAACCGTGCACATGGCCAATGTTAACTCGTCAACCAATAATAAAGTGACAGGTGTCCAGGTTGTTATACATGCACATGCAGCGTGTAAGCTAAACCTATCATGTGAGGACACGCGTCCAGACAGTTATAAGGTATCTTTTAAAGGGACAGCTGGCCCAATCACTTCCTTACATCCTCCGGCTATAAATACCCTCTCAATCATCATGAGGTAGGGATCGACCATCATTGTACTCTCTCGATTTACTTAAGTACTTTATCTCTTCGTAAGAACGGTACTTATTCTCACGCCGGAGGGTGGTTACGGGAAGACCCCCCCCCCCCACCCCCCCCCCGTCCTTCCTGTAACGAGCTCACGGTGTTCTGTTTTGCAGGATTCACGTCACTGGACTTTAGGAATTGTGTTCATATCGTGTTGGCAGTAACCGTATCCTACCATGTGGACTCATTGGATCTAGGACCCATTAGTGGGGAGTAGATCTGTGTTTGTTCATTGGCGCCATCCGTGCTTTGTTAGAACAGCTAAAAAATTTTCCGTTCTCTTTACGATATGAGTCAGTTACCTAAAGGGCCGATGGAGAATCAAGCACAACTTCTGCGTGATCTCAACCTTGAAACACGTGAAGGAGCAACGTCTGTGTTTGCTCGAATTTCGAACCCTGTTGCAAGAGCTGAAACCGTCAATCCAGGAATCTTTTCCTTGGATGGTTCGACGGCTCGGGGGTTGTTTACTCAACAAGAGGGTGTTACCCCGGTAGACACCGGAAACATTGTTACACCAACTACTGACTTGGGGTACGTCACAGCCCCAGGAGGTTCTAATATAAGGAATCTAGAGCGTGTTCCAAGAGAAGTCCATCGAACTCAGTCGGAGTTAGGTTTGGAAGAAGATTCCAGTGACTCTAATCCAAGAAGAGCTCACCGTCATAACCTCAGGACTGGAGAAACCTTATCTCCAAACGAGTGGCTTCGTATTCAACAAGAAAGTTTGAAAGCCGAGTATGAACGTCGGGTCCGGAATGAGCGTTTCCATGGCCGGACCCTGACGTATGACGAGCCTCCCAGGAGATCGATTTCTCCTCCCATAAGGGGAAGCCACATCCAGTACAGTTTGCCACCGGAGCGGAACACGAGTGAAATCCGAAGGTTACGTCCTCGTCCCCGCGTAGATATGCAGGTGCCATCTTATGAGGACGAACTTGATGGGTACGACTCATCTTATCGACCGGATGGTAGTTTTTATAGCGGAGATAGCCGTCTCCCTTCGTACGGAGGAGCTAGCTATCCGCGCCCAGTTGTCCGCCATGCGGAGTATCATAGCAATGCTTAATATAATTTTTCCAAACCATATCGTCCGGAGTCCTTCGCGGAAAAATCAAAATTCATTCCGAGCATCGCGACAGCTCCATTCCCGATTAATGCAAAATTTCCAACATTTGTGGGAACATATAATGGAATGACTGATCCTAGCGATCATCTGTTAAGGTTTGAAGCAGTTGGAGGAGTCAACGGTTGGACTCTTCCATACTGGTGTCACATGTTCACACTAACATTCACCGGGGCGGCACGGGAATAGTTTGAGAAATTGCCATGCGGAAAGATTACAAGTTGGAAAGACTTTGTAGCAAAATTCTCTCAGCATTTTAGTCAACAAAAGAAACATACCTGTAATCCTTCAGAAATACTAGATGTTACAAGATGAAATAATGAGTCTATTGAGGACTTCATTACTCGTTTTACTAACGAGAGCCTTAATATCGGAGGAGTGAGTGAAGATATGTTGCGCGGAGCATTTTGTAAGAATGTTCATAGTGATGCCTTAATCCGTACCCTGACGGGAAAGGACGGAATGCCTGATTCATGGGATGAAATCATGAAGGCATTAAAATTGTTCGCAAGAACTGAAAAAACTCTAAGTTCCAGTAGTCAAAAGCAGTCCCCAAGGGTCGAGTTTCAAACTCCGAGACCAAACAGACAAGCTAAGGGACCAATATGGTCAAGACTTCAGCCTAGTGCGGAAACACCTAAACCTTTTGATGCAAGATCTTTGATCGGCAACAAGGGTAAACGTAATTTTTCAGCTCGCTCCACTGACAGTTGGACCCAGTTATCAAAGACTCCCTCAGAAATTCTCACTACTGAAAATCTGACTTTCCGGAAACCTCAACCAATACCGCAGAAGTCATTTCTTGATACCAAAAAACATTGCTCATATCATAATGATGTTGGACACAACACGAATGAGTGTGTGGCTCTCAGAAATGAAATTGAAGCAGCTGTTAAAAATGGTAAACTTGAACATTTGGTCAAAGGCGTACGAGGAGGGACTGGAAAACCTCCCGCAAAGGATAGCCAGGGCCCGGCCAAAAGGCAAATCAAAGATTTGAATGTCCACATGATTCAAGGGGGACACTTGGGTAAGGGAAAACGGAGGGAATATTCGGACGAAGAATGGAAAAACGAGCCCGTTATTTTTCCTCGGATTAAAGGGGGCCCGTGCAACAAAAACCCACTGATAATTACTGCCGAGTTTGGTCATTATCGGTCACAATATGTGTTCTTTGACACAAGTAGTACGTCCGATATTATGTACGAACAATGTTTCGAATAATTGGATGAGGAAGACAAAGAAAGATTACAGCCAATTCATGCTCCTGTTTATGGTTTCGGGGGAGAGATAATGCACCCGCGGGGTGTCATCACTTTCCCGGTCACACTAAGTGACGGAGTACATTCAAGAACAGAGGAAGTTGAATTTTTGGTCTTACCAGCAACTTCTAAACATGACGTTATCTTGGGACGAGAAGCAATTGGAGATTTCAATGCCCACCCGTCCACAGCACATGGTGCAGTAGGAGTTCCAACCCGCACTGGTGTGGCAATAATTCATTTAAACCGACATTGTTTTACAACCGAAAGTTCAAGACCAAGCAAGGTTCCAAGACATGCTAAGAGGACCGAATCCGAAAAATGGGTTTTAAACAAAAAGTTTCCAGACCAGACAGTTACAATAGGACCCGCTATCTCGGAAATAGTGAGAACCTTTTTAAAACAATTATTGATCAAGAACATTGACATTTTTGCTTGGCAACCCGCGGACATGACCGGTGTCCCGCGGAGCATTTCGGAACACAAGTTAAGGGTGAATCCGTTAATCACCCCAATTGTACAGAAGAAACGAAAGATGGGTACAGAACAAACAAAGGCTATGAATGAACAAGTACAAGACCTTCTTCACTCTGGGATTATACGAGAAATCAAGTACCAAACATGGGTGGCTAACCCAGTGATTGTCCCAAAAAGCAACGGAACATGGAGGATGTGCATAGATTATAAAGACTTGAACAAGGCATGTCCAAAAGATTGTTACCCGCTTCCGGAGATCGACTTAAAAGTAGATGCTGTGGCCCCATTTAAATTCAAGTGCTTCCTCGATGTCTACAAAGGGTACCACCAGATTCATATGCCTGCTGGCGACGAGGACAAGACAGCGTTCCGAACCGACCAAGGAACATTCTGTTACAGAATGATGCCTTTCGGATTAAAGAACGCGGGGGCCACATATCAACGACTGATGGATCAGGCTTTCAAAAGTCAAATAAGTCGGAATCTCGAAGTTTATATGGATGATTTGGTAATAAAAAGCATTGAAGAAGATCAGATGTTAAGAGATATCGAAGAGACCTTTGAAACACTACGAAGCATCAACATGAAGTTGAATCCGGCTAAGTGTTCATTTGGCATGGAAGAGGGTAAATTCCTTGGGGTCATAGTAACAGGCGCGGGCTTTAAAGCCAACCCAGATAAGGTCCAGGCTATAGCCCGCATGCCTTCACCCTCTTCCCTCAAGGAGGTTCAAACACTTAATGGAAGACTTGTGGCGTTGAACCGATTCTTAGCAAATCACGCGGCCAAGTCTCATCCATTCGTGTCAACACTCAGAAATTGCCTTAAAAAGGCACATTTCAAGTGGACTGCGGAGGCTGAAAAAGCATTCTTAGAAGTTAAGAAATGCTTAATGGAGCTTCCTACTCTAACAGCACCACACGCGGGTGAACCTCTGTCACTGTATTTATCTGCCTCGGACATTGCCATAGGGGCCGTTCTGCTAACCGATAGAAAAAATGTTCAGACACCAATCTACTACGTCAGTAGAACGTTATCGGACCCGGAAACAAGATATTCGATGTTGGAAAAGCTGGTTTCGGCATTGGTTTATGCCACCAGAAGGCTCCGCAGATATTTCCAGGGCCACCCTATCAACGTATTAACCGGATACAAACTCAAGAACGTGTTGAGTAAACCTGAGTTGTCCGGACGACTGGCAAAGTGGGCTATTGAATTGGGTGAACACTCGATCGAATAAAAGCTGGTACTCGCGGACTTCGTTACAGAGGTTCCGCAGTACAAAGAGCAAGAATGCTTAATCGAACAACAGCCCCAAGCACCTCCTGAACAAGGGAAAGTTTGGTCATTGTTCACGGACGGAGCTTCCAGCAGCGAAGGGTCAGGTGCAGGTTTAAGGTTAGTCAACCCCGAGGGGCATGAATTTACGTACGCCATCAAGTTGGACTTCAATAGTACCAACAATGAGGCGGAATACGAAGCCTTCCTGGCAAGACTGCGGATAGCGAAAAAACTGGGGGTGAAACATTTAGAGGCTCAGGTGGATTCTATGCTAATTGCGGGACAAATAAACAAAACATATGAAGCCTAAAGCGATGTCATGGATTCTTATTTGTCAGAAGCAAGAGTCTTGATTCGCCAATTTTCCTCCTTCAGTATTGTTCACATTAAGAGGAGCGAGAACAAATCGGCGAACGCTCTTAGCAAACTAGCTTCAACGAATTTTGAGCATCTCGCCAAAGATATTCGTGTAGAAGTTCTAGACCATCCATCCGTTCCAGAAAATCAAGTCCTAGTAATTCAAACTAGTGTTGAGTCTTGGATGTCACCCATTATAGCTTACCTATCTTCTGGAGCACTTCCAGCAGGAAAGGCTGAGGCTCGGAAGATTAAGCATAAAGCTCTGAATTACCAGATGATTGATGGCATCTTATACCGAGGTCATTCCTAGGTCCACTGTTACGTTGCATGGACGCGGAAGACGCAAATTACCTAATTCGAGAAATTTATGAAGGTATTTGTGGGTTACACGCGGGACCAATAATGACGGTTGCAAAGATCATGAACGCAGGGTACTATTGGCCTGGCATGCATTTAGACACTGTGCAGGAAATCAGAAAGTGTGATTCATGCCAGCGTCATTGTCACACCCCGACCAAAGGCGGCGGAACATGCCGGGGTGCAACGATTGCTCATAAGCGCATGACACTATTTAAAGCGACAATATTTAACAAACTCATTTCATTTCACAACATCGAAAATGTCACATAACCAAATATTCATAACTCAAATACAACAAAATATAACATAATATAGCAAATCAAATATTGTTCATTTTTGCTAATATCCTAACGGTATTTGTGACGTTTTCTTCACCGAACTCCATAATCAACCTAGATGCAAACCTGTAACATTTCATAAAATAAAGTTTATCAACAGAAAGGTTGGTGAGCAATTCATAAGTTTGAACAATAGATATATAGTATGAAAAGCCACAAAACTAGTATACAAAACCATAAATAATAGCTATAAACTTGGATAAATAGTTATCGCTAACAAGTTAGCGACACCCAACTATAAGGGGTTGCCAAATAGTTTAGGATTTTATAGTTATCGTTAAGTGCATTACGTTAATGACACCTTGCCATGAGGGGTTGCCAAATGGTCTAGGATTTATAGTTCCACCATCCAAAAGCGATAAACACATAGTCAAATAAGCATAGAACACCAAATCGAGCAATTATTCAAGTAAGGTATACAACAACGTTTGTGGTTTAAGACCCAAGTATAAAACATTTAGTTTAGATAAGTTGAAATGTCACCCCCAAAATAAAAGATAGAAAACGGGGTATGAAGTTACTCACGTTCAAGTAATAAACTTGAAAGATTGATTATTTGGAGATTTGCCGGAACGAAGAGTTTAACGTATGAAGCCTAAATAAAAGAAAGTTTTGGATTTAGAAAGGTTGTCTTGAAGATCTTTAAATAAAATAATTGTTGCAAAAACTAATCAATTAAAGTTCAAGGTTTAAAATGTAACTATTTAAGAATTTATAATAATAACCCTTTTAAAAAAATGTAAGTTTGCTCAAAACCGGGTTAAAGTATCTAACCTTAATATTTACTTAACCAATGTTAAGTAATAAGGTGGGGAAAATGCTAAAATGCAAGTTCCATTAGGCTAAAGATACTAAAACGGGTTTTTAACGAGTGTTCGGGTTGTCGGTTCGGGTCTTGACAAATGGTCAAACCCAAAGTCAACTTTCCAAAATATTAATTGTTATGAGATAACTCATTAAAACATACTAACACTTAACCAAGTATGTAGATCTATTGTTTAGAACTAACAACGCACGTTAAGCGAGTGTTCGGTTTTGTCGGTCCAAACTATGTTATGAGATCAAGTTGGATCCAACTATTCCAAGTACTTAAGAAAATAATTAAAATCAGTTTGTAAACTATTTTTTAAAGAAATATACAAGTCTTGATAGCTAAAAACACACTTGTGTGTCTTAAGCGAGTAAAAGTCGGTATAGTTCGGTTTGGTTCGGTCTCCATCTCGCAAATAGTTCATAGATGGTTTCTACGTGCCCAAATATCATAGAACTTGTATATTGGTTTATAAATGAAGAAAACTTAAATTTTACAACAAAAAAAGTTAACTACAAGTCTTTTGAGCAAAAGTTTCGGTTTAGTTCGGTTTCCATCTCCCAACGAGTTCATAGATGGATTTCATATGCTTAATATCAAAGAACTTGTAAAAATGATTTTTGAAACTCAAATCTAGCAATAAACATGTTTAAACAACTATTTTAACAAAACTAGTAAACAAAAGTTCGGTTTCAAGTTTGGACTAGTTTCGGTTAAACCGAGGTTAGTCTTATAGAAACCCACACCATGGAACTGTAAATAAGATGAACAAACTAAAGACTTAGAAGTTAGTCATAAGCGATATGTATAATAAGTTATGTGTGTGTAAATATATATCAAGAACACGAAGTCCTCCATGAAGCCTTGACTTATGACATTCGAAACTTAACCAACCAAAGTCGGTGAAGTAACAAATAAAGGAAACAAGGGGTGTGTATTATATATATGTTGTACCACCATATTCAAGAGTTAGCAATGTTAGATGAACAAGTTAGAATGAAAGACTATAGTTAGTTTGACTTGAGAAGTCAAAACTTCAAGAATACATAAGAAATAACAACATTGAATCTATGGAGTTTTGAGAGAGTTTTTGGAGATGTAGCAAGAGTAAAATGAAGAAGATGGGTGTGTATATATAGGGAAGGAGTGAAGGGTTGGGTATAAAGATTCTTTTATGGTTTTCATAAAAATGGGTATGTTTAAATGGTCAAACAATGCATAATATAAAAAAAAACCAATATTTTATATATTTTATATATTTTAAATGACAAGATCCAATATTTTATATATTTGAAATGTTCGGGTTACAAACGGGTCGGGTTTACATAACAAAAGTGACCCGAATTTGACGAATGTCACGGTATTCCCTACATTAGGAAATTTCGTCCCGAAATTAAGATGAAGACGACGATGCAAACAAATGTGGATACTTCTCTTTCATTGCGTCTTCTCGCTCCCAAGTAAACTCCGTGCCACGCCGTGATTCCCAACGAACTTTTACTAACCGAATACGACTACGCTTGATTTTCTTCTCGTTGCGATCCATAATCTCAACGGGTCGTTCAACCATAATCATAGACTCATCAACATGAACTTCATCGAGGGGTATATGAAGATTACCCTCGGCTAGGCACTTTTTGAGATTCGAAACATGAAATATCGGATGAACACCGGCAAGTTCTTGCGGTAGTTCAAGTCGATACGCTACTTTCCCAACACGCTCAAGAATTTTAAAAGGACCAACGAAACGAGGAGCTAGTTTACCCTTCTTTCCAAAACGGACTACCCCCTTCCAAGGAGATACTTTTAGAATGACAAGATCGTCAACATTAAATTCGATTGGTTTTCGCCGTTTGTCGGCGTAACTCTTTTGACGATTTCTAGCGGTTAGGAGATTTTTACGGATTTGATCAATGACGTCGGTGGCTTATTGGACCATTTCGGGTCCCGTGATTTGAGCTTCACCGATTTCGTTCCAACAAATCGGGGAACGACATTTACGACCGTAAAGAGCTTGAAAAGGAGCCACATCAATGCTAGAGTGGTAGCTATTGTTGTAAGAGAACTCGATGAACGGAAGATGGGAATCCCAATTCCCACCAAAATCAAGAACACATGCTCGTAGCATATCCTCGAGTGTTTGGATTGTACGTTCGGATTGACCGTCCGTTTGAGGATGATAAGCGGTGCTAAGATCGAGACGTGTTCCCAAAGCTTCTTGAAGTGAACGCCAAAAATGAGAGGTAAAACGGGAATCGCGGTCGGAGATGATAGACAATGGCAAACCGTGTCGGCACACGATTTCCCGAACATAGATTTGAGCAAGCTGCTCAACAGAATACTTCTCGCGGATCGGAATGAAATGAGCAGATTTGGTTAATCGATCGATGATCACCCAAATGCTATCGTTGCCTTTTTGGGTTTTGGGTAATTTGGTGATAAAGTCCATAGCAATGTCTTCCTATTTCCAAACGGGAATCGGTGGTTGCTCGAGTAGACCAAAAGGTCTTTGATGTTCGGCTTTGACTTTCGAGCAAGTAAGACATTTAGATACAAACAACGCTACGTCCTTTTTCATACCCGGCCACCAAAAGGTAGCACGAAGATCGAAGTACATCTTATCCGCACCGGGATGAACGGAATAGTGCGAATTATGAGCTTCGTCGAGAATACAAGTACGAAGGTCATCGCGATCGGGAACCCACAAACGATTGAGAAAATACAAAAGGCCATCGGGTTTGGTTTCGAGTTGAAGTTAGGCTCCACATGACATTTCGTTATACATGTTACCTTCTTTAACAGAGGTGCGTTGAGCTTGAAAGATACTAATTTGAAGATCGGTTTGAACAATGACGCTTAGAAGCAGAACGGATTTAACATTAACCTTTCGACTTAGGGCGTCGGCGACAACATTTGCTTTACCGGGGTGGTAGCGAATCTCGCAGTCGTAATCACTAAGTAATTCGGCCCATCGTCGTTGTCTCATGTTGAGATATTTTTGGTCAAAAATGTGTTGAAGGCTTTTATGATCGGTAAAAACCACACATTTTGTTCCATAAAGGTAATGTCTCCATATTTTGAGAGCGAAAACGATGGCACCAAGTTCGAGATCGTGAGTCGTATAGTTCTTCTCGTTGACCTTAAGTTGCCTTGATGCGTATGCGACGACTTGACCTCGTTGCATGAGAACACAACCAAGTCCTTGATGGGATGCATCACAAAATACAACAAAATCGTCGTTTCCATCGGGAAGAGTTAGAATAGGAGCATCCATAGAGTTGAAAGAACTTCATGTCATTCAGACCTTTACATCCATAGCTCATCCGCAGGCAAACGGTTAGGTCGAAAGGACCAACCGAACTATCAAAGAAGGGATCAAGGCAAGGCTAGGAACGAAACGAACGGGTTGGGTAGACGAATTGCCCCATGTACTCTGGGCCTTCCGCACTCAAAAGAACAACAGCAATTTGGAGACACCCTTTAGCCTAACCTATGGTACTGAAGCCATGATCCCCGCAGAAATCGGGATTCCATCCGCAAGGGTCCTATTGATTGATGATAATGATCACGAACTTAGAATGAATCTTGATTTACTGGAAGAAAGAAGAGAATTAGCATTGATCCGCGAGCATAATTACAAGCGTTAGCTTCAGAAATA
This sequence comes from Bidens hawaiensis, assembly GCF_021521415.1. NCBI lineage: Eukaryota > Viridiplantae > Streptophyta > Magnoliopsida > Asterales > Asteraceae > Bidens > Bidens hawaiensis. The sequence continues at coordinate 304,312 of NW_027493212.1, forward strand.
CTATAACTCGCGGGTCCAAACATGCGAATTCGATGCGGGAGACTTTGTCTTCCGCAACAACGAGGTCTCCGGACAAGAGCCTCCGGGCAAACTAGCCCCAACTTGGGAAGGACCTTATAGAATCAAACAAGTACTATCCAAAGGTGCCTATAAGTTGGAAAAGTTGGATGGGACGGAAATACCTCGAACATGGAACGCAACACAATTAAAGAAATGCTATATTTAGCTGTTTGACTTACTCTTTACTTTGGCCTGCGTGCCCACATAGACTAGCAAGTTTGCAATTTCTTTTATTGTAAGAAGGCTTATGCCCAATGTAAGAAAATGTCAAGTCAGTTCTATGTTATCTTGGTAAGTTGTAATCTTTTATTGACAAAAACGAAGTTCCGGACAGACACTTATATTATAGTACATAAGACAAAGTGCACGGAAGGAAAACAAGACTTCTTATTATAGATCAAAAGAGATTACAAAAACGAAGAAAAAATCACAAGTAAAAATATATATACATCTACGGAGCGACATTTTCATTGCCGACAATGTCATCAGCTTCCTCTTCTTCTTCTTCAACATCGAGATCTAATAGCTCTTTTAGTTGATCTATGGCGTCCTCCTTATCCGCAAGCTCGGATATCTGTTCCGTCAAAGAAAATTTCAAAGAATCAAAATCCTTTGACTTCTGTTTAAGGACGGCAGTAGTATCCTGTCCAGCCAAAATGTATTCCTCAGGGAGTTTGGAAGTCGAACCAAATTGGCAACCTTCCTCAAAATCCAGTTTGCGACCAGCTTGCTTGGAAGCTTTAAGAAGAATGGCAACGCAGTTCCCAAGCTCATCACTCGCCTGAACATCGGCGATGACCTGTGGAACAATAGCGTATAAATAACCCTAAGCAACCCTTAGATTATTTATTTATATAAAAAAAAGAGGGGTACATACCTTGGGGATAGCTTCCGATAACAGCCATTTTTGGTCCGCCTTGGCCCGGACGAGATCCATCTTATGGCCAGCACATTCTAAGGTTTGTTCTCGGTTCTTGGCATTAAGGCCAGTCAAACGCCTATCCTTAGCTGCCGATTCAGCTTGAAGTGCCTCCACCTATTTGGCTTGCTCCGCCATCAATTTGGCTTGATCATCCAGTTGTTTTTGGAGAGCATCATTGGCATCCTCGGCAGCGGACCGAACAGCCTTCTCCTCCTCTAGATCTTGGCGGGCCTCTAGGGCCTCGTTTATAGCTTTCAGGCCCTCCTCCTTGGCCTCAGTTGCAGAGGCCGCCAACTCATCGCATTGCTCATTCATCGCCAACCAATCCCTGGTTATTTTCTGATTGGTGGAAATAGTATTCGCCAAGTAATAAGAATTGGAGTTCAGCAATTCTTGGCGAATACTACGGCGACGTCGCTCCCTTTCACCAGGAGGAAGACTCTCCCAAAAATATTCAAAACACAGGTCCACGTCACGGAATGTGGAATCCCGACGTAATGACCAGCGTGGTTGGTGCGGAGTCGGATCTTCCTCCTGAGGAGCTGGAGAGCTTTGAGCAACATGAGGGAACATGCTCACGCCTCCTTGATCCCTGAAGTGATTAACATTATAAGAAGGCGACATACTGATATGTTCAGTATTGTCAACCTCCTTATTCTTCAGAGGAGAGTCATCCGCCACCTCAATCGGATCCTTAGCACTATCATGCGGTGGTGGTGGAAGAGGAGTAGAACTTTTCAGTCCGGAAACACCTTCAGAAAGGTTATCCAGGTTCACTGAAAAACATCAAAAAAAAAGGGATTAGAAACATTCTAATTAAAAACGTTTAGCAAAATAAAAAGCTTGCTTACCTAACGAAGGATCGTTTGCATCAAGTTCGTACAAACGAGTCCCCAAAGCGAAAGGCTTCGTCTTCTTGGACTTCTTCTTAGGGGCGGCCTTGGCAGGATTACCCTTATGCTTGCCAGCCACCTTAGAGGTGTCCGCATCAGCAGCGGGACGTTCACCTTCAGCGGTAACATCATCAGGCTGAGGACGGCCTTCCACCGCAGCAGCGTCAACATTATCTGGACCAACTGCCTGGCTAGCGGTAGCTCTCTGCCGGGTAAGACCTGCAGTTGAATCCACAGCTTTATTAACATCAGCTGGAAAACTTCCTTCACAAAGTGATGACTCTTCGCTGGAAGAAAAGAGTACGATCACCCCGCTAGAAGTAACAGCACTCACAGGTTAGGGTTTTTGAATGCCCTCACCTTTTTAGATGCAATCTTTAACGTATGCCTCACCTTTAGCATACATCGCCTCGGAGACTATGGGTTCCGGGCAGAAAGCGGTGGGAAACACAAAATTCGGGCGGGTGCGCTCAAGGAAAGGAGCATCCCTTTCGTCGATAGAGCGGCGCACCATCATTCCCCCCTCGTGATCCAACAAGGTGCTGAAGGCGGAACCCTCACCTACACGGATAATGATTACAGTCAGAAATCGGAAAAATATTAAAATAACAGACGGGATGCTCCCTAAACTTACCCTTATCAGTTTTCTCGTAGTAAGGTTCCAAGGTCGGAAATGGCCATAGCCGACTCATCCTCGCACTCACCATCGCCCCCTCATGAATGGGGCGCATAGGAGTCGGTGTAGAGTTCAGAGTCGTAAACCATGCTTGACCCTCATGAGCAGCGGCCACAATCACAGGCATGGCCTCCTACGCCTTACGCTTGGTCATCGCCAAAGGAATAACATCCTCTCGAATCCAGAAAAATTTTGGTTTCCAACCATGGAGGCTACGGATCCATTCCGTACATATAACCCTATTTTCTATGGATGAAAAACTGTACCACCCATCGCGGAAGGTCATTTTATAGAAAACGACAAACATGCCAACGGAGGGTTCAAGGTCACGAGCTTGGCAACAGAATTCGAAATGTCGAATCCTCAGCATCGCGAAGGGATGGATCTGTGAGAGATGAATTCCATAGGTTATCAAGATAGACTGGACAAACTTCGTTACCGGAATACGGAAATTCCCGGTCGTAAAGTGGTCTATATATACAGCCATTTTCTTCGGAGGATGACTAGTGGCAACGGAACCGTCAGCCGGACGTTCCGGCTCCCACTCCGGTGCCAAACCATAAACGTTTACAACGTCGTCGTAGTCTTTCCTTTTAAGAGCCACAGCGACATCGGTAATAGTAGGAGTCCCTTTCTTTTCTCCAGCCATTGAATACGAAAAAGAAAGAAATTTCAGAAAACTCTTTTGCTTTGAAGGATTGAAAGAAAAAGAGTTGGAAAACAATAAGAACCATATGGCATCTGAGGCGATATATTTATACTCATCGCAATTAATGCGACTGATGGCGTGCCAGAAGTGAGAGAAAATACGGACCACCAGATGGTTGACACGTTAGGCGGGAAACTCAAGAAACTATAGACAGACTGTCAAAGACGTCATGCATGTCTTGTCAGTTGCCCCTAAAAAAAAGTTTCTCTCCCCGCCACGTCATCCAAGTTGTTCGACTTTCAAAATTTAAAAATATCTTCTAAGGATATTTCCTTCAAAACAGTTGGACACTTACAAAAAATGAAAAGTTCTTTTTCATTAAATATTCAAAAGAAAATATTACAAATATAGAAAGAAAAGTTACAAGTCACAACATCTAAACCTATTCTAAGGGTTCGAGGTGGCTTTGTCTTCCGGATCCTTCAATGACGTGTCTCCCGAAGAGTCATCCTCAGACTCCTTGTGACAATCGTCAATTTCAGGTTAACTCCGTTAACTCAACTCCGTCAATTCAAACTTAAGATCACTAAATCTATAACGCACACTTCATTACATTTAAACTAGGGTTTAAATGACGCTTAACACTTACTACATGTTTAGTCTTTCGGGAATTGCACCGAAATGCAAACGAGTTGACGCAAACGATTGATAAATAAACGAAAAACGTCAAAACAGTAATTATGTGATAATTATGTGTTAGGTGATAACATGGTTATAAACGTTAACTCAAGATGAAAACAAGTTAGTTAGGCTAGAAAAGTAATACTTAGAAGTGGAGGGACTTGAGTGTAACTTGTGTGTTTATAAATAGATCCTTAACACTTAACCCTAACTATTATTATTATTATTAATCCCAACCCGATCGACCCCACCCCCTTGTCCCTTGGCTGCCGTCCATCAATACACACACATACAACATCAATTCAAGCCCTTGATTGAAGAACTAGGTGCTAGGAATGTATATTTGAGTTTCCTATACATTCTTGTTGCTTGATTTTGATGTTTGTTGGGTTAACCACAAACCCTAAGCTGCCGATTTTGTGAGTGTGTATAGCTAATATGATTGTGGTTGATTGAATGATAAATTGATAACTAGATTGAATTTTGTTGCATGTTGATTGTTGTGTCTTTGATTTGAGTTCAAACACAAACCCTAATCAAGTATGTAATATGTAATTGATGTGCATGGATGGTTTTTATGGAGTTTAGAGGATCATATGAATGCATGATAGTTCATAGGTTGTGAATATATTGAGTTTGGATGCAAACAGTTTCTGGACAGAATGTGTAATTGATGTTTAAGTGACTGTAACAAAGTGTAAACACGAAAATTGGTTGAGATTATTGGTACTACAGTAAACTAGGTTGAGTCTAGTTTCTATAGAATATAAATTTGTAATTTTTGGACAAGTAAAGGTTAACTTTTATGATTTTACAAAAACGTTGTGCAAAACTGAGCTGTTAGACCTGCTGTTAGGTTATGTTGTAAATGTTATATCTCATGAACTACGAGACCAATTGGGTTGGTTCCACTTCTGGAAGTTGACTCATTAAGTTAGGAACCTAACCCAAGTGGTCTTGTATTTATTGGATTTTTCGTTTAACGGGAATTGCAAATAACATTCTGTTGCGCATGAATTTGACTGTTATGAGTTTGATGTAATGATTTGATGATTGTGAGAAAACTGTGAGGAATAAAAATGTGATAAAATATGTTCTGGAAACCTAAGACATATGTGCTTCTGTGATGATTTTTGGTAAATTAATTGAGATGCTATGATCGGTGAAATAGTACAATCTTTCTAGTAGGATTTCTGTCTCGGTGAAACTAGCTGCTGAGTTGTGTAAAAATGCATGAAACATGATACTTGTTATATAATTGTTATGTTTTGACCAAAATACCCTTGCGGGGAATAATTTCTAATTGATTGCCATGATTTGACCAAATTGCCCTCATGGGGAATAATGGCTAGTTAATTGTTATTTGTTGACCAAAATGCCCTTACGGGGAATAATTGCTAGTAACGTACGTTATGAATACATGACACGTATATGATTGCTTACACATGTAATGTGTCACAAAAACACTTGTTTAAGTCACCCACGATTCACAAACGAAACACGAAACATGTTATGTGCATAGGTATTATGTGCCGGGTCTAGAGACTCGATAATATTCCGACGCTTAGAAAAATCTCTTTGTTGTTTTAGAACGTTAGAGAGAGTTTTTCGGTGACGCGCATCTTGGTGATTTATTTTGGGAAATTCTTCGCAAACAGTGAGTTTCACTTTCCCCTCTTTAAACTGTTTTCAAACGTTTTTCACTTGGGGGAGATAACATACTCCACAACGCACTTAAGATTTTGTTATAAATTATATATCACTTGTAAATGCTAAGTGGCAAACGAAATATTTGAAGTCCTACACATCGAACCGGTTAATATTTAGAATAGCGAGTCACTGTTGAGTAGTACTACTGGGTTTGACAAACCCCACCCAACGCTAAACTCGACTGGAGGTCGAGCGGGTGTAATTTTGGCTAACACGTACCATGGTCTGGAGGACCTGGTGACAAGGCACTTATTAAACGAGTCAGCTTCGGTGTCGAACACTTAGTAATACTTGTTGTATAGACTAGCTACCTATCGATATATAATTTGACATAACACTATCTGGTAACGCAAAACGCTGTAACGCTGAACGCAAACGCTAAACGATTTATCTTTATATAACTTGTGAACTCACCAACCTTGTGTTGACACTTTTAGTATGTTATTCTCAGGTAGCCGAGGCGGGCGCGCGGTTTAGGAACATGCATTGATTGAAAACGCTTTTGTCTTGCAAACTTATTTTTAACGGTTATCTTTGGTTTTAAGTCGTCCAGCGTGACGCAACTTTTGATTAAAGGTTTTTACGCTTCCGCATTTAATTACTCGTAAACGTTTTCATGGTTTTGAAACTTTATTTTATGGTTTGATTATAACTGATGATTCCGATCCTGCCAGTTCACACCCTCTGACGGTAAAACTCCGTTAGTGGATTTTGAGGGTGTGACACTTCTCGTCCAAGTAGACCTTCAATTGTTGCACACCGTCATGAGCGGAAGCGAATTCCGGAAGCATGTCCTGAAGCGGGAAGCGCAGATCATCGTGTTCCTCGACCTGTATTTTCCGCTCCTGTTTGACATCAAGGCCATGAAGAGGATGATCTTTGAATGAGCGATTACTTTGAGTGTAGTTCATCCCTTCATGAAATCCTATCACACATCCAAGGGAAGAAGAATCAGTCATTACATTAGCAAAGCTGTCAGTAAGCTCCTTGCTTCCTTTGATATAGCGGACGACCTGCAAGAATAAAAATACAAAAGTTTCAGTATCAAGAATAAGAAGTAAGCAACGAACATCCAAACGGGAAATAACTTACAGCATCAATCCCCCGGGTGAGAAACCACTGACGATCTCGTTCCGCACATTCGGCTCGTTCTTGAAGCACCCGAGATTCCGCGGACATTTTCTCATGAGCTTGCAGAAGGGAGTCGTAAGCGGTTTGAACCTCAAGGGCACTTTTTCTTTAAGGTCGTTCCACTCCCTCTGCAACTTTAACTCGGCCTCAAGTTCCTGAATTCGAGTACCTTGTAGAGACACTTGATTTTCTAGGGCCGAGTTTGCTTTTTGCGTCCGGGCCAAATCATCTTTCTCCTTTTGAGTCTTTACCCGAGCGGCCTCAAGAAGGGAGTTTTGCTTTTCACAAGCTTCCTTCCATCGGCGAGCAGCTGCAGCATTACGATCTTGTTCGCTCTTGAGGGCATTCTCCGCGTCGACCTGCTTCCATTTAGCAGTTTGAGCCGCGACACGGTGCTCCTCATCCTCCTTCTTTACAGCTTCAGCAACTCGGCGAGCCTCCCCCACTTTCCTGCCTAGAGTGCGCCATTCGCATAAAACCTCTTGGCTACCAGCTAAGGCATTTGCCAAATGATAGGCCACGTTTGTATGAAGGTCGTGGCGGGAAAGATCACGTAGATATGACATTTCAGCAGGGGGCGCACAGTGCTCCATAAAACTCATACAGACCCTGGGGTCAGTGAACCGGGATCCGATGGTAATGTCCCAAGGGGGGACAAACAAGTCGTGCCTGTCAACCAAGTTCGCATCCCCATAATAGCGGGAACCTGAAGGCTCTAGGCGAGTTGGGAAAGGTGATGATTGTTGAGGAGGGGGGCACGGAGGAGTCTCATTACTCCTAAAACCTCCTACATCAACAGGCGGGTCATCCCCCTGAAAACCTGTACCACCCCCAGCCTGGAAAAGATAGTCAAAACGATTATCATTCCCTGATTGGTTGTTGGGATCTTCCGCTGAAGTGTCAACGGGAGGAGTCGACACTCTCCTTTCTATAATAGTATCAGTTGGAGGAGAGGTCGGTTGATCTTCCGCGTTGGTAGTACTCGGCGGAGTAGAAGGTCGATCTTCTACCTCATTTTCCGGAAAAGGCGAAGGTTGCTTTTCCATTTGAGGGGTAGGAGTAGGCAACCTCTCAAACACATTTTCCGGCAAGATCGACGGATCTACACAAAAGTCACGTTTAGCTAAACAGTCCAAAACAGCAAAATATTTTAAAAGCAATACGTACCTTCTACCGTGTCAATACGATCAGCAAGACAGTGCAGTGGCTTCTTAGGACGATGGGTCTTTCGTTTTTTCTTCTAAGGTCCCGCCTCAGCACCTGCAGTCTTGGCACCCGCTTGAACTGCTTGAAAAGCCATAAAAGCACTCTTCTTCTCTAATTCTGCCAATAATTGGGAGATAGAAGAAGACTCAGGTATATCGTCATCGGACTCTTTCTCCTCTGGAGAGGAGGAAAAATCGGAACCATCGCCATCATCATCACTCGATAATAAAGTGGTGATCATCCCATCAGAAGTAATAGCAATAAGCGGATGAGGGTTTAGAACATACGCACCTGTCTCAAAGGTGGCGATAGAGACAATAGGTTCAGCTCGCACCTTTTTTGGAAAAAGGAAACGAGACTTGGTCTTCTCAAGAATAGGTAGGTCCCCGGCATCTCGAATGCCATGTCGGACACAACCTCTATCCTCAAAAAGGACATTGAACATAGAACCTCGACCTGAAAGGATAAAAAGTTTAATCATGAAATACTTTAAAAGAAGAGGAGAACAGCAGGGATAACTTACGTTCATACAAGTCAACAAAAATGGGCTCCATAAACTCTGAGGCCCATAAACGGCTCATGCCTGCCCACACCAGGGCTTCCTCCGGTAACGCCCGCATCGGTGTTGGTTCTGCATTAGAATACGGAACCAATCACGCCCTTCATGGGCAGCTGTGACAACGTCCGGAAAACGAGAGTTAACCGGACGGCGGACCATGGCAACAGGTACCACGTCCTCAGAAATCCAAAAGAACTTGCTACGCCAATCGGCGGACACCTTCTCGACCTCGTATCCAATACTTCGGTCGGAGAACCCCTGGCAGGAATACCAACCGTCACGAATGGCAAGACGGTACAAAACCGGAAATCGATCGACATACGGCACCAGGTCACGTGCTATACATACGAATTCATAATGTTGAATTCGCATCACAGCACGTGGATGCTGTTGAGACAAATGAATTCCATAGGCGGTCAGCAAATTCATAAAGAATTTCGTCAAAGGAAGACGGGAATTCCCACAGGAAAAGTAATCGGCATAAATAACCATTTTACCGAGTGGAGATAAACTGGCTATAGAGCCCGGTGAAGGAAACTCTGGCTCCCACTCCGGTGGAATGCCATACGTCTCCAGTAATCTTTCATACTCAGAGTAGTCCCGTGAGATCTCTATCTCATCAACTTCGGTTTGAACATTCGACATTGCAGGCGATTTTGGCATAAGGGTTATAGAGAAATTCCAAAACTCTAAATCAGAAGGAGAACAAAGAAAGAAAAACAAAGGCGATAAAGCTTCAATAGGAAGTTTTCTCTTCCTTTTATACCCATCGCAATTAATGCGATGGGATATGAACAGTGGAGAGAGAAATTCATCGCCCAATCACAAACCGCCACGTCACGCGGGAAATTCGAAAAAAGGGAAACAGTTGTACAGTCGGGTACAGTAACAGCCGTCAAAAACGTCTTGTCACCTGCACACGCGCCTGCGAGTGATCAACTTGTCCTTTTTCATGATTATCCACAGCAACAAAAGATATTTCTCACCAACTCGCAAAATTAAAAACCCCCAAATCCACGATTGAGTCCAGAATTTCACCCGCGTAAAATACTCCACACGGAAGAAACACTGGACTAGGGGGACTTATAGAGATAGGGTACCAAAAGGACCCAAATACCCGTAAGAAATACACGCGGGTCAATCGGAAGTCCCTCATAAGGCACCCGCGGGACATATAAACCATCCGCATAAACATCTGAGGAAGAAACACCCTCATAACATATGCAGAAGCCTCACAGCAACCTCAAAAGTCACCCGCATGAAGGAATACCCTTCCGCGTAAATAACTACAAGGTAATGCTTCGGGACAGCTGTCAATAACCAATTACCTTCTAGAAGACTTGCCAAGATGCTTTCTTGGGCAATATGTGACCCTTTAGCCAATTAGCTAGTGACACGTGACAAGGCCGTTATAACCGTGCACATGGCCAATGTTACCTCATCAACCGATAATAAAGTGACATGTGTCCAGGTTGTTATACATGCACATGCGGCGTGTAAGCTAAACCTATCATGTGAGGACACGCGTCTAGACGGTTATAAGGTATCTTCTAAAGGGACAGCTGGCCCAATCACTTCCTTACATCCTCCGGCTATAAATACCCTCTCAATCATCATGAGGTAGGGATCGACTATCATTGTACTCTCTCGATTTACTTAAGTACTTTATCTCTTCGTAAGAACGGTACTTATTCTCACGCCGGAGGGTGGTTACGGGAAGACCCCCCCCCCCCCCCTTGTCCTTCCCGTAACGAGCTCACGGTGTTCTGTTTTGCAGGATTCACGTCACTGGACTTTAGGAATTGTATTCATATCGTGTTGGCAGTAACCGTATCCTACCTTGTGGACTCACTGGATCTAGGACCCATTAGTGGGGAGTAGATCTGTGTTTCTTCACCGTTTAATGTTTTTTTTCTTTTTATCAGCATACGAACTTTTGTTGACGTTCAACCGCTTCCAGTAGTTCTCGAAGTTGATAAATCTTCTTGATGGTTTTGTGCATAATCACTTTTCCATCAAGGTCGTGTTGACTCATTTCAGCTCAACGACTCAAGATTATATGCATTTCACTAAATTCATTTCATGGAGCATTATTAGATATGAAAACTCTTACCAAGTGTAAATGAGCATCCCAACTATCCCTACATCTCGACTTGGTTGATATCGAATTCGTTCACGTTTTTGGTGACGAATTGCAATAGGTCATCACACATGGTTTTGTGGAGTTGAACTCATAAATAGTTATGCAATTTTACTTTGTAATTCTCACCATTCGATTTTACTTGTATAGATTTCGTAATATTTGCTTTGAAAAACAGATTTTGTCCACTTGCAAGAGAGAAGTAAAAGAAACAAACAATCCTATCACTGTAGACGGTTGATTATTTTAGTGTCATTAGGCCATTTTGGGTAATTAGTGATTCACTTGAGACCAAATGAGAAATTAGAATATTATAATATATATTAATACAAGTTAAGAGGTACACTTGATCAAGACTAGTTTCTAATATATGGACCTTAATAGCCTCAATAGTTTAAGTGAGCGAAGCTCATTGAACAACAAGCAGCGCCCCCAGTAGCTTGATCCAAGGGGTGAGAACCCTAGCATGGGGTCGAAATCACTAAATTGGAAAATATTGCTTATTAATATTAACATCAATCATCGATAAAAACCTGATCTTCGGTAGCGTATGAAATTTGGTAGCAACATTGGTCTTCGATAGCAAACTCATGTTTGGCAGTTATGGCGATTATAACCACAGCTGTTTTGACCTCTATATAAGAAATCATTTGGTCTGATTTTGGGCATCGAATTCTCGCAAATTATGGTAGCTATTTCACAGAAATCACACACTCGTTCTTGAACCCCTTGTCTTATCCGACTAAGAATTTTGACGTACCACCAAAGAAATCTTAATCTGAAAGCGGAGAACACACGATTCAAAGGATTATCCAGGGCCTCCAAACCAGATACACAACATAGACAAACCTCTTAGCCATCACCAACTAACATAACAAACTGCAACCGCTAACAGATTCTTTTAACAGGTTTATGAACTCTTCGCCACTAAAACAACCACAACACGACACAACACAACTCACATTGCAAACATCTAAAATTCAGACACAGAACCTACACAACTTCCACAACTGAAATCAAACATTACACATAAATCACCACTGGGTCTCTTTCCACCCTCCAAATTCTTGTCCATAAGTTTCATTTTCCGCCTGCATCGATTAAAATCCAATTCTTGAATATAAAATTCTCAAATGGTATGTATGAACTATGAAGTATATTAAATACCTTTGGGGTGAAAGTGATCCTCACTCGAATATCTCCAGAGTAGCTTTGATTGCTATCCACAACACTGTACTTTTGAGCACGTAGTTCTGCGGTTCCATTCTCTACCCCTAGCTCCAATAACTCTTTCAAGTATATTCTGTATGCATACATTATTAACAAGTAGATTCTTTTGTGAAACAATAATAAAGATTGCACGGTCTTACGTTGTTTGTCCAATGTAGTCATCAGATGACAAGGTGTCATGGTCCATGATCTTGAGAACAAGTGTCGGTTGATCGTCTGCTCCTGGATATTCAACCCGGAATGTGAACTTTTCATTCCACTTTGGGTTCTTGCCCTGCCCTGCATCATTTGAATGTTACATATTTTCATAATTATTTCAAACTCAAAATAATAATATGGATCCAAGTCATTAAACAATTTATTTATACTAAACTGACTTTCTTTTCTTATTCTCATAAAACCAAAGCTTTGGTGGATCACTTTCAGGATTTTTTTTTCTTTATCTTAATCACATTTATTGTCACATTCCTTTTTTTTTTGAAAAGCAACTTAGATTATACATTAATAATGTTAAGTCTTTTTGTTTTTTCACATTGTGTTTATTTCAACCAAGCAATGTAAGGGTATTATTACCTTTGGCAATACTGCTCTTGTGCTCTTGATTCCTGTATATGATCAACACATATGGGTCTATTTTGTCTGCACCAAAATGAATGAAAGAGAATAAGGTTAATAGGTGATTGTAATTCTTTAATGAGGGAGGCTCATTAAGGTTTCACAAAAAAGTGGGGAACCAAAGAACCATGAGTTTTACATGTAAAAGATTCATTTTTGAATAATTTTTTTCCAAGCTTTTGTACATAAACACATGTTTCGACTTTGTAACTAAAAAAATAACTCATTTTTGTAAATAAATGTTTTTTTGTTCTTTACATTTTTTAATAATTAAAACGGCTTCTACATGTGTTCATATGGAAATTAAAGCTCCGAAAAAGATTATATAAAAATAATTTTTTCACATGCTGCAGACCAAGCTGATATATCAAAATATCATCAGAGGAGGCCTAAATATGACTAAAATGAATTTATATAATGTTAGGATCAATACAGTGTCACAATAATTTTACAGCTAATTATAGTAGTTCCAGGTTCCAACTAACACAAGCCGAATAATATTGATTATTGAACATTCAATGGTTATCTAATATCTACCACCAAAAGTAATAAACAACATGACGTCGTTTTGACTTTTGAGTCTCTAAATTGAAGAGAAAATAATAATGCTACAGATGAGTTAATTAACCGATGACAATAAGTTCGTAAATCTAGCAAACACCGGTCACCTGATCAATTGACGGTCCAACATGAACATCATATCATATATTAAACAAATTCGATTAAAACAGGTGCGATTACGCATAAAACTGAACAATAATCATATATTTTCATCAGAACTACAAGAACAGTCAAAATTAACGTCAAATACACTAGGATTATAAGAGTTTGAATACTTACTAAAGAAATCGGATTTGGTGAGACCGTGAGCATCCACCAGATTCACTTCCATTACTCCGATCGTCATGTCGAATTATGTTTAATTCTCTCTCACTCACACACACTAAACAAACTTACAGAGGAGAATTGGCTTAATATGATGAAAGTGATAATAACACGCAGATGGCAGCGTCATATATAGAATAAAAGACGTGACTGCTAACAACTTGTAGTATGGGAAAATGACGAAAATGTACATTTTGCCGGTTAAAGTAAATAAAAAGTATAATTGACTAACTTTTCTTGCAATGTTCACCCTCAGTCTTGTAGACCGGTACACTTTTTAATAATAGCCGACGAGATTTTCAACCAACAAGATTCTGCTACGTGTCATTAATCTCGCCAAAAGCTAAAAAAATCTCGTCGGATCTCTAAAAAATGTGTCGCCTCTGGCGATTTAAAGAAAAAAATATTGATTCGACAGTTTTTTTATGGGTGACAAAATTTTGTTGGTTAAAAATCTCGTCGGCTAATGAATAAAAAGTGTGCTGGTCGACGAGATTGAAGGTGGACGTTATAGAAAAAGCTGGTCAAATGGACATTTTGTTTAGTTTAACTGATTGGATGGACATTTTAGTCATTTTCCATTACAATATTTACATTTTATGTCCGTGTCTGTTCAAGCAATGGCCAAACAACCTACTTTTAGTTTCTTAATGGTTATTAAAATGGTGTACTTGTCATGAACGAGACATCAAAATTTGAAGATTCCTATTGTGACATCTTTGATTATTTCAAAGTCAGCAGTTGTCTCAGTTAATATGTCCATTACATAATTTTTTAAAACTACTTTAAAATTATTATTAAAGCATGTGTTCTTGACTACTTGATGTTATCGAAATCGAACGTTGCAACTATTGGGTCTTTAGATTTCGTCGTATCTTTAGAAAGTTTTTAAAGTGTCAACACTCAACACGTTACCAGTTATTGTTCTCAGCGGTCTCGGAAGAGGCTATGTAATTGTGGTTTAGAGTCTTGGTGTCTCTTGCTACTGTTCGTTGTTTTCATTCGTCACTATTTATAGGACGACGTAATAACAAAGCCGGGGAAGGTAAAACGGAAATGAATTCATAAAGGAGTTAGATGTTCTAGCAAACATTTAGATACAATTAACATAGGAGACATTTTATTGTAATATAATTCGTTGTTCTAAATATTATAAATGCGCTTTCATTTATAGTTTATTCTACTGGTCTACACATAAAGTAACCGGCATATTATCCCTCATTAGAAGGTGTTTAGAAGGAGCAGACAGCCGGATTCAATAAACTGTTTGGTAGTCAGGGGACAACGGTGGGAAGGTTTAAACCCGTGGTTTAAAATCCAAGCTCCAGTTTTACTTTCTAATTATTATTTTCAAAAAAATATTTGGATATTGTGTATTTGTGAGTATCTAGTATTCTAGTTATTCGAGAGTGCTCATAGAAAATGAACATAACATCATTAATCCAACTTATGATTTAACGTTAAAACTTAAAAGTTCTTTGCTTTTTCCTGACGATGAATTCTAAAATAAATATAGTTTAGCTTAGGAAAAACATTTAGACGTGTACACTACTATCTAGTTACAAACTGATTAAAGTAAAACCGAACTTTACCGAAATCGTATTAAAGCAAAAGTCATATATTCAGTTTTCAATCAGTTTAAAGTACAAACCGTTCACACACTTTTCTTTTTTTTTTCCTTAAAAAAAACCTTTTTTATTTACCTTTTTCCGTGTCATATGCCGAAACGAAATCATATAAAAGCAAACCGAAATAGTTTATAATATGTTTTTTTATTACCACACACATGATACACCAATCTACTTTGAAGTCTCATCTTTTTTCTCAAAAATATATTAATAAAAATTTTTTTAGTCTAAATATTTTTTTGGAAGCGAGGTGATTTATTAAAATAAATTACTTCCGGCAAGAAACTAAAATCCTTTGGTACAAACATGTCAATAACAATCAACATTACTATAACTTTGAGTATTTTAACACCGTTGTTGATATGCTAATTCAAGAGTTTGGTGATCGTTTTAATGAGATAAACACGGAATTACTTCAAAATATGACGGCTTTCATCCCGTATGACTCATTTTCTAAGTTTGATGAGTCGAAGTTAATGAGACTATGTGAATTTTATCCATATGATTTTGATAGTCGGGAGAAAATCGCTCTTTCACATCAACTTGGCTTGTACATTGATAGTGTGCGAAAAGATGAAAGATACGCTAACTTGAATGGTATTGCCGATCTTGCTAGAGTTATGATGGAAACAAGAAAACATATTTCATTTCCTTTGGTGTATCGATTATTAAAGCTTATATTAGTTTTACTTGTTGCAACCGCAACGGTTGAAAGATGTTTTTCGGTGGTGGAGAACGTAAAGACAAAGTTCGTAATCGAATTGGTCCGGATTTTATGAATGCTTGTGTGGTTTGTAGCATCGAAAAAGAAGCGTTTGAAAGTGTTACGAATGAAGCTGTAATTAACCGTTTCCAAAAGATGAAATCTCATATAGGACAATTGTAATATGTGTTTTGTTTTGTTTTGTTATATTTAATGAAGTCTATTTTTACATTTTCATGTCATGTATTTTTATTGGTTATATTTTACCCCCACTGAGTTAAATGTCTGGATCTGCCACTATGTCAATTGCAGCAGAAAATTCACAAAACTAAAATTATGCCACTTAAATTAGGGATGAGCAATTTGGTTTTGTAAACATGTAAATTTTAGTTTTGTAAAGTAGGAATGAGCAATTTATAAACAAATAAAAAGATTAAACAATTAAAAGTATACATGTTCGCCAAAAGACATGTTGAAAAGTTGTAAGAAGTGTTCAAGTGTCTTTACTAATTGAACTCTTGATAATCCAAACCACGGATGAGCAATTTATATACTTACAAGAACTTAAAACAATTAAAAGTAGAAAAAGCGCTAAAGGACATGCCGAAAATTGAAAGAAGTGTACAAGTGTCCTTACGAATTGACTTTGGATAATCTAAACTATTTTCAATAACCAGTAGGCAATTTACAATTTAGATTGATATTTTGACTAATGAAACCTCGAATGGTTTTGATAGTATAATGATGGTTCGGTATATCCAATACGCACCAAAGATTATGATGAAGGGTGGTCAAGTTGATACGATTCAGGGAGTATGATGGTAGTTCAATAAGACCAAAGCAAGCTAAAGAATATGAAGATGATTCGGTTCAGTTAAAATGTAATTTGGATCACCTGATGATATTAAGAATTGTTTATAAATCGTCATTATAAAGAATTGTTTTTAAAGTCATTATAAATCGTTTAAGAACACAATACTTGTATAAAAAAACTTTGCATCACCTACAAGGCTACAACTTAGTTACATCATCTATACATCTTCTTACATAAAATCTCTATTACAATTTTTGAACATATTTTACCACTAAATTAATTAAGGAACCAAATATAATTAACAATTTAATAATCAACATCTACAATTTAAAACTACAAAATCAAGGCAGGCATTAATTGTATAACTGGCTCTCTTTCCATCCACCAAATTCTTGTTCATAACTTTGGGTTTCAACCTGTATCCATTAAAACAGTACAAGGAAGATACATAAGTTAAGACAATAAAGATTATATATGTATATAGTTACAATCAATACACAATCAGTTTTAAGCAGAGAACTATAAAACGAAGTAAGCTGTACCCTTGGCGTGAAGGTGACCCCGACTTGCATATCTCCGCAATAGTTTTGACTACTACCCACAACACGATATTTTTGAGGATGTAGTTCAGCGCTTCCATTCTCGACTCCTTTTTCCAATACTTCTTTCAAATATATCCTGAAATTGATCAATTAATCCAAATGAAAACGATATTAACTTAATTTATTGTACTAAGATGTACACGGAACCAAAAAAAATAAAAAAAAATTGAAGCCTACTCTCGCCCCACCCTACTAATTGCTCTGTTATAAGTGAATTTTACTGGGTACGTTTGTTTGTTTTTTTAACTCAATATATCCTAAACCACATGCTTACGTTGTTTGTCCGATGTAGTCATCAGATGAGAAGGTGTCATGGTCCATAATCTTGAGAACAAGCTTAGGCTGTTTGTCAGCCCCTGGATATTCCACCCTGAATTTGAACTTTTCGTTCCATTTTGGGTTACTTCCTTGCCCTGCGTTATGTATTTAAGGTTATGGTTATAATCTTACTTAATGATATGAACATCTTAATATTTGAAAACATTTTAAATCATACCTTTAGCAATATTGGTTTTGTGTTCCTGACTCCTGTATTGTATCAACACATATGGATCTATTTTGTCTACACCAAAATGGATAAAGTTATTTGGATTAATTTATTTGATCATCGCACCGAGCCAAGCTGAGCTCAAGCTTGGCTCATATATAAGTTGGCTCGGTTTAAAACTGAGTAGATTTCTGAGGTGCAATATACATAAATAGAAAAAAAAATGCGTACTGAGGAAATCGGATTTGCTTAGACCACGAGCATCCACTAGACTGACCTCCAATATTCCGATCGCCATTTCTCTCTTAACTTCAAATTCCTTTCTCTCTATGTATCTCTTTCTCTTGCCAAATCACACCTTTGAATGAACTGAAAATTATGGAAGTGAATGTATTTATAATGTTCAGAAGTTAGGCCTCCAAAAGTTGATCAAGTCATGTCAACCAGTCCACTTGTAATTGTTTCTTAGTTGTTTAAAACTTTAAAATGGTGGTTGGGTGTCACTATTTTGAATAAGACTTGGAACCTTTGGTAATTCCATGGCGTCTTTGACATCTTCAAAGTTAGCAATACTTTTCATCTAATTCGATTCAAATTATTTAAGTACAATGCTTCCATAACTCCTCATTTATTTATGTAATAATATCGTAATGCCTTGTTGAGTTGTTTCTGGACACAAGAACCTATGACCTATAGTAAATAAAGTATTATAAAATCACAAAAATACTCATTAATTTCCTCACGTGTAGAAAACATTTACATAGAGAGCCAAATTTTAAACACTCTAATTATACGTCATATCTCATTAAACTCAAAACGATTACAATAAAATGACTGGCAAACGGACAACAAGTTAAGAGCCATATAGCTTTGACACGGTCTCCTTTCTCTCATGCATGTGAGTCGTAAAGGCACGTCACATTTGATGGGCCTATCGCATAACAATTTTTTAATCATGCATTTAGAGTGTAAGTAGGTTGAACTCGATCGGGTACGCCGTCACCAAGTATTTTTTTCTATATTGAGTATAGTTTCACAGAAAAAAACATACATACTGGTTCTTGACTTTTCCAATGACGATTTCGAGTGCCCATCAAAAAACTTCAATCTGAAAATAATTACACGATTCATACATATCATCTAGGACATTGCCTACTTATTCACATTGTCGGCATCTATGGTCCTATCTCATGATTGGATATATCTACCTTTTCTAGGCTCAAACTTTTCGACACTTGGGTCGTCGGTCTTACACGTAGGATAAAAACTTAGGGTAAGATAGATAATACCCTTAACTGCAAATACCCTTCAAATAACTACATTTAGCCGCCAATATAATCATGTTTCTAGCTTAAGTTATAAGTAATACAATAACAGTAACTTAAGCTAGAAACATGATTATTCTTCCAACATGACACACCATTATGGTTTGAGGTTTGACACATGGTAAATCTGTAAAGAAGCAATGCACTTGGACACATGGTAAATCTTGTAAAATGCAATACTTCTATCAAAAAAATATCATCAATTACAACATCCACATTACATCATGTATAAATTTATACAATCTCTATTTACACATATGAACATTTTCACCTTTAAATTAAGCAATCATAAACATTTTACACAATGAACAATCTACAACTCCAAAATACAAAATCAATGCCACTGGTTATCTTTCCATCCACCAAACTCTTGTCCATAACTTTGGGTTTCAACCTGTATCCGTCAAAACAATCAGTGAAAATATATAAGTCACAAGACCTTTATATAAAATACACATAATACACAACCAATTTTAATTAGAGAACTGTGAGATAAAGTGATTAAGTACCCTTGGAGTGAAGGTGACCCCGACTTGCATATCTCCACGGTAGTTTTGATTACTACCCACAACGCGATATTTTTGTGGATGTAGTTCCGCACATCCATTCTCAATTACTCCTCTTTCCAATACTTGTTTCAAGTATATCCTGAATTCATTATTTTATCAGAATTAAAACAATATCAGTTTGACATCTATGGTACATTGGTTTCTTAATATATCCTAAGCCAGTTTACTTACGTTGTTTGTCCGATGTAGTCATCAGACAAGAATGTGTCATGGTCCATAATCTTGAGAAAAAGCTTAGGTTGCTTGTCGTCTCCTGGATATTCTACCCGGAATTTGAATTTCTCGTTCCATTTTGGGTTACTTCCCTGGCCTGCATTATATATTTAAGATTTATATTATGATTTTGCCATTTCGTTGAGGTGAACATGTTTATACTTGACAGGATTTAAGCCATACCTTTGGCAATACTGGTTTTGTGTTCTTGACTCCTGTATTGGATCAATACATATGGATCTATTTTGTCTGCACAAAAATGAATAAAGTTATTTGGATTAATTCATTTGATCATCGAACTGGGTTCGAGCAAGGGCCAACTTAGGCTCAGCTTAAATTCTAAGCCGAACCTACTCAGCTCGGCTCGAATTATAAACCGAGCTGAAACTAACTGAGCCAGCTCGGCTGATTTTGAGTTTTTCTCAAGTGAGTTTCAACTTTCAAGCCATGAGCTATTTAGACGGTCCAACATACATATATTGAATAAATACGTACTGAGGAAATCGGATTTTCTGAGACCGCGAGCATCCACCAGATTCACCTCCAATATTCCGATCGTCATCTCTCTCTTAACTTCAAATTCCTCTCTCTATATATATATATCTTTCTCTTGCCAAATCACACCTTCGAATGAACTGAAAATTATGAACTGAAAATAATGTTCAAAAATAAGTTAAGCCCCCAAAAGTTGAACTCGTGTCAGTTCAGTCCACTTGTAATTGTTTTTAAAATTTTAATTTATTTAAAGAGTGGTATAACTTGAGGAATACTTCAATGTCGTCTTTGACCTCTTCAAAGTTGTTCATAGAATGCAATGTTTAAATCAAATTTAAGGTTTTTAGGAAAATGCTTACTAGAAACTCATTAGTGTACTATTATTTTCTGTAGTCATGTTAGAAAATAATTACATTTATGTTTATAAGATATGCCACCTCAAAGATATGTATCTACTTTCATTCTCATACAAGAATTAAATCCTGTAAATGTAGACATAAAATCATCTCATTCGCAATGGGTAACATACGTAACAGCTTTTCACTCATGAGTTATCACGAAAAATCTATATCTATACTAAACAATAAAGAGGGTAATTTTTTCGTTACGTGTCACTCTTTGATGCAGTTGCTTAGTGTTTTTTATGTGCCCTTAAGGGGGACACAGCGTGTAGTGATTGAGGGAGTGGGTGCTGAGCTAGGTGTAAGTATAGTCCTCATCCACCTATTGGAGAGATATAGGGTGCACAAATTGGGTGTTGGAACATAACTGGTTCCGGGTATGGTCAACAAAACAACCACCGTCTTTTTCTATCTATTACAAGCTTTAAATAAGATTTGTCTAGTCATAAAACTTGATTTGTTATCAAACAAAAATCACATTTTAAAAAGGATACAAAGAAAATACACCTTAAGCATTCATAAAGTTCCATAATCCATAAAACATGCAACACAACAGAAAGTCTTCACATGAGAATTCTAGGAACGTACAGGGCAGGTCGCGGAAGTCACCAGGCTTAAGTTTTAAGTAAATATAATGCATGCACATAATAACCAACCCAACTGAAACTTGTATATTCTAATCGCGCGGTGGTGACATATCAGCAGACCGAGACCTAGAACCAGATGGCGACCTCGATGCTCCACCTGGAGATGGCCTGTACCGTGTGCTTCCTCTGTCTGGAAACCTCCTACAACATTATCACATTCGCCTTGTTCAAAAAAATCGTTGTTGAAAAAATAATGATAATAATAACAACATAAATATTTAACAGAGTACTTGCTCTAACAATACCTATCATCATTATGATCAGCAGCTCCATTGTAACCCGGGGAATCACTGGGTGATCGGGGTGCCCTTCTTACAGGGGATGGAGAATAATCCCGTCTTCTTTTGGGAGCAGGAGAATAAGACCTGTTCAATTACAATAGGTTCACCCTCTTAAACAAAATAAAGAATTAATTACACAGATAGTCCATGTGGATGTCCGCTTTAGTCCTCTTGTTTCAAAAGTTACAGGTTTAGACCAACCATTTGTCAAAACGTAATACCCCGGTCCCTAAATTGGATATAAGTTAACCTGTTCTGTTAAATTTTTAAAAATGACTAATAAACCCCTACCTATTACAAAAGAAAACTGTCCTTGACTTGATAGATTTATTAATTTTATTTTATAAAGTTCAGGGTATTTTGGTCATTTCAAATGCAATTAACAAAAAAGGTTAACCATCTTCCATTTCATAGATCATTAGTGTTACGTGTTGACAAAAAATCGGTCTAAACCGGTAATTTCCGTATCTTGAAAACTAGATTTGCAATGTGACCACACCTCATGGACAATTCATGTAACTAATTCTAATTTACACAAATCCTCTTAAAAACCAAAATTTACCTTGACCGATGACGGTTTCTAGAGCCTGAAGGATGGCGAGGAGAGCGAGAACGGGATCGCGACCGAGATCGCCCGTGATAAGATCTCCTGCCTTCATGACCCGAGGGTCCCCTGATTATTTTTCAAAATAACAAGATAATCAGAACACCATGACATATATAACATTAAATGAATAAAAAGCGACCAGCGTGTTAATTAATAATTACCTAACCCTAGCTCTTCTACGCATCTCCTCGGGCCTCTTTCTTGTGTCTGAAGCAAGAACAACAGAAATCTCCCGACCAGCAAACATACGTCTGTTCATATGATGTTGGGCTTCTACAGCATCATACGGGTCCACAAACTGCACAAATGCAAGTCCACGTGGCTCCCTGCGTACAACTAAAAGTATCTTTAACAAAAGCACCAAGTACACATAGGATTCCTGATAACAAGCCAACCAATATCCGACACGAGTTGACTCACATTTTTCTTATTATACCTTTCTTATTATACATAAGTACATGGAAGCAGCTAAGATCCAAAGGGCTGACCTTTTCCTCTACATTCAAAAATCTTGTAAAGATTTGAACTTGAAATCAATGGTGTCCAAATACAAAACTTGCTTCAACTTCTTCTCAATTGGTGAAGAACCGATCGATTTATATAATTTCTCTTCATAATCGAACATTCTTGAATTACAATCTTGGTTGAAATAATGTTAAGCAATGTGGGGCTTGGGCTTGTTTTAACTTCAAAGTTCAAACCAACCATACCCCCTGATGACAAACCAGGTCAAAACATAACTCCCTAGATCCGGTTACATTTGTAACACAAATATTATGATTATGATTTATTTTTTTGATTTATGATTATTAACAACAATCAATTGTCCCTTTTAAGTTATGAAGTTATTGAAACAATAAGAGCTAACTTATTATTACTTATTAGCAGTGTTAGTTGTATTTAGTTATAATTAGGGTTTTAGCCCATATAGTTGGCTAGAGCCCATGGGCCTTTTATGGGTTAATAGCTAGGGTTTATTTGTGTATAAATAGATGTAGTTGTTTATGTATTTCTCACACCTTCAAGTAATAAACATTACTTCACTACAACCATCTTATTCTTTACATGGTAGCAGAGCCAAGGCTCTCGGTACAAACCTGAATCCCGGTTCCCGTCCCGACTTCTGTTCCAAGATCTGTTCAAGTTCAGATCTGTTTAAAAGTTCCAAGTCAGCTGCTGTCCGAAACAAATCTTTTTTCGGCAGACCTTTACAACTCACTGCCGCCACCATCGTACTCACCATATCCCGATTCACCCTCCCTGAGAGTTCGACGTCCAACCGACGCCGGACGCACCCCCACGCGCCACCGTCTCGACGCCATGCCACCCACGCGCCGCCGCGTAACGGCGCGTGCTCCATCTTCGGCCGCCGTATTTTTTCAGGTTACTTATTTTCTGCTTCCGCGCCACCCTGTGTTGTTAGTTTTTCAATCCGGGAACTTTTAGTTTTCAGTCTCAGTTCGCGTGTGTATTCGTTCGGATAAGAAGCTTTCAGGTCCAATGGATGATAAAAAGGCTTCAGAAAATCAGATTGCTCCAGGTATTATTAATTATTCAGCTGTTCTTCGCATTCCGATCAAACTTGACTCAAAAAATTGAGGTTCGTGGAGTCTCTTTGTCCAAAAGGGTCTTGAAAGTATGGACAAAGACGATCATCTCACTAAACCACCCCCGGACCCGATTACCAAAGAATGGAAAATTGATGATAGCGGAATCCTAATGGCCCTATGGAATGCTATGAATACACAAATCCTTACTATTGGAGGACCACTGTCGGTTAGGTCATCCCTCTACAGCGGTTATGAGGCAAATGCGTCCAGATTTACCAATTTCGTCTTTTAATTTTCATTGTGAGTCGTGTCAACTTGGTAAACATACCAGGCGTCCCTATCCCCCTAGAGTGTCTAATCGAGTCAGTTTTTGTTTTGAACTTTTGCATTCTGATGTATGGGGGCCTTGCCCTACCAAATCTACTTTGGGTTTTGAATATTTTGTTAGCTTTATTGATGACTATTCTCGCACTACTTGGATTTATTTGATGAAATCTCGTAGTGAGGTTTTTTCCATATTTCAAGAATTTAATGCTTATGTTCAAAACCAATTTAACACCACCGTTAAAACTTTCCGATCCGATAATGCTAAGGAATATTTTTCCACCGACTTTTCTTCGTACTTAAAAAACAACGGCATTATTCATGAATCATCATGTGCATATACATCTCAACAAAATGGTGTGTCCGAACGCAAAAATCGTCACCTATTGGATGTTGCTCGCACACTCATGATCCAATCACGTGTCCCTCATCGTTTTTGGGGAGATGCCGTTCTCACAGCTGCATATCTGATTAACCGTATGCCCACACCCGTTCTTCATGGTAAAAACCGTTTTCTGTACTATGTCCCACCGGTACTCCTTTTCCTCTCGCACCTAAAGTCTTTGGTTGCGTTGCCTATGTTCATGACCATCGTCCGAAAACAATCAAACTTGATCCCCGAGCCCTTCGTTGTATCTTTGTTGGTTACTCACGTGTTCAAAAAGGGTATCGGTGCTATAGCCCATCTCTTCACTGATACTTTACTAGTGCCGATGTCACTTTTAATGAGTCCTGTCCATACTTTCCTGAGTGTTCCACTCCTGTTTCTGACCCATTTCCTGACCTCGATATACCCACATATCCCTTCATCCCCACCCCCTGTGTCAATTCCTTCTACCGATCCAATCTCTACTGATTCTGACCCACCGACAGAATCTCCGCCACTGCTTTTCACATATGCTAGGCGAGGTAGGGGTCAAACATCAGCGACTCTTGATTCACACCCTGGCCACGACCCCGGAATACCCTCCGATACTCCGTCTACATCTGAGCAATCCACACCTCTCACTAATACATCCTTACCCGATCCAACAACCTCTGATACACCCGTTTATGATCCTCCTGGTGCCCCCACTTCCCGACATACCTATTTCCTTTCGCAAGGAACCCCGGAAATGTACTCGTTACTCAATTCAGGACTATGTTGCCTACACCCACCTATCTCCTGAATCTCATGTGTACACCACTACCCTTGATTCCTACCCGATTCCCAAAAATGTGACGAGCGCTCTCGCTCACCCAGGATGGAGACAGGCTATGGAAGATGAAATTGGGGCTCTAAAGTCCAATCATACATGGGATCTTGAAACACTTCCTAAAGGGAAGCGTATTGTTGGTTGTCGTTGGGTGTTTACGGTTAAACTACACCCGGGTGGCTCCTTACACCGCTTAAAGGCTCGGTTGGTTGCAAAAGGGCATTCTCAGGCATATGGCATTGATTACGATGAAACCTTCTCTCCGGTTGCTAAAATGCAATCTGTCCGTATTTGTATCGCTCTTGCTGCCATTAATCATTGGCCGCTCCACCAGCTTGATGTCAAGAACGCCTTTCTTAATGGTGTTCTTGAGGAGGAGGTATATATGGAGCAGCCCCCAGGGTTCGTTGTTGAGGAGGAGGCCTCGAAAATTTGCAGACTACGTCGTTCACTATATGGTCTTAAACAGTCTCCCAGGGCATCGTTTGGTCGATTCTCTAGTGTTATGGGACAGTTTGGGATGACTCGGAGTGCCTACGATCACTCTGTCTTCTTTAGACACCAGAAAGGAAAGAGGATTATCGTAGTTGTTTATGTGGATGACATTATAATCACAGGTGATGACGAGGTCGGGATTACCGAACTCAAGCAGTTTCTTCAGTCTCAGTTTCAGGTCAGCGACTTAGGTCGATTGAGGTATTTCCTTGGCATAGAAGTATCCCGCTCTCCACAAGGAATACTTCTCTCCCAACGAAAGTATGTTCTTGATATGTTAACTGAATGTGGCTTACTGGGTTGTAAACCTGTTGATACCCCAATGCTTCCTACAAAGAAACTCCTCCCAAAGGAAGGAGATCCAATGAAAGATCCTGAGCGATACAGACGGTTGGTTGGTAAACTTAATTATTTAACCGTCACACGACCGGATATCTCCTTTACTGTCAGTGTTCTGAGCCAATTTATGGCTACACCATACACCGGTCACTGGGATGCTGCCCTTCGTGTCTTAAGATATCTTAAGACCTCACCTGGCTTAGGTATATTATACTCCGATCAGGGTCATTGTCGTGTAGGTGCCTTCACGGAAGAAGGAGATGGTCGGATATCAGGGTTCTCAGATGCAGATTGGGCAGGTTGTCCGATTTCTCGACGATCTACCACCGGATATTGTGTGTTTGTTGGAGGAAATCTTGTATCATGGAAGAGTAAGAAGCAACACACGGTTTCCCGGTCGAGTGCCGAATCGGAGTATAGAGCCATGGCAGATGTAACATCAGAGATGACATGGGTTCGTCGTCTTCTCAGAGAGCTCGGGGTTGTTTCTAATGACTTAATGAGGTTATACTGTGATAGTCAGTCAGCCATTCACATAGCCAAGAATCAAGTATTTCATGAGAGGACAAAACATATTGAGGTCGACTGCCACCTTATCAGAGATCGAGTAGTAGGCACACAAACTGATCCTCCTTCCATTCAACCAGTTCATGTGAAGACAAATTTTCAGCTAGCAGACATTCTAACTAAACCGCTCCGGAAAGCTCAGATAGATTTTATTTGTAACAAGTTGGGCATGATTAACATCTATGCTCCAACTTGAGGAGGAGTGTTAGTTGTATTTAGTTATAATTAGGGTTTTAGCCCATATAGTTGGCTAAAGCCCATGGGCCTTTTATGGGTTAATAGCTAGGGTTTATTTGTGTATAAATAGATGTAGTTGTTTATGTATTTCTCACACCTTCAAGTAATAAACATTACTTCACTACAACCATCTTATTCTTTACAAACAGTATGCACACTCACCCTGTGTAATAGTTCTTTGGAAGATAAACATCCCTTACCACTCCATACCGTTCAAACGGGATGCGAAGCTCTTCGGGCCTAAACGTCCAACAAAAAAAACACAAATTGATAAATCATATTAATAGGGTTGTAAACAAACCAAACATTCAGCGGAAGTTTGTTTACGCTCCTCCATTTAACAGATGAACAAACACGGACAACGAACTTCGTTTGATTAACTAAATGAAAAAACACGAACGGAGGCCATGCCCGTCCAATTGCATTCATAACCGTTCGATAACGTGTTCGTTTACGTACCATTTATGTTTGTTTACTAAAATATTTTAATACTTTTTAATGACTTTTCTATTTTTATTATATAGATTTAAGCAAAATTATTAATTATAAAACAAAATTATATACAAGTATTTTGTGATAATTTATATGTAAAACTACCATATGAATATGAAGGTAAAAAAAAACAGCACAAACTCGGTAGCCGAACCAAACCATTGACACCGACCATTCTCAGTTAGCCAACTCAAATAAAACACTGTTTGCGTTCATTTATGTTCGTGAACCATTAACGAACAAGCTCATATCCTTAATGAACGAACACAAACAAAAAAACTCCATTTCTGTTGCCTGTTCGTGAACAGCTCAGCGGACAAAACACATATAAATCGAGATTTTTTTAAAATTTAACCTGCAATTTAACGGAATGTTGCGAACCAAAAGGCTGCCTTGATTCTGGTCTTTCGACAACCTGCCTCGGTCACCACCACCGCCATATCCTCGTCTCGGAGGAGGAGGAGGGCTTCGAGGTCGACCACCGCCATGGCCTCTGCGTGGAGGACTGTGATACGCTGGACTGTATCTCCGCATTATTCAAATTTCAAACCCTAACATAAAGTTCAATTCCATATCATATAAACATAACGAAATTAAGACAAGAATACGAATATTGTTTGTAATTAGAACAATAATAATCGGAATATAAAGGTGATTGTTAAATTGCGAATATAATAAGATAAGATGAGAATGAGATGTTTACCGGATCGAGAATTTGAAATGAAAATCGGTGCCCTAGAAATAGAAAGAGATACAGCTCAAGGAAAAAGGGGCCGGCTTTGCTACCTCCTTGTCCTCTTTGTGTTCGGTCGGTCTGTTTGGGATTTACTTATTCAGCTCAAGAAAAGTATCGGATCGAACCGATACCAAAATTCCAAAAAAAAATAATAATAATTTGTTTTGGTATGGTACCGATATCGAATGTAAAATTCAATAAAGTCAATAAAATGCTGATTCTGAACCGTACCGTTTGAATCAGTTCGGTACCGGTATCATTTGTTTATACCTACTTATAACTTATTAATTTTTTTAAAACATTGATAAATTATTTCGGTAAAGTCAAAAAGACTTTTTTGTTTTAAGTTTTCATATAGTGTTAATAATGTCGTTTTTGATAAGTTTGTGGTATGTGACGTTTTAGAACTTCTTATAACTTATTATTGGTAAGTACTTATTACATCTCTTAAATTCTCAAAACTCATTACGCCTTTTTTGGTAGTTTTGGTTTTTTCCACGACATAAGTTAATCCAAATACTAAAAAGCTTGTTTTAAAAATTTATAACTTAAACAAGTTATTTTGACAAAAAGTCTTTTTTTACTCGAATAAGCAATCTCAAACACACCCTTTATGTTTGGAGTTATTACTTTTGCTTTTTTTGTTATTTAAAGGGGGGTAAACGAGTTAAGTATGAGCTTCACTCGTTTAATTTATACAAAGCTCGAGCTCAGTTTGTTTTGTATTTTCAAAGCTCATGCTCGACGCGTGAGTAAATTATCCAATTCGAGTTTGGCTCGGGCTTGACTCGTTTTCTATTTATTAATTAACTATGTATATTTTAATTATATTTTTATATATAAAATATTATATATTATTTAGTTATTTTTATAACATTATATATAATTATTTAATACGTATATATATTATATAAATAGCATGTTCGTTTAGGCTCGTGAGCCAGCCCGAGCTTATTTTTAGGCTCTTGCTCGTTTAAGTCCGGATCGATCGAGCTTTTTGATAAGCCAATCTCATGTACCTCACGAGCCGCTCAGTTTGTTTGCAACCCCTTTTTATACCAAATGATGGTTGCGCGATTCGACATGGAACATAGGCTCTTGTAATCACGTAATAAACGATAACATGTCAAAATAAAAAAAAACATATTTATAGCAATACCATATTCGAATTATAGATAATAAAATGCTTGTTTTGTTATGATGCATCAAAACCAAACATGAAACTTTCATTTCATTTGTTCATAAAAAGGAATATAAAAAATTCAAGTATGATCAAAATAAAGTGGAAAAAATGAGATTCCTAATGAACCACTTGGATCAAGGCATAACTTTTACTTGCTTATAACATTGAGTCTTGTAGAAACATATAATTCAAAAATGAGTGATTGATGTGCTTGAAGTAGTTATAAAATAAATAACTAAAATTATACTAATCTAGACACTAAGTAATACTCTAGACCCTTAAACTTAACTTAAACTACTAACCGACAAGTGAACCGGTCGACTCTAGTACAGCTAAGTAAGTCCGGATATCGAACCCACGAGACTCTTTAAATTACGAAACTAGCAAATTAGACTCAACTACAAGACTATTTATTAATAATATTTGAGAGGGATTTTAAAACTAATTAATTAAAACTCTAATAATAATTAACTAATGATTACTTTAATTAAACTATTAATAAACTAACAATATAATAATAAATCAAACCCTAATTATTTAAATAATAATAAAACATAATCATTACTTATTAATTAATTAATAAAACTTTAAACCTAATTTAATTTTAACTAATAAACAATTTAGAAAACTTGGATTAATTCAGATGATTAGAATAACTACCCAGACCGGAATCCCCAAAGTTACGGTTATTAATTTAAATGAAAAAACGTAAGTTATGGAACCAGGATCACAAAATAGACCCTTGACAGAAAACCCGAACAGGACCCTTGAACTTCAAGAAGACGCCTATGGATTTCTAACAAGTTTTAAGACTCACTAGTTTTATATTAAACTTCTTTACGATTATTTAATCGCTTATGTCTAAGTATCTTTTATGACGAAAACCTACCTTACAGCGCGGAATTCAAAAGATAGCAAACCAGACTCAATTAATTTAATAGACTAAGCTGACAATCAAACCTAGACGGACTCCTTACGAAGAACTAAATCTAGCAATCCCGACAAGCAAAGATCTATCAACAACCTATCACCTTACAGCTTTCTAGGCTGGCAGTTCACTTTTATCTATTTAATTGATTTTATTGTTTATATGATTTTAATGCATATTAATCACAAACTAGTCAAGAACACACAGTAAATGATCTAACAAAACCATATCCTATGAAACAATCAACAAGGGCAATGTGAAACAATAAATTCAAGTAAACAAAACCAAGTAATCATACGCATTAATTGAATCAAACTCAACCGTTTACTTAAAACATAAAATCCATAACAAAACGAAAATCCAAATAAAAATCAACCCGAACTAAGGTTCATCACGACCTAGGCAGTCTATGGAATTTAGCCTAGCATCATAAAGTCTAAATCAAAAAAAAGTAATGGAAACTGAAAACATGGTGTAATAATATAGAACGAAAGATTAAAGGCGATAAAACCCGTATTCTTCGATCCTAAAACGTCTAGCTCTTCACCGGATGTTCTCATTGCCTTCAAAATCACCACAAGACTCGAAAATATCCTTCCAAGAACTCCAAAATCGGTTGGTTGCTTAAGGTTATGTCAGGATTAAGTTAAAGGTGTTTAAATACCCAAAACAAGGCCCGACAAGAAGCAAAAACGAAAATAATCTAGCCCAACTGTGCCTAGGCGCCGCCAAGGGCTTTTAGCCTTCTGCCTTCGCGCGGCGCGGCGTGCTCCTCCATGGGGGCCGGTCAGACTGGCCCGGTCTGACCGGCTTCTCTGTTCTGACCCTTCCTGGCGCGTTCCGGATCTCCGTTTCGGCTCGTTTTAGCTCGTTTTTCGCCCTTTTTAATCACGATCAAATCCCGGAACCTACGACACACAAAAACGTTAGTAGTATACAAATCTTGACTCAAAACGAACAAAAACAATTAAAATATTAAATAAAATAAACAAGGAAAAACATATATATTTAGCATTATATCACTGATTCATGTTATCTTATAACTATATAAAAAATCAATAATAACTTATAATTTTATTTAAATATATTATATCTCTATCAAAATTTGAATTGAGCCAGCTTAAACGAGTTCATATTTAGACAAGCTTTTTTAAAAAAAATAAAAATTAGAGCTCATATGATATAAAATAAATCTAAATTATATGACAAATAAAACTCGTGAGCTTAAAGAAGTATATTATCTGTGTAAATATAACGGACCTTATATAACGCACCAAGTTAACTGTTAAACCCTTACCTGTGTTGGGTTCAATATAGACAAGACAACGCACACGTAATGTTGTTTATATTAGGGGTGAGCAACTTAACCGCCATAACCGTTTAACTGAACCATAACCGACATAACCCGAACCGATTTAACCAATAACCGACATAACCGGTGGATCAGTTTAATGAAATTTTAAAAACCGTCAAATATGAGTCGGTTTTGGTTAAAGATAATTCCAAAACCGCCATAACCGAACCGACCCATTTATTTAACCAACAATATGTTTGGGATTAACTTCCACCAAGCATGTTATTGGATTATATCATTTTGATGTTTTTGGTTCGACGTTTTTTTTATCAAATGAAGTTAAATTCATTGTTTGATTATATAATGTCATTCTTTTTAATATTTGGTATTAATATTAACGATTATATACTTTTGTTAGAATATGCCATGTTGTTTTTTGTAATAATCAGTACCAACTTTTAAGACCAATTACATTTTTATGGTTTACGGTTAACTGACCCATAACCGCTCACTATAACCTACAAAACCGATTAACCATAACCGCCATAACGGGTCGGTTATGGTTATAGTTATTCATTAACCGACATATCGGTTATGGTTATGGGTTTGGCTCAAAACCGCCCTAAACTGACTCCATACACACCCCCAGTTTATATATAACAAATTGAACTTAACAAAAATTACATAACCACCATAATTAATACCCAAATGCTGATTAGTTAACAAAATGAAGAACGTTACTATCATAGAAGAAAGGATGGCCAGAACACAAATGTGTGGTATAACTTATTTATCATATGGTGTGACACCTCTAAAAGTCGTGTCACTATCTTAGCTTAGGTGACAATTAATGTTATCCTTTACCCTTCGTTAGAACCTTCAAATATATTGATTTAATAATCTATCTATTCTAATAAAAGCCAACCATTTTTACCACTTGTCAATCTCATAGTCCTTCTCACTTTTTTTTAACCAATTTTCATATATGGTCTTTATCTTTTAAGTTATTTCAATATATAACATTAAAATTATATGTTTATTCCAACTAAATCCATTACTACATTTAATAAGTATTCTCTATATGGATTGACTAGAGACGATTAGTGAATTTTGAAGTGTTAATTAAAGTGTTATTTTGGTTTATATTCAAAATAATAAATAATAAACATTCGATTAATAATATTTGGAATGAGAAAAATCGACTTGGACTAAATCCTGATAACGTCAGCGGCTAAGACTTAGCCTTTAATACCAAAAAATACATATGATTTTAAAACTAAAAGTTTTCGGGGTTGACCCGAAACCTAGAATTCGGACATAAGAATCAAACCGAATTACTTCGGTTCAGGCTAGTATTTTCTTGGGTTCGAGTTTCTTGGTCGGGTTAGTTTCGGTTCAGGTACGGGTTTTCTTGGGTTAGGTTTCATGTTACGGGTAAAAGTGACAGCCATACTTTCAACAATTATAAATAAGAATCACTACATTCACTTTATGCAACTTTAAATCTTCTAATATTCTTCTAACTTAGAATAATCACTATTATTTGAACATGTTCTTAATGTTAGTATGTATTTTTCATTTTCCTGACAATTACATTCATATGAAATAATAAAATCATTTTGTTATATTCAAATTTTCGGTTTTTATGTTGTTTGATTATACAATTTTTAGTTGTAAAATATAAAGTCAATTAAAAATTTGTCATACACTGAATATTAATGATAACAATTTATCATGATCAATCAATTTCAAATTTTAAAGATTCTAAGGATGATTATATTATCAAAGTTCAGGTATATTGTTTTTGAGATAATTATGTTTTTTTTATAAACATGAGCAGATGTTCTCAAATTATATCATATTAATTGATTAAAAGCTCTGATATTTTATGTGTATGAATATTTTATGTGTATGAATATCTAGAGTTGTTATCTACTTGGAGAACCTTTTTTGTTACACGAACAACTATATATGGCTATATCAAGAGTTATAAACATGTCTATATGTTACTCTCATTAATAGTTACAAGCAGACATGGACTAAATATTTTGATTTTTAATAAACAATGTATACCTACTAATACAATCACAAATGTAAAGTAAAAGGAAGTTTTTACCTATTTGTAGCATATTTGTGTAATTTTAGTTATGTAATTTTAATTTAATTGTAATTGTATTAACAATTTATAATCAATTTGTTGACTGTATTTTACTTAATGGTCAAAGTTTAAAATTTTCAACATTACCCGTGTAATACACGGGTCTCAAACTAGTATTTTATAAAGTCATACAAAAAATACTATATTTTTGAAAATTTAATTTCTAAAAACGTTTATGAAATTACCTTGTTAATCAAACTTTGGTGACCCTAAATTAAGGACTCTCCGATTAAGATTAAGCCTCACAAATCAGATTAAGATCTCTCTTAAATATAATTTACAAGATGGACATGTCTAACTTATACGTCAAAGTGTATGTTGGGCTTCAAATATGTAAACTTCGTAATCGGTTCTGGTTGCAGCTTGCATTGTAACACGACAAAAAGATAAATTCTATATTATTGTATGGGAGACGGATCTAAACCGGATCTAACTACTCGAGTTCAAAACCTCAATGATGCGAATTTTGGATTCAACAATATGTTATCAAAATTATCATGAAAAGATCATGATCTTCGACTTTATGTTTCTTGCAAAGTTACTTGAGTGGATAACAAACATACAAATATTTTAAAATTAAAATAATATGTGGCCTAAAGACGAAAGTACCCCACAAGCGAATATACTTCAATTTGGTGTCTAAATACGTCATTCACCCATATCCTCCACTTACCAATTCCATGCCCTTTTTAGTCATTTCACATTCCACCCAAATCTTCTATATATCAATTTCCCCCGTTTCTTTCGTCTTCATCCTCATCCTCTGCGGGTTGATTGTATCTCAATTTACACAATTTCTCTCAATCTTATTCCTCTTTGGATCTCTGTTTCAAATATTGTTGTGAAACATTTTATTAATCCCTTCTTTTTGATGTAATCACAATCCTATAAAAAACCCACATGCGAACAAACAAACAGAGACAATAATCTTGGAAAAAATTAAAAATTGAGCGGTTTGCGAATCAATTAACAGATTCGGATACCCTTTTCGCTCAATTGAAATGGGTCATCGTGAATTTAGGGTTTTTGTTTCTTAAAATTGGAATTTGTAATTGGGTGTTATATTGTAATTAGGTGTTAAATTGAAGGTGGTTTATTGGGCGATTGATTTTTAATTGGAGTAAATGGATTGTAGGGTGTACCCTGAAACAGGGGACCCGTGGTTGATGGTGGCGGGAAGTGGGTCCGGTGGTGGTGGGAGGGTGTTGGGTGGGGCGTTTAGCCATGAAAGTGAACATGATTTGGCGGCGATGGTCAGCGATTTCTTGGAGAATGGAAGTAGTTGTGGCGCTGATTCTCGGTGCAGTAGCGATAGCGATTCGGGTTTCTGTGAACTCGCTCACCTCGCCGACAAGATTTCGGTAAGTTTGGTTCATATATTTGCTGTTTTTCATTAAAAAATGTCAACTTTTTGTTTATTGATCTTTGTTAATCTGTGTTTATACATAATTGGTTATTTATTTATGATCAGTTTAATTATGCCATTGTTTTTTCAGCCATACTTTGAAGATTATTAGTTGTCCAAAATCGAAAATTCATTGGATTTTGATATGTTTAGATGCATTAGGTGGAACATGAGTAAATGACAATCTTGTGATGTTCGGTTAGGACTTTCCATTAATATATTTACTTGATTTTGAAGTAGTATGTTGAGTTTGTCCAAATTAGTTATTGCTTCATGCCTCATAAATGTTTGCAAGTTTTGTTAATATATTTTCTGTTGATTATTTTGTCAAGTTTTTTTTTTTTTTTTTTTTTTTTTTGCGGTAAATGGATTTTAAGAATTTACACTGTGACCCATTGGTCGATAATATGTTTCCCAGTTTGGTTCTTAATCATCATAGTGAGCGAAATTGAGTAAAAAATAAATGTAAATCATTGACGATTATGATACTGGGATTGCGCATAATAATGAAAGTGAAAGTCAAGGTTGTCAGCAGTCAAATTGGTAGTATGGATTATTATCAGCCAATGTGTAATAATTTGGATTATTATAATCCTACTTTCCATTTTTTGCCTAATGATCTTTAATAAAGATGTCTGAGTTATCTAAATTCATTGGATTTTGATTTGTTTAGGCACATTAGGTGGAAAATGACAATATTGTGATGTTCAGTTTGGACTTCTCGTCAATACTTTTGCTTGATTTTGAAGTAGGTTTGTTGAGTTTGTCCAAATTTCAAAAGTTTATGCCTATGTTACTTTAGGAGCTATAATGTATAGTTTTTGACTTTTTGTTACAAATCAAGAAAGAATACGCCTTTGTAGTTGACGAATTAGACACATGAATGTTTGAATTTTGGTTATTATTTTGCTTTCATGCAGTACTACAAAGGTTTGCAAGATCAACACGGGATTGACATGCTATCAGTGGTTAACTCTCTCATCTTATCAATCAATTCCATGGATCTTGAATATATGAAATGTTCATGTAATAGTAGTTGCATTAGGTTCTCTCTTGTCAAACTTCTCAGACTTTCCGGTTATGATGCTGCTGTTTGCACTTCTAGGTGGCAGGGAACCGGAAAAGTTCCCGGAGGTAATCTTTTGATGTTTTTTTTTTATATTATTTTGTGTTATTGACATTAGAAATATTGCATAATAAAAACACAGGCGATCATGAATACATTGATATCATAAACTACACCGATCCTACAAACTCCGATCGTTTAATCATCGACATCGATTTCAGAAGTCATTTTGAGATAGCTAGAGCCGTTCCGTCCTACAACCGGATATTAAACTCGCTTCCCGTTGTTTACATGGGCCCGTTAACAAAACTAAAACAGTATCTTCAAGTAATGGTGGAAGCTGCCAAGTCATCACTTAAGCAAAACTCCATGCCACTTCCTCCATGGAGATCACTTGCATATCTTCAATCAAAATGGGACTCTTCTTACCAAAGACAAATGTACCCTGAAACCGAACCCGTTTCTGATTCGTTTGTTTCTCAACACAAACTATGTGCTGGGCATCTGAAACGGGTTAAATCTTTGATCCAGTTCGAGATGGAAACGGATAGGGGTCATTTGAAGAAACCCGCAGGTCGAGCAATGGTGGATAGGTGGAGGATGAGAAATTAAGATTTAAGAACACGGTGAGATGTAAAGAATGTTGCACGGTTAAAATAAGGTGATTAATAATTTTGAAGTTTAAACCTCGCAAGATCGATGCTTTTTTTTTTTGGGGTCATCGAAGTCGTGACAGGGTTGTATACTTAGTTTTTTTTTAAAATGTTTTATAGGCTTGGTTGAGTTACCTTGTTTCATCTTGTGATGATGAGATGAGATGATCTGATCCTCAGTGTTTTGTTATGTGGATCTGATGGAGTTTTGGTTTGTTTTTTAGTTTGAAGTTTGTTGAGTTGTTATAAGAGGTTGGTTGGATACTGTTATATTCTTTAATTTATAGAAGATAAGGTTTATGCCATAACAATAGAGAACTAGTTTTATACCCGTCCGGTGGACGGGCGTTTAATGTCATAATAGTATAACTATTTTTCTTTGCATTCTAAACCAAAATAGTATATGTTTAAGATAAAAGCTCATCTTGTTTAAATCATAAGTAAAAAATGACCGACGACTTCATTAAGAGAAACACAAAGCAATGAATTAGCAAAGGAGTTTTTAATATGATCAAAACAAAAAGGAACCAAAAATCAAGATTACCCTTTGTATGTTAACAATCAACCTTTGACTACATTTGCTGCAAAATTACAGAACTGCCCTTTATTCAAAAATGCCCTTGCCCCATAAAAAAAATTTATGAATACTTGTAATCTGCTTTGAGTACCGAAATTTAACTATGAAAAGTTGACCAAACTACCATTAACTACAAGTTGCAACATCAATTTCAAAAACCAACAACAATAACTGTATTCCTTTTCGGACCTGCAAATATCTTAGTGCCGAGAATACCCCTGAAGTACCTTTAACGCGATTTATGATTTCAGTAACAATGATCTGTATGTATATCCCTTCATTACTCACAGACACAACTGGCCTGAAATTAGTAGCAAAAGACGTTCATTCTGTAACAATGAACTTTGAACATATCCACTAGTTATAAAAATTGTTGCTCTCTAATCCATTTCTAGAAATCGCATGCTATAAATTAGCTTCGTTGCTCTCTAATCCATTTCTAGAAATTGCATGCTATAAATTAGCTTCGTAGCTGTGATGCAGGACAATCCGGTGTATATCAAATTAAAGTATAAGATAAAAACAAATCATAAAAACAGAGCTATATTTTATTAACGGGAATTATAACATAGATTTAACGGTAATTTTGTAAAATTCCTACAAGTTACCAAACTATAACTAAAACACGAAAACGAAAATATAAAGAAAACAATTGCATAAGATGACAAAAATCAAAATCGCACCTGGATTTCCAACGCAAAGCTATTCTGAGTAAGAGCATAGAAATGATTTACTTGAGCAACTAAATGCATTATTAGAAGCAGACGCTCTGAAAAGTACAAATAAAAAACAAAATATATTATTTGGACAAGATACGATCGTCTCAAACTTGGGATTTTGCATGTAGCAAAGCAAGTAGGTTTAATAGAAGGAGAAGAACGATTCATGCGACGAACGTGGGAGAAAATTAGGGAAGAGAGTGAATAGGTGAAACCGCTTGTAACTTCCCTTCTATAAGCTTTTTTTTCTTAGTTTGGACGGATAGGATTAAAAGTTGAAGACTTTAAATGGTAAAGATCTCTCTAAAAGTTGGTTGAGTTAACGGGGAACAATATATTATAGAGAAAATTACTGTTTGCGTCCCTGTGGTTTTAGGAAAGACGCACAATGAGTCCCCAAATAAAAATTTGAACTGGTTGAGTCCCCGTGGTTTTAAAAATGAACTATTTGAGTCCCTGCTGTTACTTAACTATGTTAGCTTCAAGGGTAGATTTGACATTTCACTTCTATATATATACATTGTCACTCTAAGTCCTTTAACTTTCATAATTGGTCACTTTGAGTCCCTTTCACCTTTTAACAAAAATAAATAAACTTAGACCAATTTTTTTAACAAAAATAAATAAACTGAACCACCTTTTCAACAAAAATTAACGAAACGAACTACTTTTTAATAAAAATAAACGGACCAAACTAACTTTTTAAGCAAACTATATGAACGAATCATTTTTTTAACAAGTAGTTCATTTCGTTTAACGAACCAAACTTATTTTTTAACAAAAATAAGCGACCCAAACTTGTTTTTTAACAAAAATAAACGAATCAAACTATCTTTCTAACAAAAATAAACGAACCAAACTTTTTTTTTAACAAAAATAAACAAACCAAACTTATCTTTTAACAAAAATAAACGAATCGAACTATTTTTTTTCTACTAAGCTAAACAAACTGAGCCACTTTTTTTAACAAGTAGTTTAGTTCATTTCATTTAACAAAAATAAACGAATCCAACTACATTTAAACTAAACAAAAAAAAAACGAATCAAACTTATTTTTGAACAAAAATAAACTAACCGAACTACTTTTTTGACAAAAGTAAACTATCTGAACAACTTTTTTAACAAAAAGAAAACACCGAAATACTTTTTTTAATACAAATAAACAAAACAAACTACTTTTTTTACTAAACTAAATAGACTGAACAATTCTCTTAAACAAAAACAAACATAGAATTACTTTAAAAAAACGAACCAAACTTATTTTTAACAAAAATTAAAAAAACAGAACGAACTACTTTTTTTTATCAAAAATAAATGAACCAAAATTTTTTAAACCAAAAGAAGCTAACTGAACTTATTTTAACAAAAATATCGTCGTAGCTTGTGCTAAGGTGGAGTGGGAATGCGATTTAATTGCTTATTGTAGAAGTAGTTACGTTCGTTTAGTTTAGTAAAAATGATTAAAAATAATTGTTCGTTTATTTTCGCTAAAAAGGTACTTCGATCGTTTATTTTTGTTAAAAAAGTAGTTTGATTCGTTTATTTTTATTAAAATGTAGTTCGGTTCGTATTTCGGTTAAAAAATAGTTTGGTTCGTATTTATGTTAAAAAAAGTCTGGTTCGTCTATTTTTGTTAAAAAAAATTAGTTTAGTTCGTTTTTTTAAGTTTTTTTTTTTTGTTAAAAAAAGTTCGATTCATTTATTTTTGGTTGGTTACAGTTTAGTTAGTTGATTATGGCTTGATTGATTATAGTTTGGAGGTTAATCATGTAATTTGGAGGTAATTTTTAAAGAGGGATTAAAACTGAGCAATTACTTAACCACAAGGACTCATATGAATCATAAAAAAGGGTAAACTAGTAATTTTAGATCTGACATGGACTCAAATGGTTCATTTTGAAACCACGGGGACTCAACCAGTTCAAATTTTCTTTTGAGGACTCATTGTGCCTCCGACTTGAAACTACAGGGACGTAAACAGTCATTTTCTCTATATTATATAATGTTTTTTTCTGTTCTTTTGGTTTCTGAATCTGCATTCTTGGATAGTAAATAACAGTTTAAAGTAGGTGTGTATTATTTGAAACGGACTTGAATAACCCGAAATTCGATTTAAACCAAATTTGAATTTCGATTTATTCAAGTCGAATCTTTATTCGATTTAAAATTTTTATTCAAGTGCGAACGATTCAAGTTACCTCAATAATATTTATGTGTTTTTTGCTTTTATATACCATGCATTGTGCTTCAAATTAAAATAGCCCTTCAAATACTTTTAGGAAAAAATGGAGTTAGTTTTTCTACAATACTCGTTCTAGCGTTTAACAAATAACAATACGATCGATTCAAGTTATGGAGTTAGTATTATGTATGAATTAGATAATAGCTCAGAAACATTTTTTTTCAATAGTTTTGAAAAAAGAGTTAGTTTATTTTCCTAGTACGATTTATTTGAATAATTTTGAATTCGAGTACACTTATTTGAAAATTAGAGAATTCAAGTTGAATTCAAATTTAAGTTTTAGGGGCCGTTTGGTTCATGGATTCTAATGGAATTGGAAATGGAATTGGAAAACTTTCCATCTAAAATCTTGTTTGGTTGGATAATGATTGAATAGAATTGTAAAATTTTCCTTTAAATTCCTACGTACACGGATTCTAACTTTCCATCACGTATGTGATGGAATTTCAAAACATTCCAAGGGAATTAATTATTGCGGAAAAAAGAATCATAGGGGGGCAACCAAATGGCAAAACAAAAAGCTTCCTCACTATGAAGAATTATGTGTCATTTTGGGGAAAGATAGAGCTCTAGGTAATCGAGCTAAAAGTGTTATCGAGATGGAAGATGAACTGAACAATGAAGACCATGAACATGAACATGAACAAGAGCAAGAAAGGGATGATGATTTTGATGTAGAGATGGAAGATAACCATGATGGAAATAATTCCACTCCAAGTGTCCAAGTTGAAGAAACTTCAAGTGTGCGCACTAAGAAGAGAAAGGATATAAGCACATCAAATTCTATGCTTAAGAGTTTCAACGATGCAGTTTCTTTATTTGCCGATCGTCTCAAAGAATCATCAAAAGAACTGAGTGAAGGTATTAAGTTTGAATTGGATCTGGAAAGAAAGAGAGCCATGATAACTAACGAGCTTTCCAAAATGACATCCATGACACAGTTTGAAAGGTTTAAAGCAATGAAAAAAATAAAGAGTGATCAAGATAATGTGAACGTTTTGGGACTTGAGTGAAGAAGAAAGGGAGGATTGGGTGAGGTTTATTATAGAGGAATGAGTTTTGTTATGAATATGATTATGACAGTATAATTATGTTATGCATGATAGTATCATTATTGATTTGTTAGACAATGGTTGATGTGTTTATGGTACATTGAAATATTGTGATTTTAATTTCATTTATAATTATTTGATATAATACTTTTGCAAATTATTGACAGCATTGTAAAATTACTCTAAAATGCATTTTACAAATTTTTACAATTTCTCATTATTAATTTAAGAACATATATATATATATATAAGGGTAATTATGTCATTTGCTTGTATTTTAAATTCCAATTCCTTTGATAATTTTACCAACCAAACATAATATGTCAAAGGATTCCATTGCATATTGTCAAACCAAACGTATAAAAGGAATCCATTCCAATTCCTTCAAATTCCAATTCCTTTGACAGATTCCAATTCCGCTAAAAACATTCTGTGAACCAAACGGCCCCTTACATTTGTATAACTCAATTCGAATAATTCGTAAAATGCAAGTGCTTTTCAATTTTTCAAGACTCCACCTGTTTACTTGAATGCACATGTTTGTCTCGTGTCATATCTTCTAATATCTTAATTCTTATGTAGCAGCTAGCAACTTTTTTTTTCTGGAAAGGTGTAGCAACTAGCTACTACCAAGACCAAGTACCCACATCGAAGATTTGGAGGAAAAAAGCCAGCGTCTCGCTCAAAAATAGCTCATATGCAAACAAGTCAAGCGGAGTTGGTTTGTAAATAGGCCGAGCCACTGGATCAGGTGTTCGTGGTTCACTTGATAGTGGGTTCATTGGCTCTCTTTATTGGCTCGTTTAAATAATTTATCAAATTGAATATGCATATTATAATAATAACATAACAAAATATGTAAATAAAAAAGAGTTACAACTAACAATATGCCTGGAACTTTTTAAAAAATTACGTATAATTTTATAAACTCACGTGTTTATAAAGTTAGTATTGCGTATGCTGTGAAATTAACGAGGCAAGAGCGGAACATTTGTCATATTTTATATTGTCATCCTCACTCATATCGTAATTTATGTAGTTAAATTGGACGTAAACACTCTTTTATTGTAACTTCAACCACTTATTATTTAGTTAGCTTTTAGTTAGTATTGAATGTGTGTGATAACAAACATAGGCTTTTAAGTCTATAGCGTAAACAGATGGGCCACAACAACCAAAACTAAGGGGTTGTTTGTTTACATCTGAATGGAACCATTCAGACGTAAACATCTGATTCATTCAGACTTCAGGCTGTTTTGTTTCAAACAGAAAAACATCTAAATGGTTAAAATTATGTCTGAATCATTCAGACTTACTGTTGCTGAATGAGACAGATGCTCATTCAGATCTGACTCATTTAGATCTGAATGAACCAAACAACCCCTAAGATATATTACCTCAGTTTAAGTGCCCATATAGATTAAAGATCAAATCAAAATCTATGAAACAGTACTTCCCAAGTAATTTTTTCAATAACATTAAAAATAGGGTAATAGGCTGAAAGTTGTGTGAAGAGGAAGGTCCCAGCAGAGCCCAGTTGGACCCGCAAGACTCACCTTGAACAGGGACGTCTGCGCAATGACCAACTGCTCCAGCAGGACCCACCATGCTCAAAGAACCTTACGCGCAGTACGCCAGCTGTACCCGCAGGGAAAGCCTCCCAATGGTGAAGTACCCCGCCTGTTCCCGCAGCTGCGGATACAAGCCATCAGGGAAGGCTACCCGCACTAACAGCAAGGCTACACGCACAAGGCATTCGTTCAGTAGTCACATGAAGGAATGAGCAAGGCGAGAACACTCCCGCCTAAATGAGCCAGTCCATATGCTTCTGGAAGGTCTTTCGTACTATACCTACTAAGGTATGGGCGGAACAGACAATTTGACCAGAGCAGCCCATGAACTAATCACAGGGTGACAGCTCACCGACAACAATACGAGGAGGAGCACCCTCTAGTACTGTTTCACTATTAACCGCTGCCTACTCACCAACCCTTACAATGGGACGTGCGCAGCCTACAGTTGGTGGAACAGTGCGTAGCCGGCAGTAAAGGAACAGTATACAGCCGACCTTACTACTGTTGGCCGTAACCTATCCACCAACCAGCATGGCCTGTGCGCAGTCCACTGTTGGTAGAACAGGAACACTATTCAGCCGGCTGTACCTGCTTGGAAACCTACCTTCGGCTATAAATACTCCAACACCTTGGAATGGTAAGGACATCATCTGATATCTCAATCTTATCTAGCAATCTCTTAATATACACTTATATTCAGAGCAATCTAGTCTGATTCTCACGCCGGAGGGTGGTCACAAGGAGGAACCCCCCCTTCTCAGTGACGAGCTTACGGTGTCTGTTTTGCAGGTCTCCAGAAGAACAACCTTCTCTGCTAGACCTCATCCGTGGGAAACATTACTTAACTCCCAGATTATCTATAATCTGCCCGTGGGTTCACTTAGTGTTTCTTCATTGGCGCCATCCGTGGGACGGTTGGATCTTATGCTAACCGAGGAACGCAGAGACTTAGCCGCAGTGCGTGAAGAGAACTATAAGCAACAAATGCAAAAGTACTACAACACGCGGGTAAAACTCTGCAACTTCAATATAGGAGACTACATACTGCGTAACAACGAGGCTTCGAACCAAGAACGCCCTGGAAAGCTGGCCCCGGTCTGGGAAGGGCCATACATTATCAAAGAAGTCCTGGGAAAGGGCGCATACCGGCTCGAAAGGCTCGATGGCACTCCCATCCCAAGAACATGGAATGGAGCTCAATTACGCAAATGTTATATGTAGATCAATTCCAAAACTTGTAAAGAAAAGGCCTAGAGCCACTTCTAATGGAAATGATTCTCCTTTCATAATGTGTTAACTTTACATTTATACTTATGAACTTCTCACACTGGTGCCGGTATTCACCGCATAAATGGGGAAGAAGTAAGTCGTTACGTGTGGAAGGCGGCAAAACCCGCATAAACACAACGCTAAAAATAAGGAAAACCTACACGCAGGTCAGATGGTAAAGTTTAGCCATCCTTGTAAGTGCAAGTGACGGTCTTGTTGGAATTACGTATGCCCGAGACACATACTTAAACTAATGTGGCTAACTGTGTTTGATCCAAGTCGGGTCATACCCAATAACAAGCTAGACAACACCAAATGTATTCTTTTAGTGATTTGATCATTTAAACGAATACCGAACACTACGTGTTTAGAAAATTGGTTT
This sequence comes from Bidens hawaiensis, assembly GCF_021521415.1. Lineage (NCBI taxonomy): Eukaryota > Viridiplantae > Streptophyta > Magnoliopsida > Asterales > Asteraceae > Bidens > Bidens hawaiensis. The sequence goes on from NW_027493212.1 coordinate 348,879, forward strand.
TCTAAACAAACACACTTGAGGATTTAAATAAATTATCTGGATAATTTGTTTATATAAATAAATTATTTAATTGGTTAAATAATTACATAAATGTATGTACAATTTTATAAAAGTGAGTTTTATAAAATAAATGGAGGTGTTTTAAATGGTTAAAACAAAACACAAAAAAAAAAAAAAAAAAACAAAACCGGCCACCCCATGTGGGTGGAGGGTTTGGTCCCATCCAAACTTTTGTCCTTTTGTGTTGACCACCTTTTATTAATAACCATTCACAAGACATGCATTTTGGTTCTTGTCTCATTTTTGAATTTCAAGTAATCAAAAACATCCTCTCTTTCTCCCTCTAAACTCACGGCCACTTTGGCCAATTTTGGGGAGTTTTGTGAGCTTCATATAGTGTTCAATTCCTAGCATAAAGTTGGTGTTGTTGCTACAAAGCTTGGGGTATACAAAGCTTGAGGGTTTCTCCTTTGCAACCTTGCCATTTGAAGACATCATCATCTTCATCCACCTACATCTTCTTCTAAAGGTAGAAGAGGTACATTTTACATTTTGTGAGCATTTTGTTCTTGTAATATTGATCCTTGTTCTTTGGGTTTTAGTTTTAACATAATGGTATGTTCATAACAAGTTTTAAAATCTTAGCTTCCGTTGCGTTTTCTAGTTAAATATGGTTAACTTGAACTTTGATATTCTTGTTTAAAACCCAACAATGGCATCAAGAGCCGGTTACAAGGACTTATGCTTCTTACATGTTCATAGATTTCGGGTTTTTCATGGGTGAAAAAGGGGTCCGAAATTTTGGTGGTTTTTACCCCTCATGGATTTGTAAGATCTTGACATGCATGGAAAGATCTTAGGAAACCATTATTAACATTTGGATGTTGAAAATAAAAAAAAAATATAATAAAAAATTTTGGGCCGTAGCCTCTTGGGGGGGGGGGGGGGCCGATTTTATTTGGTGATTTTGGGCATTGGTTGCTTAGGTTGCATGCTTAGAACATTTGGTATGTTTGGATGTGTCATAACCGAAACCTAGACCTTGGATGTGTTGATTGTTGTTTGTGTATGTTGATTATGTTTATTATTCAATATGGTTGTAATAATTCATAATCTTAGGCTTGTGTAATTTATTTATTCATAAGTTGGTTTGTAATAAATAGATTAGTTGCATTTTCTTTTTTTTAGAAAAATATGTATTAGGATACATTTTGTAAAAATTGAAGATGCAAGAATTGGTGGATTTGGGCCTTGGACCGAAATTTTGGGCTTGTTGGGCCTCACCGGCCCATCATGGGATTCAAGCCCATTAGGCCCATAAATTTCACTCTTGGGCCCAAGAAGACTTTTGGAAGTTTGGAGCCCATTAACAAGCCCAACAAGAACACAACAACTTGGAAAGGATACTTGAAGCATTTGGATGCAAGGTCAAGTGGGAGTCAACAATCCATCCTTGTGTCATGTTTTGTCCCTTAGGTGTGACTTATGACCTATACTTGTTTCGGCTAACAAGTATGGTCAAACTTAGCGGTTCTCGGTTATGACTATATTTTGCATATGTATGCTTGGTTGTTTGTTTTACTTTATGTAATGTGTGGTTGATAGATATTAGGATATCCAAACCGTCACATAGGAACGACAACAAGCATGAAACGGGTTCTAATATATATTTGGTAATATCGCGTCAATTAGTTTAATTAAATGGGTTTATTAAAACTAAGCGATTACTCACATATAATAAAATTGGTTTTATTATAACCTTGAAAATTGGTTTTCAAAATCGCCATATTTCTAAATGCATGTTAGGATATGGCATAATGTTTTTCAAACTAGAATATTGGAAAACTTAAAAATCCCTTTTTCATAATTACCAAGGAAACAAGTCTAACACCATCCTTTTGTATGACACTTAACGTATTAGGGAACTTTAAATGGGATAAAGGTCACCTAACCATTTTGAGCAAACTAATATACTTAGGGTAATATTAACATATTTGTGGGATAAAGGTCACCTAACCACTTGTATGTTAATCTTACATGTTTATACAAGTAGGACGACTTGAATTGGAAACCATGTGATAAAGGTCACCTAAGCATGGGATCTAATGGTGTTGATGGGATAAACATGCCAACACGAAATAAGGATTTCGAATGGTCCCATACCTCTAGAAGTTGCAAAGGATTGCAATTGTCAAGATTGACTACCTTGTTAAATCAAATAACGGGATAAAGGTCACCTAACCGAAATTTGATTTATCGTTGGATTCTAGAATTTAATTATTATTTTAAAATCTGGAATAAAAGGGTATTAATAATTAAAATTGTTTATAATACTAAAATAAAACTTTGTTAAATTTTGTAGATGGCCGCTAACAATGCAAACACCTCTACCCATAACACCCGTAACCTATCCTTAAGAACCATCCTTGAAAAGGATCGTCTAAACCATAATAACTTTATGGATTGGTATCGCAACTTGAGAATAGTTCTCAAACAAGAAGAGATATCATATGTCTTAGACGATCCCATTCCCGACGAGCCTAACGTGGAAGATGAGGAGGCTTATAACGATTGGGTCAAGTACACCAAAGATTCGGTGCAAGCCTCTTGCCTCATGTTGGGGACTATGATTCCCGAAATCCAAAAGGATTTCGAGCATCATGGGGCATACGACATGATAACTCAATTGAAGGAAATGTTCCTTCAACAAGCTAGAGCGGAACGTTTCGAAACGGTTCGAGCGTTTCATGCATGTCGTATGGAGGAAACCCAAAGCGTCTCATCTTATGTCCTAAAGATGAAAAGCTACATCGAAAAGCTTCGTAGGTTGAATTGTCCCGTGTCTAATGAGTTGGCTACGGATTTGATCCTCAACTCTTTGACCAAAAGGTTTGAAACCTTTGTCATGAATTATAACATGAATGGGTGGGACAAAAGCATTGGTGAGCTTCACGCAATGCTAAGAACGGCCGAAGCGGGAATGGGTAAAAGGGTTTTACCCGTTCTAACAATCAATGAAGGAAAAAGGGGACATAACTCCAACCCCAAAGCAAGTGTTGCTAAGGGCAAGGGCCACGTCCAAGGAAAGGGAAAGAGGAAAGCCATCACGCCCATCAAACCGAAGGAAAAGAAGCAAAAGGTTGCGGCGCAAGATCCATGCTTTGAGTGTGGAGAGATAGGTCATTGGAAAAGGAATTGTCCGACCTATCTCAAAGCGTTAAAAGATAAGAGGGATGCGGGGCATACCTCAGGTATTATCTTTACTATACATATTGAACTAAATGTTATTTCTTCAAATACATGGGTACTTGATACCGGATGTGGAACTCACATTTGCAATTTGTTGCAGGGGTTCAAAAGAAGTAAGCAACTCAACAAAGGGGACATTAGTCTCTTTATGGGCAATGGAGCAAGAGTTGAAGTCCAAGCCCAAGGAGACTACTTGTTAAAGCTTCCAAGTGGTTTGGAAGTAATTTTGAAGAATGTTTTGTATGCTCCTAAGTTAAGGAGAAACATTATTTCCGTGTCTCTTTTAAAACAATGTGGCTTTGATCTTAAGTTTATTGATTATGATATTCATGTTTTGATGAATGGCATATTTTATTTTAAAGCTATACCCATAAATGGTATATATGAAATAGATCAAATTGGTGCGTCACATAGTAGTTCAATGTACAATGTCAACACCAAGAAACTCAAGAAGGACTTGGGTGATTCCTATCTTTGGCATTGTCGCCTTGGACATATAAGCAAGAATCGCATGCAAACTCTTCGCAAGAATGGTATTCTAGAAACAAATGAGTATGATTCATTTGATGTATGTGAATCTTGTTTACAAGGCAAAATGACAAAGCAACCCTTTAATAAAACTTTTGAAAGGTCAAAAAAATTATTGGGTATCATACATTCGGATGTATGTGGTCCTTTTAGACCAATGACTAGGAATGGTGAAAGATACTTCATTACCTTTATTGACGATTATAGTCGATATGGTTATGTGTACTTAATGAAACACAAAGATGAAGCTTTTGAAATGTTCAAAGACTTCAAAGCTGAAGTAGAAAGACAACTCAAGACCACAATCAAAGTACTTCGTAGTGATAGAGGAGGTGAATACCTAAGTGGTGTTTTTCAAGATCATCTTAAGAGTTGTGGAATTATTTCACAACTTACTCCACCTGGAACACCACAACATAATGGTGTGTCTGAAAGGAGAAATCGTACCCTATTAGATATGGTTCGATCGATGATGGCTAGAAGCACTTTACCTCTATCATTTTGGGGCTATGCTTTACTTTCCGCTGTTCGCATATTGAATATGGCTCCAACCAAGAAAGTGGAGAAGACACCTTTTGAAACATGGCATGGAAAGGCTCCATCGCTATCATTCTTAAAAGTTTGGGGTTGTGAAGCTTATGTAAAGCAATACACCCCAAACAAATTAGAAGTCCGATCCACTAAGTGTATCTTTATAGGTTATCCTAAAGATGATTTAGGATATTACTTTTACGATCCTAGTGAGCAAAATGTTATTATTGCTCGAAAGGGTAAGTTCTTGGAAACTAAGTTCCTTGAGGAAGGAACTAATAATAGAACAGTGAAATTTGATGAGGATCAAGAATCACAAGATGATACACAATTGGTTGATACTAGCACTCAACAAGAGGTTGTTGAAAGTGATCAAGTGGTTGATCAAAACACACAAAACGTTCGCAGATCTGGTAGAGTTAGCAATCCACCCGAAAGATATGGATTTTTTGTAGAAGGTTGCTACGTGGTAGATTCGGATGAACCAACCACATACCGTGATGCAATGTCCAAGAATGATTGTGACAAATGGCTTGAAGCCATGAACGTTGAGATGCAATCCATGTATGACAACCAAGTTTGGGAATTGGTTGAACCACCACTCAACTCCAAAGCTGTTGGAAGTAAGTGGGTTTTCAAAAGAAAAACTGATATGCATGGAAACTTGGATACTTATAAAGCAAGACTTGTAGCTAAGGGTTTCACTCAAACTCAAGGGGTTGATTATGATGAAACTTTTTCGCCTGTGGCAATGCTAAAGTCTATTAGGATATTATTTGCCATAGCTGCACATTATGATTATGAAATTTGGCAAATGGATGTCAAGACCGCTTTCCTAAATGGATATCTTGAGGAAGATGTCTATATGGTTCAGCCTGATGGTTTTGTCGATCCGAAACATCCTAATAAAGTATGCAAGTTAAAGAAATCAATCTATGGATTGAAACAAGCATCTAGAACTTGGAATCATCGTTTTGATGAAGAAATCAAAAATTTTGGATTCATCAAGAACGCTGATGAGGCTTGTGTGTATAAAAAGGCTAGTGGGAGTATAATTACCTTCTTAGTATTGTATGTCGATGACATTCTACTATTTGGAAATGACATTCCAACCATGGAAAGCGTTAAGGCTTGGCTTGGAAGTAGATTTTCCATCAAGGATCTTGGTGAAGCTGCCTATATTTTGGGAATAAAGATCTATAGGGATAGGTCAAGGCGCTTGATAGGTTTGAACCAAAGTACATACATTGATAAGATCTTGAAAAGGTTCAAGATGGAAAACTCCAAGAAAGGTTTTGTACCTATTCAAAGAGGGACCATATTGAGTTCAGCTCAATGTCCAAGCTCAAAGGGTGAGCAAGAGATGATGAAACAAATCCCATATGCTTCTGCTATAGGATCCATCATGTATGCGATGATATGTACTAGACCGGATGTGTCATGCGCTTTGAGCATGACAAGCAGATACCAACAGAATCCAGGAAACAGTCATTGGATGGCTGTTAAGAGCATATTGAAATACCTTAGAAGAACTAAGGATATGTTTCTGATATATGGATCTGGTGAGGAGGAACTCGCTATAAAAGGTTACACGGATGCGAGCTTCCAAACTGATCGAGATGATTCTCGATCACAATCTGGGTATGTGTTCACTCTTAATGGAGGAGCTGTCTCTTGGAAGAGCTCAAAACAGGAAGTGGTAGCATTGTCCACTACAGAATCAGAATACATCGCCGCTTCATTGGCAGCTCAGGAAGCTGCATGGCTGAAGAAATTCATTACTGATCTAGGGGTGGTCTCTTCCACTCAGGACCCCCTAGAAATCTTTTGTGACAACGAGGGTGCGATTGCACAAATCAAGGAACCTCGTTCGCACCAAAAGACAAGGCACATAGAGCGGAGATTCAACTACATAAGGGATGAAGTTGAAAAAGGAAAGATATGTATTCGCAAAGTTGGAACTGATCAAAATCTTGCGGATCCATTCACGAAGCTCCTAGAAAGACCGAAACATGAGCGTCATGCGAGTGGCTTAGGACTTCGATATTCTAGTAATTGGATTTGATCTATTTTGTATTTACGTTTAAAAGACTTTTGTAATTTAACTCTTTTATATGATTATGGAATCTTGAGTTAAATTCTAATTTTGCATGTTTAATCCATGAATAAGTTATCTTATTCTAAAAGTCCGTAGTCGATCACATTTGTGGGAACAAATATGAAGCAAGACTATTATGAACTAGGATTGGTGGATATTCATAAGGAATGAATATGGAGCATAGGTTTGCTGCCAAGGTTCATAGATATTTGTGGGATACGAATATTGGACTGACCCGCTCTCAATATTACTACATGGAGTCAATGGACCTGATCATTAGTAATTTTGAGTAAAGGAGAATTTCATATTATCCTTAGACCTGAGATGTATACTGGGTCTTGATTTTCACCAAGTATTACACTTTGACTCTCCCCTTCGCTATTCGTAAAAGATGGTACATAAGGATGAGCTCAGGTGGAGTATAAAGTGATAGTGAGAGGCGTATACAGTCAAGATGGAATTTGTTCCTCTTATGTGTTGAGAGTTTAGATGTCTAAGGCCTGATTAAGTTGAATTGTAAAGAGAATGATCACCTATGTCTCTTAGATCCAACATGACATCTAGTAACAAAGGGATATAATGATAGATTCACCTAAATCATATCAAGTAAGGGACTTGAAGGGATGATGTTATTGAATGGCACTTCGTCAAACACATTAGGGGTGGTGAACTGTTGTTAGGCGGTATTCACCACTTGCATTAATTTTCTATGTATCTCATGCAAGTGGGAGATTGTTGGAATTACGTATGCCCGAGACACATACTTAAACTAATGTGGCTAACTGTGTTTGATCCAAGTCGGGTCATACCCAATAACAAGCTAGACAACACCAAATGTATTCTTTTAGTGATTTGATCATTTAAACGAATACCGAACACTACGTGTTTAGAAAATTGGTTTTCTAAACAAACACACTTGAGGATTTAAATAAATTATCTGGATAATTTGTTTATATAAATAAATTATTTAATTGGTTAAATAATTACATAAATGTATGTACAATTTTATAAAAGTGAGTTTTATAAAATAAATGGAGGTGTTTTAAATGGTTAAAACAAAACACAAAAAAAAAAAAAAAAAAACAAAACCGGCCACCCCATGTGGGTGGAGGGTTTGGTCCCATCCAAACTTTTGTCCTTTTGTGTTGACCACCTTTTATTAATAACCATTCACAAGACATGCATTTTGGTTCTTGTCTCATTTTTGAATTTCAAGTAATCAAAAACATCCTCTCTTTCTCCCTCTAAACTCACGGCCACTTTGGCCAATTTTGGGGAGTTTTGTGAGCTTCATATAGTGTTCAATTCCTAGCATAAAGTTGGTGTTGTTGCTACAAAGCTTGGGGTATACAAAGCTTGAGGGTTTCTCCTTTGCAACCTTGCCATTTGAAGACATCATCATCTTCATCCACCTACATCTTCTTCTAAAGGTAGAAGAGGTACATTTTACATTTTGTGAGCATTTTGTTCTTGTAATATTGATCCTTGTTCTTTGGGTTTTAGTTTTAACATAATGGTATGTTCATAACAAGTTTTAAAATCTTAGCTTCCGTTGCGTTTTCTAGTTAAATATGGTTAACTTGAACTTTGATATTCTTGTTTAAAACCCAACAGGTCTTACCCGCACAATCACGAACAAGGAAGCAAAACTTCAACCTATCATCTACCACGTTCAAAGGTTATCCTAAAAAAGGATGAGGAAAACCTACACGCAGGTCAGATATGGGTAAAGTTTAGCCATCCTACTAAGTGCAAGTGACGGTCATACCCGCACAATCACGAAAGAGGAAGCAAAACTTCACACCTATCATCTACCACGTTCAAAGGTTAACTTATCCTCAAAGGATGAGGAAAACCTACACGCAGGTCAGATGGTAAAGTTTAGCCATCCTACTACGTGCAAGTGACGGTCCTACCCGCACAATCACGGAAGAGGAAGCAAAACTTCACACCTATCTACCACGTTCAAAGGTTAACTTATTCTAAACACTTGGAAAATTGCTACTTTAAACTAAAATATGCAAGTCATAACGTTTATAAAGCAAGGAATCCAATGAAAGAAGCGGTCTTAGCCGCACAGATTTATATTTCATAAATATTCGTTACAAGAATGGCCGGGTAACTACCCGCCTACAAGAGAATCTATACAAACTAAATCTATCCTAGCAGCGGGAAGGGATCTTCAGGATCAGGCTTCAGGGCCACTTCCACTTGGACCAGCCCCATCGGTAGAGCGTGGCAGTTCAAGGAAAGCTTTGAGGATAGCTAGCCCATCATCAGCAGCAGCAACTTCGTTTACCTTCTCCACTACCGGATGCGGGAAGGCGGCGTATTGATTTACTGCTTGGTCATATATGGCTTCAGTATCTACATCGAATAAAGGGAAGTTGGAAGGCGGGATGCCTTTCTCAACGAACCCTAGACCAAGCAGGAAGCCGGCCTTTTCCCCATCCTCGTGAGAAGCGTTGAGGGCTGCGCTCATAGCATCGTCGTAAGATGTCTCTGAGAAGACCCGATGCACAACCTACAAAGAAAAATACAAGTGTCAGGACCTTTTCTATTTATAAGGAAAAGCGTGAAGACATGAAGTTAGACTTACCTGAGACAACGCTTCTCGAAGAAGCCATTCCTTGGCAACCAGAGCTTCTTGGAGGGCGGCTTGAGCTTGGGTACAGGCGCGTTCGGCTTCGCTTTTATTAAGGTTGGCAAGCAACACTTCCTTTGCAGCAGCCTCTTCGACGCCCTTTAGCTTCCGCTCAGTATGGTCAAGCACGCCCCTCTGGTCCAGGATCTCTTGAAGCTTCTTCGCGTCCTCCATCGCCAAGGCATCATGAGCCTGCTGGAGAGCCTCTAATTTGGCTTTAAGCTCTTCATTCTCCACGCGTAGAGGCTCGGCAACAGCTTCAGCCTTGGTGGCCCTCTCGGTTGCGTTCCTCGCAGTCTCCTTAGCCAGCCGAAGCTGTTCATTAACAGCTTGGGCAGCCTTGGAACGGGCCTCGAGTCGTGCCTGAACTTCAACCTCAAAGGCCTTGAAGGCCTTCTCCTTTTCCGCAGCTACAGCGGAAAGCCTTTGGTTCTCCTCCCGGATGGCCCGCGCCTGAGCAACTTCTTTAAGGCGAGCTTCTTTTAACTTGTCGTTTTCACGACAAAGCAGCTCGACGCGCGGCTGCATCCGAGCTAGGAGAACCCGAAGCTCATTGGTTAGCCTACCCTCCTGGTAGCTAGCCATGGCTTCCCCCAACGCACCACTAGGAGCAGCGTGACGAGCCCATTCCACGCACTCCACAGGGGTGCGAAGGGTTGTCCCTCGGCGAATGTTCCATCGTGGAACATACACTTCATTGGAATCCGACACTGCAAAAAACATAAAGCAGTTAGGAAAAGATGATAAAGAAAATATTTATAAAAGGGCCAAAGGAACCCTACGCACCTGTAGGGTCAATAACAGGCCGATAGCCGCCGAACCCATCACCTGAACCCAAAGGAAATCCATCCAAGAGGTCAGACAGATGGGAAGGTGGCAAAGATTGGCGAGAAGCCCCATGCGTACCTGATGGATCGGCAGTCGTTGCCGATGGCGGGGGCATCGTAGCAGCCGCCGCGGTGGCCGCCGCAGTCGCCGCCGCGGAATCCGCAGCAATTGTAACCGCCGGCTCAGTGAAAGATGCTGTAAAAATCGCACTCACTGCCGGCGGTGACGTCAACTCGGCTGGAACAGTCGGCTCAAAGGAGTGAGCAACTGAACCAGCGGACGCAGGCGCAGCCGCCTGGGTCGTCGCCTCAGGTAGGCTGACCAAGCCTACCGTCATTGGCGGAGAGATACTACTCGGCCCTTCACCCTGGAATGCGCCAACATCCACGCCTGCGTAAAGAAGAAAAGTGTTAAAAGACTAAGGATTAAGCTATGAAGATAAAAGCTAAAGGAAAGTTGTACTTACGGGTTTTCTTGAGCCTAAAGGTACGGAGAAGCGGGGACGGACCCGATGGAGCCGGCCTCTTTGCGCCGGTCACCGTCGTCTTCTTTGGCTCTCCGGAGGTGACAGTTGCAACCTCCGGAGCGGTGGTCTTATCACCACCGGGATTCCCCGCCACCTCTTCGCTCTCGGTCTCCGAATCAGACCGAGGCGCTGGATCGGCAGTGGAGGCCTTCTCTTTCCCCTTCCCGCCGGCAGCCTTCTTCTTCCGCACCAACGGAGGACCATCTGCGGATTCCTCATCAGAACATACGATTAGAGGAATTCCAGCAGAGGTTTCAACATTGAGGGGTCGAGGGTCGAAGAGCGCCTTACCTGGCCGACGGGCGCTAAGGATCTCATGGCCTAGCGGGTAGACCTCCACTAACCGATCCGCCGTTTGTTCTAGGATGGGCAACTCGTTCTCATCTAGAGCGCGAGTACCCATCCGTGCGGGACCGTCAGCCTCCCGCGGGTTCAGGAGCGACTGCAAGTCGTTCCCCTCTGAAATAAACAAGAAACAAGTTAGAAGAAATTCAAAATCAACAAAAAGGAAAAAGGCATACCGTAAGGAACAGAGTTCGAACCGTATTCGAGGACGATCGGAATCTTGCGCGCATCAGCCTCCTTCCACACCCGGCTCATCCCCAGCATCACCATCCCGGACTCCGCAAACCGGTAAACCGGAGATTGGACCCGAGATATCTTCGCAAACCATTCCGCCTCCTGGTAGCTGGAGGCGTGAAGGCTGGGAAGTGCTTGCCCGTTCTTGAATTTCATGGCAATGGGGATGGCGCGAGCGGATATGAAGAAAAACTCCCTCTTCCACGCGCGAAGACTGCGCTCGGTCGCACAGATCTTTAAACCCTTAATCCGGGTTGTCAACGTGTACCACCCCTGGATGCACCTCCAAGTGTAGAAGGTCATCACGCGGTCAACATAGGGCTCAACGCCCAGTATCCGGCACACCCACTCAAAGTGGCGAATCTTGGCGATCGCCATGGGGTGCAACTCGGTCAAATGAACACCATGCCTCTCAAGGACACGGTAAACAAACTTTGTCAATGGGAACCTAAGATTCCCATAGACAAAGAATGCTGCATAAACCCCGATCTTGCCTCGGGGGGCATCGTACATGGTCTGATGGGGTTCAGGAAACTCAGGCTCGAGAGACTCGAGCATGAACTTCCTGACAACATACCGGTACAGATCGCCAGGCAGAGCACACTGGCACTCACCAGCGGTACTCTTGTCATCGGCTGTGGATTCAGCATCACGAGACGACATCTTATGAAGGAAAGAAGAAGAAAACGATTTCGGGAGAATGCTTGCCTGAAAAGGATGAGTATTCGCCGGAAATCGCTTAAAAGATGAAGAGAAGAGTGAAAGTGTGGATTACAAAGAACCCTCTCCCCCTTTATATACTAATCGCAATTAATGCGATGAAATTAATGCGGAAGAGAGAGAAAACGAAGGTGCAATGAAACTATGACACGTGGCAAAAAGCAAGCTGGCAACAGCTGTTGACAGGACGCATACCATTAATTTCGCGGCCACGCGCCCGAAAAATCGCGCCCACGCGCCTGAAAAAGCGACTGGAATGACCATGTACTGTCACGTCACCATAACTTCCTGCACGTCCTGACACAGTCAGAAGAAACCGTCGCACGACGTTTCAGAGGTTTGGACTGTTCTTATCCTTTCACCAACTCTTCGAATTTCAAAATTCAAAATTCAAAAAGATTCAAAAGTAAGCGGGAAAATACCCCTTACCTTGGCAACCAAGTAACCGTAAGACGGATGCGGGTACAGTGTTAAGGCAAAACCCTTCACATACCTAGCACCCACAGGGAATTGAAGCCATGAATAACTTGGCAACCAAGTAACCGTCAGACGGATGCGGGTACAGTGTTAAGGCAAAACCCTTCACATACCTAGCACCCGCAGGGAATTGACGCCAGGAATACCTTGGAAGTAAAGTAACCGTAAGACGAGTGCGGGTACAGTGTCAAGGCAAAACCCTTCACGTACTTAGCACTCTGCAGGGAATTCAAACCAAGAAGGATCTTCTGGGCCATGCTTGCGGAAACGGGAATAACATCCCCGCACGACGGGAACGTCGAGAACTATATTGTTTGAAACTCCAAGATGGAATTGGTGGTTTTAGCATAATTGATCACTATGTTGAAAACTACCAAGACCCCATGGAGAATCCAAACAAGTGGGACTCAACGCTCCTGACGTGCGAGGAGGTTACAAACCTACCCGCTTCACACCCAAAGATCAAGCAGAAAAGTCGGGAATTTCTGCGTGACATCAGGAAAACCGCGGGATGAATCACCACGGAAAACCGAAAAACTATACCCTTTTCAAAACCCCTTGCTAAGTCCAAAAGTTCACCTCACTTATTAATAATTCATGAGAAGAACATTGGACTGGGGGGACTTGAAGAGGAAGGTCCCAGCAGAGCCCAGTTGGACCCGCAAGACTCACCTTGAACAGGGACGTCTGCGCAATGACCAACTGCTCCAGCAGGACCCACCATGCTCAAAGAACCTTACGCGCAGTACGCCAGCTGTACCCGCAGGGAAAGCCTCCCAATGGTGAAGTACCCCGCCTGTTCCCGCAGCTGCGGATACAAGCCATCAGGGAAGGCTACCCGCACTAACAGCAAGGCTACACGCACAAGGCATTCGTTCAGTAGTCACATGAAGGAATGAGCAAGGCGGGAACACTCCCGCCTAAATGAGCCAGTCCATATGCTTCTGGAAGGTCTTTCGTACTATACCTACTAAGGTATGGGCGGAACAGACAATTTGACCAGAGCAGCCCATGAACTAATCACAGGGTGACAGCTCACCGACAACAATACGAGGCGGAGCACCCTCTAGTACTGTTTCACTATTAGCCGTTGCCTACTCACCAACCCTTACAATGGGACGTGCGCAGCCTACAGTTGGTGGAACAGTGCGTAGCCGGCAGTAAAGGAACAGTATACAGCCGACCTTACTACTGTTGGCCGTAACCTATCCACCAACCAGCATGGCCTGTGCGCAGTCCACTGTTGGTAGAACAGGAACACTATTCAGCCGGCTGTACCTGCTTGGAAACCTACCTTCGGCTATAAATACTCCAACACCTTGGAATGGTAAGGACATCATCTGATATCTCAATCTTATCTAGCAATCTCTTAATATACACTTATATTCAGAGCAATCTAGTCTGATTCTCACGCCGGAGGGTGGTCACAAGGAGGAACCCCCCCTTCTCAGTGACGAGCTTACGGTGTCTGTTTTGCAGGTCTCCAGAAGAACAACCTTCTCTGCTAGACCTCTTCCGTGGAAAACATTACTTAACTCCCAGATTATTTATAATCTGCCCGTGGGTTCACTTAGTGTTTCTTCATTGTGAGAAAAGGAAAAAAAGAAGCAAAAATATGTTATTTGTAGGGCCTGCATGTCATCAAGAGGTGGGTCTACTTAGGAACATGGGAGGTTTCTTTTTCTTCTTGTGAAATGATTATAAGGTCAATATTACCAGCATAAAGAAAGCAACTTTATTCTATGTTTCCATAATTTTTGGTGTGCCAACCTTAATATCATATCTAATGTTTCTTTAAAAACCCTTAATGGTTTTTATAATCTGGACATCATGTTCATCGAATCAGTTTTCGGTTTATGAATTGAGACTTTGGAAAGGAGATTCATATTTAAAATGCGTTTGAATCGGAATTAGAGAAAATATTCGAATCAGAAATTTTAATCGATTTGAACAAACCTAATTTGGGTTGATTTGAACAAAATGATGTCTATAATGGTTGAAGAGTACCACGAAACTTTACATGGTTGTTTGCGGGATTAGGTAAAGTTGTTTGGAATCATGACTTAATGTTTTCGGGTCAACACGCATGCCTCTTATAATCCACTTTTTACTTGATAGAACTCACACCCGAGCTCCAACTATCCTGAGTGTAACTTCCGAGGAAATCAGTTGTTAGGCGGTTCGATTAGTCTTTTGTTTAATAAAGTAAGGTTAGAATTTTTTGTTTAATAATAAGTAAAGACTAAAGATGTCCGTTTTCTAAGTTTAGTTATAGTAAAGTGCATATATAACGGTAATAACAGCTGGATAGGTATAGTTGACATAAAGGTTAACAAATACTTTTTGTGAGTCATTCCAAATCAATATAAATTTGGTAAAGATATAGTCTGGGTGACATCAATGATTGTTTCAACTTGTATACCCATTCCCAAAAGGCAAAAGATGTGCATGTTATGCGCTTATTCAATTTATTGCTTTTGTGACCCTATTTTATTACCTTTTTTTTCTCATAATTCTCATTGCTATTATGACTTATTTGTTGATAAAAAATAGGGAAAATTACCAACAATAAAAAAATAATAATAGGTTTATAATAATGGTTTAATGCTTCAAATTAAACAAGGTGCATGTGTGGCGAAATAATAATGATACATAACAACACACGTATATGTACACAATGAAAATCTACTTCGTTATGCACACAAATATACTTTGTTATACACACGAACATGACACACACGTAGTCATGAATGTTTAGGCTAGTATTTCACCACGTTTTAGTGTAAACTCGTAAAAATGTGTCTACTGATGCAACACTGACACACGAAAACATCATAGAAAGAATTCTCAAAAAAATTGGTATATAGTTGAATGACGAAAACAATACATGATGGTCATGAATTTCAAAATTTTGGCAAGTGTAGACAAATTTTCGAATTTACAATCGAATTGACAAACTCTCAAATAAATATTGAAATTAAAGACATAAATAATGATATACACATTTACACTAAAAAGAAAAGAACTGATAATCGCTAAAATTTGAGGTATTTTTTTCCAGTAATGAAATTAAAACCCTAACAGATGGAATTCGGGTCTAATAGCTGATATGTCTCGCTAAAGACACGTCTGTTCACTGCCTATGGGTCTCGTAACTCCACGCACAATTCAAATTATACTTGTTTTACGTTTATGTCTCTGTGTAGATGGTCAAACAAGAATCAACTAACTTTTTGGATGCCAATATTTTCATATAATTTATTGATTTTATTTTACGTATCGGTTTTAAATGATTCATGCATATAGATAGAGATGTATGATGATGTAAGGATACGGTACACATTCATGCATGTAGACAGAAATGTATTGAGTGCCAAGCCGTATCCATATTATATTCGAGCTATGATTGAAGAAAAATTAAGTATTGTCTTTTTTCAGTTAGATATATAATCGGAAATAACTTTGATAACCAGGTGGGCTGCACAATATATCCCTTTTGTATAAATATATAACAAAAACAAATTAAGATGTCATTGTTTATGTAATTATGATGATTGTCATATATAACTCAAGTTGCTTCATCAGTATAAATACGTAGATGCAATTATTAACGAAAAGCCACCACCAAATCAGTAATATAAGGTTTGTTTAGTATAGAAGAATGCATGTATCCAATGGGCAATCATGAAGATAACTTGATAAGCACTTGTATGTAGCGTATAACATATAAATATATAGCGGAGATTATAAAAAAACGTAATATCACAATTAAAACAATAAGTATATGCATTCTTTTTTAATATGATAATCGTATAACTCAAGTTGCTTTTGATTTACAATTGTCTATGCCTTGAATGCTCATTGTCGCTATTTGTGTGATACAAAAGTATTATATATTAGAAACCAAAGGTTTCTCATTGTATAATAAATGTGATAACATCAACTTAACAACAAAATTAACTACTTTTATCCTACAATTACGTTTTAGAAAATCACACCATATCTACAAGTTAAATCATAAACAATTGGTGTTGTTGATTTGGCATGAAACGAGTAAAAATGAAGCCCATTCATTTCTAACCAAGCACAATCAATAATAACATAACAAAACCAATCAAAGCTACTGATGTTTGTTTCCTTATTTTGTTAGGCGGCGATACTTTTGAATGTAGTTGACACGCTAGATCAATAACTATCAAAGCTACCGGTTTAATTGTTTATCTTATTTTTTTTAAATGAAAGATTGTGTTACATAGAAAACCTTTCTAGTTATACATACATAAACATTTTTATAAATCCACTATTAGCGTACTTCCTAGACACTGGCTGAAAGATAGACCAAGACAGCACAAAACTTGTTAACACTTTGCCTTGTTAAAATACATTGGTTTTTCAGTATTGCTTTTAAACATGCAGGGATTTCTACTAAAAAGTATGCTTCCGTGAACTTTCTGATGGATCTACTCGAAGGAAGATCTACCTTTCGATCAGCTTATATGCTTTTGTTTGAATGGGCATTGAGCGAACACGCTTATGGGGCAAAGTTGCTAGACTCATGGACAATGAGTATGTTGCGAGCCATGCAACATTGAAGGCAAGAACATACAAAGTTGCTAACAATAAATAAAATTTGTTTAGAGAATCAACATGTATTTATCTATTTCGCTTTTGATACATTTGATTTTAGTCCCAGAAGCTGTTGAATTTCAAAACAGGTTCAACGACTTGTGCATAATAATTTATTCGGCCCTAAAACCAAAACTTTATTTTTAGCTATATCAGTTTTGCTATTCAAAAAAATTCTGACGAAGCATGTTGTCTGTTTACCTGCCATAATTTATTGTAAAATTGTAAACGTTTTGAAGTGTTAAAAGATCTTATACTGTACTGTATATAGTTATATATATACGTCCAATATAAACGTATATATATTGTATAAATTTAAAGCTTTGCGTGATGCTATCACTAGATGGGCGATCGATTGTAAAGCCAAAGAAAAGGAGGAAAGGGTTTTATTGGAGCAAGAGTTGCGTGATTTGGACCAAACCATGGAGGTCCGGGATTTGTTGGAAGAAGAGACATGGTCTTTAAGCGAAATTAAAAGACGGCTAGGCGAGTTGGATAATCATTATTACCGGGATTTGAAGCAAAAGGCTCGGTGTAATTGGGCGATTCATGGAGACGAAAATTCTCGATTTTTTCACGGTTTTATTAATAAACGTAAAGCTTCAAATTATTTTCCGGGTTTGGAAGTGAATGGGGCGTGGGAAACAAACCCGGTTCTCATTAAAAAGGAAGTTTTGCGTTTCTTTGCTGGTAAGTTTAAAGAATCTATTACACATCGGCCTCGGTTGATTGGATATGGGTTTTCGGACTTGTCTTCGGTGGAGGCGGATTTTTTGATCAGTGATTTTTCCGTGCATGAGATCAAGAAGGCGGTTTTTGAAGACGGTGGTGACAAAGCTCCTGGGCCGGATGGTTTTAATTTTAGGTTCATTCGGTTTTTTGGGAGTTGTTCGAGAAGGATTTTGCGGATATTCTTGATCATTTTCATAGGGTTAAAAGTTTTTGCTCGGGGGTTGGTTCGTCTTTTATCACCTTAATTCCTAAGGTAAACAATCCGTCTTCTTTGGGGGATTTTAGACCGATAAGTCTCACTGGTTGTATTTTAAAGACTGTGTCGAAGGTGTTAGTGAATCGACTCAAAACGGTTATGAATAAGATTGTCTCAGAGCATCAGTCGGCTTTCTTATCCGGGAGATATATTCTTGATGGCCCTTTGGTGGCTAATGAGGTTATTGCTTGGGCTAAGAAGAGGGAGAGAAGAATTTTTATGTTCAAGATTGACTTCGATAAAGCCTTTGATAATGTGAATTGGGAGTTCTTGTTGTCGGTTCTTTCTCAGATGGGTTTTCCTTCGGTCTGGTGCGATTGGATTAGTGGTATCTTGTTGGCGACCAGATCATCTGTTCTTGTTAATGGATCTCCTACATTCGAATTTGGGTGTCATAAAGGCATTCGTCAAGGTGACCCGCTATCGCCTTTTCTTTTTATTATTCTGATGGAGGCTTTTTCAGGTATGTTGAAACAAGCCTGTGATATAGGTGCGTTTCATGGTATTACTCTTCCTAATGAAGGTCCTACTTTATCCCATCTTTTTTATGCGGATGATGCTATGATTATGGGAGAGTGGTCTTCTTTTAATTTTGATAACTTGAAACGTATTCTTCGCATATTTTACTTGTGTTCGGGGCTAAAGATTAATCTCCATAAATCAGTGTTATTTGGAGTAGGTGTAGAAGACGGTGAGATCGATATCCAAGCTGGTTTCATGGGTTGTAAGCCGGGTAGAATCCCGTTTTCTTATCTAGGGATTATGGTTGGCGCTAACATGAATAGGGTGGTTAATTGGGAACCGGTTGTGTCCAAGTTCAAGAAGAGGCTATCTAAATGGAAAGTTAATTCGTTATCTATTGCCGGTCGGTTAACCCTTATTAAATCGGTGCTGGATAGTCTTCCCACTTATTATTTTTCGCTTTTTAAAGCACCCAAGAAGGTTACCAATGATTTAGAAGCTTTGATGAGAAGGTTCTTATAGGGTGGTTCGGATGATGTGAGGAAGATGTCATGGGTGGCTTGGGAGGTAGTCACCAAACCTATAAAAGAAGGGGGTTTAGGTATCGCTCGTTTAGAGGTTAATAATCAAGCGCTGATTACTAAATGGCTTGGGAGATTTCTAAATGATCATCACGCGATGTGGAGAAGAGTAGTGTTGTCTATTCACAGGTCCTCGCGCTGTTGGGGGCTTGCTCCGGTTAATAATGGGGTTCCCGGGGTTTGGAAGAATTGTGTTATGTTTTGGAACAAATTTAAGGTTGATGGTGTGGGTTTTAATAGAGTGATCCGGGCCACAGTTGGGAATGGTTGCCAAGTTCGGTTTTGGATGGATTTGTGGTTGGGTTCGGCGCCGATTATGGACAAGTATCCGTCCTTATATGCGGTAGAAAAACATAAAAATGTCTTGTTAGCAGATCGGTTGGTGGTCACTGGATCTTCTCGTCGCATTGTGTGGGATTGGCTTAGAGCTCCTTGCTCCCAACAGGAGGTGATCGAGAAGCAAGAGTTGGAAGATCTCCTTCAAGGGGTGGTGATGGTTGACCGTGAAGATTCATGGTCTTGGGCGGTTGGTAGCTGCAAAGAGTTCGAGGTTTCGGCGATTAAAAGATGGATGGTGCGGTCCGTTGTGGATGCTGGGAGTTTCGGTTTCCAATGGAGCGATTGGGTCCCGAAAAAATGTAATATTTTTATGTGGAGGGCCGTTCTGGATAGTCTTCCAACCAAGCAGGCTTTAGCTAGACGTCATTTGCATTGTGATGATCATAGTTGCGCTTTATGTGAGAGTAATGAGGAATCGCTCGAGCACTTGTTAACCGGGTGTTTCATTTCTATGGCCGTTTGGAATGCGATTGGTTCATGGTGCAACATCCATCTTTTGTTTTTCATGTCAATGATTTGGTGGAAGTGCATAAGGTTTGTGGTGCGACGGGGAACAAGAGATTGATTATTCATGGAATTGTCGTCATTACTTGTTGGAGGATTTGGCGGGCTAGGAATGAAAAGATTTTTTCGGGCAAGAACACTAAGGTGGTAGAAATGGTTGCGGATATAAAATCTTTGGGTTTTCTTTGGTACAAAAATAGATTTAAGATAGGGGTAGTGGATTGGAAAAGATGGTGTTTATTTGATGTAACGTGATTGTTTTCTTTGGTACAAAAATAGATTTAAGATAGGGGTAGTGGATTGGAAAAGATGGTGTTTATTTGATGTAACGTGATTGTTGTTTTTGGTTTTTGGATTTCAGCGTCTTTCTCCGTCTTGTTAATAGTCGTTGGTTGTGTTTGTTTTTAATGAAAGTCAATTTTCAAAAAAAAAAATATATACCGAGTATCAAACTATCAATGTATCATAATATTTAAATGATTGGAAGTTATGACAGATATGTTTCCCTTCATTTAATACTTACACCAAAATACATTCAAAAATTCAACAAACCATTAAAATTAAAATTAATTAAAAAGCGTACTTTTTTCCTTCAAAAATAAGCCAGAAAAAAAAAAGCCATTCATTCATAATCACAAATCATTATTCAAATTCAACAAAACAAAAACACCCATTCCACCAACCTCTCTCTCATCACCACCACCACAACCACCGTCAACCACCACCAACCGATGGATGAAAAATCACCAAAATCCAAAAAAAAGAAACCAAAACACAAACACCCATCAAATGATTACACCTTCAAACCCTCATCAGAAGTCAAAGGCCTCCGTTTCGGCGGTCAACTCTTGATCAAATCCTTCACCGTCCGCCGCGCCCGCCACCACGAACTGCCACGCCTCTTATCCCTCCAACCCACAATATTATTCCCTTCCACCACCGCATTCATCCCCACCAACTTCACCATCCTGGCCCACCATGCATGGCACACCCTCACCCTCGGCCTCGGCACCAAAAACTCCAAGATTATTATATTCGTATTTGAATCCGAAAATTTAAAATCCTCCTTGGACCCCCTGTGGCCCACGGAGATTCCCTTAGGGGATGTGAACCGGAAACTTATTAAAAACTTGACCGGGTGCGAAATGGCCCGGTTCAAGTTTAGAAAAGGGTGCATTACTTTTTATGTTTATGCGGTTAGGCGAACCGGATCACTTGGGTTCAAGTGTGCGGATGATTTGAGGGTAATTTTGGAATATGTTGTGGCGCTGAATGATTTTATGGATCATACGGCGATGCTTGCTTTGCCTAATCAAAGAAGTATTAATTTTGCTCCGGCTGCTGCTATGGCTCATTAGCGATGGGAAATTACTGTATTGCCCTTTTCTTTTGTTCTTTAATTTTTTTTTAATATAAATAGTAATATTTTGTTGTATCTTGGGGGATTTTTTAAAATTTTTTGATTGATTTTTTTTAGAAAACAGAACGTATATAGTCTGTAAATAACTTTAATTTGTTTTTTTTGTTGACTTGTTTTACAGGTCATTTAAGTAAATACATTAATAGCAATTTAATAGTATTAATTAAGAATAGTGAAACTATGAAAGGCATGTTAATATTTGAAAAGAAGTTTTTTTTCTGAACGGCGGCTTTCACAGTTAAGTTATCTCACTGCGCAAACACGTCGCGCCCCGTCACCCCAGTCAGGCCAGCTATGTTAACATGATCGGGATCCACGTTGGCAACCTAGTTTGGCTTGGCGTTCTCGGTAAAACCCAGTTGGCTCACCCCGGCCGAATGCACGACATGTTTTAATGCTCTGGTAAAATCTGATCTGAATCAGGATTCGAATCCGGGACATTCGGGTCAACTATCATGTTTCTGGCCATGAGGACAAGCCTGCTGGTTATTTGAAAAGACGTTGATAGTTAAAATTTTATATATTTTTAATAACTTTTTATTAAGTATTTGAATATTTTAAAAGACGTCGGTAGAATCCCAACTCCCAAGGCACTGAGGCAGGACAACAGCTCTCTCTGACGTGTATTCAATCATGCAAGCCTCAATCAAAGTTTTGTTCTCAAAATGTTAAAATGAGATTTTCAGGGAACATGTGAATATGTGATCGGTATGTAACGACTTTACTCTTCCCACTCAAATAAAAAAAAATTAATGATGTAGTTTTCACAACAATAGGATAATATTAAAATTTGGAGTGTTATCGCTGAATGGTTTAAGTTGTCCTTTTTCATCTTATTTAGCTTTTGTGATGTGTTGGACTTGTATAAGTTCTCATCATTTACCAAAGAAAAGACTAAAGTTCTTTAAGCGGTTTGTTTAATCGCGACTTAGTGCCTATGAAAAAGGCAGAATGCGCTAGTCCACTTTGGGTCTCCGATTGAAATGACTATCTTGATTTTCTTGATAAAGGAAATAAAGGTGATGAGATTCCTTTAAAAATGAAATCTAAGGGAATAAAAATAGAGTGCCACAAACAATAGTTTTCCAAAGAAAATGGAGCTGTGAATACTAACAATATTGTGTTTGCTTAAATATTATAGTGCAACATCTATTTTGATCTATTCATGGTAAGATTAACTTTCTACTTACCATGTATGGGATGAAAACGACTTAACAATTGACATTATAACGTGAGAAAACACAAGGTTTTATTGGTGGGTAACTTTAATGAGTAACATGTGATAAATAGGGGCATGCATAGCAATAAAACATTAACTAAATCATGTGTTTCTCTTCACAGTCTAAAATATTTATATAACTATATTTAGGCCATGTGTAGTGGAGGAGCTACAATTAGGGAGCGAATTGTGATACGTGGCGCCCAGTCAGCATGGAGTAGAAATTTGTTTTTGGGGTGTAATGGTGTAGGGGCTACAAGTTGGGCTCATAGTGTCTTTTTTATTATTTTCTTTTTATAATTAAACTAATTAATTAAAAACTAATTTATTTAAATAATTAAATAAAAATGCATTAAAAATAAAAAGAAATACAAAAAAAACATAACTAAAAAAAATACATAACTAAAAATATTAAAAAACATAACTAAAGAAAAAAATAAAAAAAAAAGAAACTAATATCCGTAATATTCGCGCATTTTTTCACGTCGGCGTTGAAACAATAATGCGGCATCCTCGTGAAACCCCTCCGCTTTGAGGGATTCGTAGTCGTCTTTCATTTGTTTTAATTCCAACGTCTGGTTCAGCTTTTCTTGTTGTTTGTTGGATGCTCGAAGGTCGGCTCCAATTACGATGGCATTTGTTTCCAAACGACCGACCAACTCGTTTATTTCAACGGGCTCCGTATTGAATCGTGTTGACGACGAACCTTCCCCCTTATTTTTCCTCGATCTCCCGCGTGGTCGAGGCAACTCCTCTACCTCATCGTCGTCGGGTATATTAAAATCTTCTTACTGATTAGGAAGGTATTTAAGGAATGAACTTCTATTACAGGGATTCTTTTATTAAGACCTTTCGGATAGATAGCCCTATTGAATGAAGGTTGAACACCAACCCGCCTAGAAAGCTAAGAGTCGGCAAAGACCTAGCTGTCGAGGAATGAAAGAAGTCGCTTTCTAGGAGAAGGAGTACGAGGAAGTCAAGTCACAGGCAAGCAACCAACAGGCTAAGAGCTATCTCCTAACCTCTCCCTTATTGATAAAATGAGAGGGATTTCAGGCAATTAGCATATAAGAATTCCTGCCCTAGAAGATCGCGTTTCTGACTTGAACACCGCCTTTAGGCATTTCAGTTCTCAGGATCTTACGAAGAAAGGCTAAAGATCGTACTGAACACAACCCTATGATATGAGTGAAGGCGAGCCAGGAAAGCAACCGAACTCATAGAGTGAAGGCGAGGAAGCTTGAATTCAGGGGCTCCTAAACAAGAGTTTTGACTAGGTAGATTTGCCCTTCTATGCCGTTTTAGGTGAGTTCGGACTCAATCATTGACCGGAGATTGGGACAGAGCAGATGGCATCGTACAGATCTGATTGAGGATATTGCATTAAAAAGGGATACAAAGTAACTTCCGAAGATTGAAAGAGAGGCAATCCCAGTTCGGTACTGGTCTTGTTGCACTTCTTCGAGTTCATGACGGATAGCCAGCTAGGGACTGCTTGCTTGTTAGCGATAAAGCGCATAAAAGAATGCCATTTCTCGATCGAGAAAATAGGCTCAAGTACATTAGTCCGTAACTGCCATTTTGACGAGGTGGATTTTGCATTCTAGTTGACTTCTTTCTGCGGGATACCCTAGTTAGAGCAGTGAAACCTTTAAGGCAAGAGATGCGGGCACTACCCGACTTATTTCGGTATTGCATATAAGTACAAGTTTACCGTGTCGTCCAGGAAGAAGCTACGAGCATTGGAGGGTGTGTTTGGTGTGCTTGGATTTGTCGACGACGATGTCTTCGACCTTTTTGATTGTCGGGATGAGCTGGCTCGTCGGGCGACATGAACGGTTGGTTCCCCGGCCCATTTCGCGCAACCGCATAGTTTTTTCCAACAATTCAAATACTTGAACGGTTTACCGGGCCACTCAAAAGTTTGGCCCTGAGCTCGAAGTCGCTCAAGGCTTGAGTTATAATGTCGCCGTCGTTATGCCCGCTACGCTAGCCGGGCCCCCTGCAACCGATTAATTATGCCGGCAAATTTTTGACAATCGGCGTTAAGCCCCTTCCAGTGGGCTTGAACCGCTTCTTTTCCCCGGTAGTCTTCGAGTTTATTGGTTATCTCGAGCCAAGCTTCAAATATTTTCTTCCAAAATACCCCGGTGGCTTGAAAGTTAGCTACAAATTTAAATTATTTGTCACAATTAGTATATATTTTAATAAAAACTAAATACATTTTTAATAAATACTTAATATTAAAAAGCTTACCGACGTCGGGATCCTTCGAAATGACGATCCAAGCCTTTGCAAGGGCCACCCCCTCCTCCTCGCTCCAATGCTTATATGGATCACGTTGCGCCATCAACTCCCCCGGTTGTTTTTTTTTTTGTGTTTACGGGTCGGCTTTTTGCTTGAACCGGAGGCCTGTGACGTTTGCGTATCCGGTACTGTCACCGGCTCCGACTCCGGTGGTGTAGACCCGAACGCCGGCATTGTGTTTTGGGGGCTGAGATAGTTGGCGTACATGTTTAGGTTCGGGTCGGAAATTTGATACGGATTCATCGGGTTCCATTGTAAGTTCGGTTGGTTCGGTTGGCTCGATTGCGAACCATACGTTTGACCGAAACCAAGGAATTGGTAGTTCGGTTGGTTGGGGTTGTTTCTAGGATTCATTTTGTTAATTTTTTGTAAGAATTTGGGTATGATTTGTGTATAAAATGGATATAAAATGGAGAAGTAGGGTGTATGTGTATATATATATATTGTTTAAATTAAATAATTTTTTTTATATTTGACCGTTTGACAACGGTAAGAATAATAAAATATTATTATTTTTAACACAAACCAGGCGGCAAACTAACCCCGCCCCCGCCCCTTTTCGCCCACATATCGCGGGGGGGGGGGGGGGGGGTTCTCGCCCCTCTTCGCCCCATTTCACCCAATCCAACGCCCCATTACACACAGCCTTAGAGCATTCATTTCTACCTCTATAATTAAAGTAAAAAACATATATCTTTATTTAATTTTTTTTGCTTATCTGAAATATTTATACAATTCTCATGCTATGTCACATAAATTTTAATTATGTATAACAAACTGTTTTTTCTTTCTCACATATTTAAAGAAATCATTTCTTCCAACCATGTTAAATAAAGGTGAATTGAAGTCTAAAAACAAAGATGTTTTTTAACCCACTAACGGACTTTCATTACCAAACCAAAAACATTACGATATGTTTTTACGTTGTATGAGCAGGTTATTAATTTTTAGCTCCTTGCTTATTAGACATATTGTAATGTTTTTGATAATCTGTTCATGCAACGTAAATACATGTTGTAATGTTATTGATTCGGTACTGTAAGTCCGTTATGTTATAAATATCGCAACAAAGTCATTGCAACAAAGTCGTACACAAATTAAAATTATATGTTTGAGAAGTCAACTCCAACCGTTTGAATTACGATATCAATCACTCTGAAAACTTTATACAATTTGAGAAGTAATATGCAACTTATCTATTAATATTTCAAGACACGTATATATTGCAACAAAAGTCAATAATGTATAACAAATTTTATGTTTAAAAAGCAACCTCTGACTTTTTGAATTTCGATTTTGGATTTAGAAATCTCTCAAACAACGGATCGCTACAATCTATGATGAATCGATCAGTTCTTAATAAACCGAAAGAAAAATTGAAAATAAACAGCCAACTACAGCGATCAAGAGAAACAAAACGAGAGATTCTGAATACTTTGAAAAAAACAAGAAAGATTCATGACGGATGAAAACTGTGATTATGATTTTTCGATCTTCAGCCATTCCTGTTCATATAATGACTCACCAACAACCTAGCAACTACCCTGATTCGGCAAGCAATTTCGGGTTATGGTACCCGAACAAATTGGAAGGAAAATGTGGATTTCAAATAAAACCAAAGGATATGTTTTACATTTTAAAAAGTCAAGAACACAAAAAATATTAAGAATCATTATACATTTATGTCTTTTATACTTTGTTCAATAAGACAATGAATATGATTAAGTGCCAACTAGAAGCCTCGACACTATTTTTTTTTTCCCTTAGGCATCGCGGGTTTCCCCCAGTTCTTATGAGACAGACCCAGACCCACTAAGTTCCTGTCCAGCCCAAGGAGTTCGTAGAGACTAGAGACCATAATTCCTAGCTCTTTTTTTGGTCCGGGTTTTAAAATTTCTGGGGTGGTTTACTTTGTCTTGGGCCTTTGGACAATCAGGTTTATTATGAATAGACCCAATTGCCCAAAACCGGTTCCAGGCCCGACCTGGCGGTTCCTACCCGGAACTAGACCCGACCCGACCCTACCCGTGGGTACAGACCGGGTTTTGAGTTTCTCCCCGGAAATGTACCCGGTACCGGAATCGACCTGGACCCGGCGGAACCGGAACCGGAAAAACCCGACCCTATCCTACCTGGTAAACCCGGTCAAATACCAGGAAATGGTTCCTATCTGACCCGGTTTTGACTTTTGTTGACCATACCCGAAACCCGTTCCTACCCAGTTCTGGTTCCTAAAAACACCCGGTTTGGTCACTAGTTTGTGTGTTACGACAAACAAAAAGAAGTATGGACCTTACACTCACGAAGCCAATCGTTTTTCAGGATCATGGGACGTGGGGTTGTTTGATGGGTTTTATGGTCGTGCGGGCGAGTACATCGATGCCATTGGCTGCTGTTTGAAGACTACTGCTTTGGTGGATTGATTTCTTCAAATGTAATTATAGGCTATCATGTTAATTGTTAGAAGTAAACCAAACTAAGGATCGGATCGGTTTCTGGTTTAAGTTGGGTCAACAACGAATCGGGAACTTTGAAGTTTGAAATTTGAATAAATGGCTTTGTTTAAGTCTTGTGTGAAAGTATGATCTTTAAATTATAACTTGCCATTTTGAACTTTATGTTGATTTTACAAACACAGTTAAAATATAACACAGTTTGAAAATATGATCCTTTCATGTATCCAAGTTCTTGACCACGTTTACTGGGTTTGTTCTCTATATAATTGATAAATTCTTTGGCATGTTGGTAACCTTAAACATATTTTGTAACACACGTTAAATTTCGGGTCAAATTTGAATACCTATGAGAGACCTAAATGTAATTAAGCCAAAAGTTTCAAATCTGGGGTAAAAACAGGGTGTGTATTACTATTAAATAAACGAACCTTATGCTGAGCGATTCATGAATAGTACGCTACGTTCGCGTAAATCATTTCTCGAAATCTCAAATTAAAAAACTTCGCCCACCGTGGGGCTCGAACCCACGACCACAAGGTTAAGAGCCTTGCGCTCTACCAACTGAGCTAGACGGGCTGTATATTCCTTGTTACAGAAAAAAGATATCTATTCTTGACCGTAGTAACAAGTTTGCCTACACTATCCATATTTAGGAGTTTAGTTTTGGAGGGAGAGATGGGATGGTTGACGATGCTTGAATTAACAGTTGTTATTATAGCTTTAATATTTGGATTAGCTTTAGCAGTTGCTATTGTTATAGAAACACATTCAAAAGAAGATCTAATCACAAGTAATGTTATTGTCTTTTAAAACCCTATTGTCGTTACTCTGATATTATGTTTTAATTTCGTGTTTATTTGTTGTATGTTCTTTTCACAGTCATCTGAAGCTCACCCGATCTTTGAATATCCAAATTCTTTAAAACATAATAATTGTGGTTTTGATTGTACTTGATCGTTTGATTTAGGGGTGTTTAGTATTCGAGTCGGACTCGAAAAACTCTTAAGTTTGAATTGAATACGAATTTTTGATTTTCGAGTCGATGTTCGAGTTCAAGTTATGCATTTTATTTTGTGTTATACACACACACACACATAATTACATATCTACACAAACACTGCATGTATATACATATAGAGACTTAGAGAGAGAAGCACAATTAAAAAAGAGTTTCTAATAAGACTTCAAATTTTGACATTTAATATTCAACCCAAGAAACGATTACCCTATATCAATAAACGTGTAAAATTCGGTTATAAGTTTCTGTATATGATTTCTAGTTCTTAGTTTGTCTCTTTGTTTAGTTGTTTGTTTTTTGATTTTGATTTCTAGAGCGGTTTGTCAACTATGGGTGTTCAGTGTTTAAATAAGGACTCGAAATTCAACTCGAAAAACTAGTTCATGATGGCTGGTTTTCAGAATACAATCACTAAAGTCTTGATTCAAACGTTAGTCATGTAGTCACTTTAACTAGACCCGGTGTTTTGTATTTGAAGAAATCTCATGGAAAACTGTATACAAGGAGACTATTTGGTCTTGGAGACACTGAGTGATATAGTTATACTAATGTGCTAATCTATTCTGCCTGTGTTAAACTTTTGGCTTTGAACTTGTGTTTCTGCCTCTTTCACTCTTTGAATGTCTTCACAGAGATCTAATTACTTTAAGGTATAAAGTCTAAATTTATATTTGAACGAATTTTTTAAATTCAGATTTATATTTAAATCTGATTATAAAGATGTGTATTAAACAAGTTTTTATGTATTTTTTATATATTTTTTTATTATATTTTTTTACCAAAAGGGTGTAGTTGGAAAAAGTATTTACCAACTTGGTGTAGTTGGAAGATTTCATAGTTTGTGGAAGTAAACACAAAAGAAAGACTCAAACTAGCAAATACAAATCATCTAAATTTTCAAAAGTCTTATGCATGAAGTACACATGGTATGATTCACAATTCAAAAGGAACAAAAGTGCTAAACAAGTAAAACATATGTTGACTAAAAACAAACTCATGATACAAATCTAGCCAATAAATCCGAGCCATTGAAAACGACACACAACCCATGTTCGTACTCGCTTACAGAAATGGGGGCAGTATTACCCATCGACGAGGGTACTTCGGTCTTCTTTCCTTCCCATCGAATAGCTGCCACAACAGAAACACCATAACATGTATCAGAGCCAGTATTTATAATTAAACCAAATTTGACTAGTTTAAATTAAAACACAACTAAAAAGGTCAAGAAAATTACCCTTCTGAGCCGCCGATGTTTAGCCAACGCCCAGTTAGTCATAATGGAAGCAGCAACCACAAGAAACACATAACCCGCAACAGTTTGTGTTGCAATATTAAACCCCAACCACTGATAAATCTCGGTAGTGTAATTCGCACACGTCACAATATTAAACAAAAACCCACGTGGAATCTGGTATCCTTCATTCCCACTCGGGCTCCTAAGATTCCTTAGTATGATGTGGCAATACAAGTTTGCAACTTGCATAACCAACCCGAACCCAAATCCAACTTTCATTTGAAGATCACTTACAGGCGTGTAAAACGGATGATTAACATAATAAGCAATGTAACACCCGAAAGTCCAATAATAAGCACAGTTTCTAAACACATTTGAAAGTGGTGAAGTTGCGTGACTGAACCGGTGCACGAAAAACGTCTCCATGATCCGCTTGAAGTAGTGTAAAGACCAATAATATAGCGCGTATGTTTGAACCGGATGGATGACCCGTTCACCTTTGTACCCGAAAAATTGGTACACCACTGGGTAGTAGTAGAAGACGGGGTAGAGGATTAATGGGCCCAAGTACTCGAAAAAGAAAAGTGTGCGATATGAAACTTGCGGGCCCAAATCCTTGAACACTACGGTTATGGTGTCATTATTTCCATTCGTGTAGTCTTTAAGGCTTTTTTTGGATTGAAGAACAACGGGCTTCTTTGAGCCCAGTTCTAGGGGCAGGGTCAGACGTTGTCGAGAAGGATAGTATTTCTTGACTGTTTAAAAAAATACGCGTAAGAAAATATACGTTTTGACTATATAAAAGTCCTTAAACAAATACATGAAATGAGTACTGCTTAATAATTATCAGGGGAGGCTCGGAGGGTGTGCAAGCCGCACCATCGGCCATGGCACAAACTTTTTTTATACACGTTACATATATATGTTTTTTGGTGTTAAAAATAAGGTTATTTGCAAAATTTTATGAGATAATTAAATGTTCAAAATGGTTTCTGTTTATAATAAATCGATTGATAAAAGTTTTATCCATGTACGTTAGCAAATAAAAATTTTTCGTTAAGGCCTACGGGCCTTTTATTTTGGCTCGGCCGAGGTATTTAAATTCTCGGAGACGGCCCTGATAATTATGAACGAAAGGAACCACTTTTGGCCTTTGTCCTCTACAATCCATTGACATATGATTCAACGGCTTAAAGGTGATTCATTTGGTTCCCAACTATCTACTAATTATCAATTCTATCTTTCCTTAATATGTTTTGTGTACAAACTTTATAAACTTAACAATATCTATATTATTATTGGTGTTCGTAGATCTGTGCAATGAACAGTAAACCATTTTTATATTTTTTAAATTGACCACAAATGTTTTGTTTTTTACAGTTATGGCCACAAAGATTTTTTAAGAACTAAAATTAGTAAAGCTTTCGTTTTTATAAATAGACCACACATTTTTTGTACTTTAAAGTTTAGCCACAAGGTTTTTAATTTTTTATTATTGATTTTATAAAAATAACTAAATACACAGGTTTGTTCACCCGTATTCGTTTTTATGGTTTTCGATCGATAACTGAATTCCCTCGATTGTATTAGATCCATAATGGGTCAATCGTGTATAATTTGGATTGTATTTGATAAAGTTAATGAGTAAAACTTACTTTGGTTATGAATTGCTTCCTGCAAATCAGCAACAGTAGCCTGGAAAGTCCATAGTAAATACTAAATATCAAAACCTTAAAATAATATAATACAGAGTAATTGAAATGAAATTGAACTTACAGAGTTGTCGAGAACAAGGCCACCGTTGATTAATTCTCTGCCGCTCCGGGTAGTAACAGTAACGGTGATCTTCATGTTTCGGATAATGGTTGAGATCTGGTTGGAGCGGTTAATGGGTATTATTAATAAGGTCTTGTTGTATGTATAGGTGATCTGATGGAAGAATTAATTAAGGGTGCAAAGTGTGATTTCATGAATTTTAAAGGCGTCAGCGTATGAGTATCTGGGTTTTAGGTTTTAGGGTGAGGTGTTTACGGTTCGGTTTTCATGATTTTGGGGTTAAATTGTGAAACAAACAATTAGTAACGGCTTTTAATTCTTGTAACCAAAACTAAACCGTTAAACTCTTAAATTGAACCATGTCAAACTGTAAGTTACTGTTTGATTCTGGTTTAGTTTCATGCTTAGGACCTGTTGGGTTGTGAATAATTTGCAAAAGTTTAAGATATTATCATATTAAAATACAATTTTCCCACTGTCACGTTAAACACAAGTTGTCGAGAAATATGAAAACACATCAAGATAACTATAACTAAATTCATCAAGATAACTAGTTTTCAAAATAATTAGTGACATAGTAGGCGAAAATAGATCAATATAAATTAATATATTTGTTGCATTACCTGTTTATATATTTGACACAATTATTATATATAATAAAAGAGAAGTTTGGCGACGTAATCATGTGGTTGGTCGACCTTTTTTTTTGCTTTTTATGTGTTTTTGTTTTGAATTTGCGTCAGTATGTTGTCATAAAACGTGAGTTTTATTTAATGTTAACACTGTCAAATGATTCTGGCTGAATTTGTATCAACTCGTGGTCGCAATGCGGTTCTTTCAATGCGATTTTTTTTGTATGTCGTATTATGGGGGAATTCGCGTTAGTTCGTAGCCGCAACACGCGTATATTTTTGGTGTTCACAGCCTTTTTTTGTTTAAATATGTTAATTTGTTGTATTTTGGGTTTTGGACGAATTAACTTATTACTTTAATTTCGATGTCGTAATCTGATACCCGACCGAACACGTGTCAGTTAACCACCACAATGCGTGGTTTTCTTTGTATGATTTAGTGTAGACAACGTTGATTCCGACCAAATTCACGTCAGTTTGCGAATGCAGCACGCGATCTTTTTACCGGGGTTTTTTTGTCTGTTGATTTCGGAATAAACGAATTCGTATTAATTCGCAACTGCAACGTGCTTATTTTTTTGTTTGCCGCATTTTTTATATCATAAATTTATTAAATTGTTGTATATTTAGGTGTGGATGATTTTATGTTTTGCTTTAATACGTGGTTTTGTAATGTTAATTTGTTGTATTTGGGTCTTAACAAAGTTTTTTTTAGTTTCCACTTTCGTAGCCTGACACCGATCGAATTCATCTAAACTCGCATTCGCACCACACAGTTTGATAAGTTGTACAACTGTTAATAACATCAACCTGGCGCAACGCGCCGGGAATCTACCTAGTTATTGGTATACATAATATAATTTATACGACCCGGTTTTATACGGTTGGCTTTTTATAGAAATCGTAAACCCAATCATTCACTACAATTTGAAAATGTTGAAACCGACTGACTGAAACTTGAAAAAAACAACCGTGAAACCAAATCAATGACCAGTTTGACGGTTTCGAACCAAACCGTAAACACCCCTAGTTTCTGTTGCAAGTTACAAATGACATACAAGTGATGCTTAAGGCTTGATATTTTATGGTCTCAGTTTGAAAAATGGTGGGTTTCTTGTTTGCAGCAACGTCAAATTATCAATATAGACGGTTGACTTCATTCTCGAGAAAATTTACACAGATATTGGGTGAGGTGGTTGCAAACGCTAATAAATGAAAAAAAATAAGTGAAGTGTGGGGTTTGAAGTAGGCACGTGGGGTCGTAGGCGGTAGGCCGGTAGCTGTATCTATGGACTATGGTAGCTTGATTTGGTTGATTTTCATACATAGGATATCATAGGACTATGGTAGTTTTATACTTTAGAAAGATGTGATAAAAGGAAAATCACGAAATACTCATATGTTGTAACAAATTGTGGATTTGTATAATTGTTTGTCGCATTGAATTGCATTACGATACGATCCTGGATTCTTGAATAACAAGCCCATCGGCCCAAGATGACGCTACCTAGTTGTGCTTGTGCAGGCTCAAAATCAATGGCCCAAACAATCCGTTTGTTCATCACTTCGGGAGTGTTTGGGATTGCTTATTTTCACTAACTTATAAACTTATTGAAAAGTAATAAGGTGTTTGGAATTGCTTATATTGCGAGAGGAAAAGTTCCATAAGTTACACTTTTGTAACTTATTAACTTAATGAAAAATTATAAGGAGGCAAAATAAGGAATCCCAAACACCCTCCAACTAGGGCTATAAACGAACCGAACGAACACGAACAAGGTCTTGTTCGTGTTCGTTTGTTAAGGAAATAATGTGTTCACGAACGGTTCACGAGCACTTACCGAACGAGATTTTATGTTCGTGTTCGTTCATTAAGGAAATAAATGTGTTCACGAACGGTTCACGAACACAAGCGAACACAAATAAAATCAACAGAGCCTAGAGATTGAGAACGACGTATTAATCAATGTGAATAATGAAAGTCTGTAAACAAATCGAACATAAATGAATATAGATGCACAAATGTAAGTGAACACAACAAACATAAACGAACAACACTTCAATGAACACAAATAAAAAAAATATAAATCCTTTAATTAGATAACTCATCCAGATAATAATTAATTATTTTATATTAATACATAAACAAACGTTCATAAACATAAATGAATGAACGGAACATGTGTTCATGTTCGTTCGTTTAATTAAACGAACACAAATTTTTTGTCGGTGTTCGTTCGTTTAATAAATAAACGAACATAAACGAACTTCCCGTCGAACGTTTCACAAACAGTTCACCGAACGTTTGGTTCGTTTACAACCCTACCTCCAACTATGATTTGCAACCTTCTTAAGATATATCAGGATAGAGAAACAATCATTTGCTTTTCTTATTTTTAGTCATTTTGATTTCTTAAAGCTTTAAGAATTAAGTACCTTTGGCACCCATGTTGTTAACAGACGGATGTATTTTGCAACCTCACTATCGAATTTAAGTCACATGCAACTCTTACGTTGTTGATGTGATGCACTTTGAGCCTAACCGACTAAGGAGCTGTTTGTTTACATCTGAATGGAACCATTCAGATGTAAACATCTGATTCATTCAGACTCAGACTGTTTGGTTCCAAACAATAAAACATCTGAATGGTTAAAATTATGTATGAATCATTCAGACTTATTGTTGTTGCCGAATGGGACAAAGGTTCATTCAGATCTGAATGAACCAAACAACCCCTATCTCTGTTAGCTTCTGTCAAGTAAATGTGAGTCTAGGGGCAAAATCATCTTTTCACACATAAGCTTAGTTTCAACTAATAAAACTTCACTGCTTGTGTCACCTAAGTGATCATTTTATATTTTATACTACACATTCTATAAACAAGAGTAAGAGTTGAAATTGGAACTTGTCAATGTTCATTGCACGAAAATTATACAACCAATATTAAAATTATATATAATAAATAATTATTTAATTATGCTTTTGTCCCCAATTATTCCTAGTATTATATACATAGTCAATCATTTTTTAAAGTAATCACATGGGATCGCAGTTGCCATTTTCTTTCATCTTCAGATTCTTGTTCATAAGTTTATTACAAATTTACATATCATGTCTGACCTTGAAGAATTAGCCCACCTAAAGATCCCACTTGATCACATCATTTCAGCCACTGACAACTTCGGTCCACAAAATTTCATCGGTCGTGGAGGGTTTGGGAGTGTGTACAAAGGTCAACTCCCTCGGACTCATCATTCCAGTGAGCCAGGTACCACCGTGGCTGTAAAGAGGTTAGATGTGAAAAGCGGTCAAGGTGATCGTGAATTCTTTATGGAGATCGTTATGCTTGCTAGTTACGAACATGACAACCTTGTTTCTCTCATTGGATTCGTTGACGAAGGTCACGAAAAAATTCTTGTTTACAAGTTTGAAGAAAATGGAAGCCTGGACAAACATCTGGACTCCACACAGCTCACGTGGGAGCAACGTCTTCAAATATGTCTTGGTGCGGCTCGTGGACTTGAGTTCCTTCACAGCAGTGTGGGTATGGGACATCGCGTGCTACATCGTGATGTAAAAAGTTCTAACATATTGTTAGATGCTAACTGGAAAGCTAAGATTTCAGATTTTGGATTGTCCAAAATAGGTCTAAAAAATCAGCCATATACTTTTCTATACACATTGGCTTGTGGCACACATGGTTATGTGGATCCGCTATATGCAAGTACTCAAGTGTTAACAAAAGAATCTGATGTGTATTCTTTTGGCGTTGTACTATTTGAAGTATTGTGTGGGAGGCTCGCGATAATTGGGAATTATGATGGCAAGCATATGCCTCTCTCTAGATTGGTTAATATTTATTACGGAAAGGGAAAGTTAAACGACATCATCTTCCCCAGTCTCGTTGAGCAAATGAAGCCAGACTCGTTAGAAGTATTCTCTAAAATTGCTTTCAAATGCCTGAATGAAAATCGAAAGGGGCGACCAACAATGAGATCTGTTGTTGAAGAACTAGAAAGCGCATTGGAACATCAACTTGTAAGTTATTACTTTTTTGAACTTAAATAGATTTTATTATATATGTTAT
Source organism: Bidens hawaiensis (assembly GCF_021521415.1). Taxonomy (NCBI): domain Eukaryota; kingdom Viridiplantae; phylum Streptophyta; class Magnoliopsida; order Asterales; family Asteraceae; genus Bidens; species Bidens hawaiensis. Next base: position 384,712 of record NW_027493212.1, read on the forward strand.
TTTTTTTATTCAAACTGATCAAACTTAAACTCACACACTTTGTGCTATATGATACCAGGGTAAACAAATTACTGAGCCAGAAATTCAAACCGTAAGCTATCGATAACCTTAATTGTCTTGTAATTAGACTGTAATATTAGTTCTTCGTATTTAAAGGCAAGCTAACTTTTTATTTGGGGCGTCAACTCACACGCTCTCTAACTCTACTATAAAATTACACCCTTATTGACATTCAAGGAACTTGAACCTTCACAATTTGAAAAGACGAAACATGATATCCGACACCTTGGTATTGTTATGCCAAAGGGACTCCGGTGTATGTGAACTAATAATCGCCAAGTTTGTGTTATTTGATGCGTGCTAGGGTAGACGAACCAAGTTATGGGGATCAAAGACGGGTGGAACTCCATTTTTATTCCAGCTCGAGACCAATCAAAAGTTGAGGAAGATAACCATATATCATAACATTTGGATTCATTCACTCATTTTTACTGCTGAAGATTCCAATGGTTTGTTGCTCTCTAAACGATATGGTACCGGCGGCACCCCTGACCCCTACACCGGACTCATCAACGCTCAAGTGTTTGAGGTGAACAACTCTTATCTGTTGGTAATTCTAGTGACATCTAATCATTTTGATTATAGTCACACATGTTAAGTATATATATTTATTTCCCCATTCGGACTTTTGACTTTATCTACTATAGTTTTTGTGATTGTTCATAGCATTTTAAAAATCCTATTTAATATATGCATCGGTTTATATATATATTTACTTAACGAAATATCATGACATGTCCAATTACAACACCGCACATTATTTGAAGTAGGTTTTAATGATTATTGGTCTTCACAGATTGAACTTGATGCTGATGAAGAAATAATCGGATTGTCCGGAAGTGTCGGAGAATATAACCATACCTATGAATTAGTCACATCGTTGTGTTTTGTGACAAACAAGGGTAAGTATGGTCCTTTCAATCACGAGGCCAGTAATCGTTTTTCAGGATCATGGGGCACAGGTTTGTTTAATGGGTTTTATGGTCGTAGCGGTCGGTACATTGATGCCGTGGGTTGTTGTTTGAAGACTACTGTTTTGGATGTCGGACCTTCACGGCGAGGGGGTTGCTGGTTGATGTAGTATATGTCAAGCACAACCAAAATACATTAAAAAAAACGTAGTTTATTGAATATAATAGAAGATTATATGTCTTACAAGTTCCTTTATATGTTTTCAAGCATAAACGTTCTTCTTTTTACTTGTGTCTAGTCTTTTTTGCGATTAGAAATCGTACTTACAAGAAATTTGAATGGATGTTTGAAAACACCTAAATACATCTACATTAGTAAGACCATCCGTAGTGGAGCGTTTTTGAGGAAAAAACGCATCCAAAACGCCTGAATCACCCCTCCCCCCCCCCCCCCCCCCCCCCCCCCCAAACCAGCGTTTTGGAGCCCCAAAATGTCTCCCAGCGTTATGGAGAAAATGTTGAATTTGGATGGAGAAAGGGTCAAGAAGAAGGAGAAGCCAATGGAGAAGAAGGAGGCCCCCCCCTCACTACGGATGGTCTAATCCTTTATGAATGTATTGCCTTATGGTCTAATGGGAAAGGGCCCCACTTAGAAAGCAGCCAACTAATATAATTTTCTTTAGATTATTAATTGTGTTTGTTTACTTGAAATATGTAGTACACGGGTAACTAATTAAAATTAAATATTTAATAAATAATTAAAATACAAATTTAACGATATGCATATCCTACCTAAACTATTAATACAAAGTCATCACACATTTACAAAATTGTAAATACAAACAATAATTTTATAGTTAGTTTGATATTATTTTAAGACTGCATGATTTCTTTGAAAAACAAAACAATAAACAAAAAAAAACCTACATGGTTCTTAGCTACATTGTTGCTTCATTATAAAAATAATTAGGCAGATAAGGAAACCGATCCATGCTATGAATCCGTCAATACGTGAAATACCTTTCAGCATGTGTGAGCCATTTATTTGGATATACACCAGTAAATCGGGGCAAAAATGGTGTCAGATCATGCACACCTAATCAGTGAGAGAATTGCACCTCATCTGGTAATTTGCTTAACTCAATTTGGAGTGGAATTTGGAATTGAGACATACGCTAGATCTCCTCGAGCGTAGCTTGGCGTTCCATCCAAGTGATTGATCATTTAATTTGCAGATAATCATCCAAAGACCAAAGACATGCGTGCTAACGATAAATGAAAACGCACCAGTGTTATTAGATGAGTAAGGATAACATGGATTTATAAGCAGGGACAATATTCTTTTATATCGATCAAATCACGACCTATTCAAATTACGTACATTGATCATTTTATTTAAATCAACTTTTATAATTCATACCAAAACAATAACGGGGAAGGTTAACGTACAAATGAAATTAACGTGCTAAACGTGATAATCAAGTAGAGTAATTACATATGCAAAACCTGATTATTACTTGATTATCACGTTTAGCACGTTAATTTCATTTGTATTTGATTCAAACCCAACAATATTGCAAAACCTGACATGAGAAGCTTTAAATTCCGAGTTCATCTTTTGAGACTTAAGGGGGGTAACGGTAACCTCACACATCATTGAAGTCATCCGTCATGATCCACACCCTAGAAAGAGACCTCCTAACCTACAATAATACACAATTAAATATATAATTATTATAGTACATAGTTGATAAATATATTTGTTGTCAAATACAAGTAAAAGTCATATATATATTCATATAAATTAATTAAAGATACCTGTAAATGGAGGGAATCGATCAAAGAACTTCCCGGAAATTTACAAACATTTTTTTTTATTAAATGTTAGGTTATAAGTTGCGTAATAAATGGGCCAATTAGCCTATATAAATTAATTAGTCTCATCGACCATTCATAACACCAAAACATAACAATATGTCAAGTGCTAGAAACCACGAAGTGATCAGATCACGCTCTCGAGGAGTAGTCGTCCCCGCAAACCAAAACACTCGTCTTGTTGTATCACACCACACACGTGTAAGTGGAACTCCAGATCTTCAAGCGTTCGGCCAGCTTGCGCGTAGACTGGCCCCGTATTGTGGTGTGGTGATCACAAATACGGATACAATCGGGCACAACTTCCTCCGAAGAGAAACCAGACTGGTTTTTAACCCGGCACCCCGTGGCAATAGTGTTCATGATCCACATAGATACCACCACAATCACCACCACCATGGGCAGCCACAGAACCAATCCCATGGCAATAATAATCATCCGCACAGGATCCACCACAATAGCCACAACGGGAGGTCACAGGAAACCCGTGGCAATAATATTCATGCACATGGAAACCACCATAGTCTCCAGCACCACGGCCAGTCACAGAACCATCGCCGCCACCACTGATGTCCATGGTAGGATAAGTGGTTTATGGAGCCTCCGCAACTCGATACTCATTCGAATAACTAATGTGCGTTTACGTACTAGCCATACTTTTTTTTTTCTCTTTTGTTAATTGTGTGATTGGAATTTCGAGTGGTTGTATTTGTGTTTCAGGTGATGTAATTTGTAAAGAAAATAATAACTCTATAAATGTACGTGATTGTTCCCATATATATATGTATGATTTATGTGTTGATGTTTCACAATGAGTGAGTTGGAATTACTTTTTGTCTTGTTTTCTCTCTTGTTGTTTTGTTTATAACATGTTATTAGCACAAGTTTATTCATATTTAACTATTCGTATGATTCTTGTGATGAATGTTGGTGACTTTAGTATTATAAGGTTACTTTAGGCAATCGCGGTTTAATTGTAGACCAAATATGAAATTATAATAAATATTTATGTGTAAGGAGGAGATGTGGACTACATATTCATCTCAAGCATTCCCAGCCCGTTCCCCGTCCCTAACATCCCCATCTTTATATCAACTTCCTTTTTAATTTTAAATTTGGGTGTTATAGAGTTTATTTTGCTTAGTGTTTTAAATTTTTACAGTCTTTAATACTTTTGGAACAAATTCTCTACAATTGAGCAACCTAAAACGAATATAAACATATATAATAGATGCAATACATGTATAATGAGCAGCCGAACATGAAAAAATTAATGGAACATAATATTATGAAAGAATTCATTTTGCTAACCCGTTGGAGTGTTGGGCTAGAGAAGTGCGAAAAACTTAGGTTATAGGTACTATTTCTTTACAAGTGTATAGCAATCCAACCAATCTTGATGGTTACATGTTAGATGATATCAAAATCAAGGAATAATAGGATCTTCAAAAATAAACATATGTCGATGGATATGTTGGTTAACAACATCAAAGCACCCTCGTTCCTATGATTCAAGCATAGCAACAAAAGATCGGGCTTGGAATGAGAGAATTGAGAATATTCCTTTATAGATGGTCTCTTGTTTACGTGGTTTAATTAATTTGTTATTTTATAATATTGGTAATTAAAAAAATTAAAGTATTACCTAATAATTGAATTTGCAAAGTCAGAACAAATTTGCTTAACGAATTAAGGAAGTTTGGCGGAGGGCTGGGCTTTCTAAAACAGTGCCAAATGTTTCGGGTTGTAAGTATTCCCATCAAGCTTGTTTTTTTTCCATCCAGTCCCGAATGCATTGGCCATGTGTTTAAGTTTTGAGATGTTAATAAATACGGAAGACAAAGGTTACTTTTATGGTATTAGATATATGTTTATTGAGTTTTAATAATCTCTATTAAATGATATTGGCTGATAATAATCCATATTCATTTTATCGCCACCAGCGATCCCAAATTTAATAAAGTTGGCCCCCAATGGTCCCCCGTTAAAAAGGACTTAACGCCGTTATACTTTTTTCCGATTTTCAAACTAATGTTTTAGGGCTTTTGATCAGAATGAGAATAGAAGTTGACTAATGTAAACATAGTTCGAAACGGTGCTCCAAAACGACGAAATAATGTTTCAATTTAAGTGTTCGAACTTACAATTAGCAAAAATCAAGCCGTTTGAATCACCGTTTCGAACTAAGTTTTACATCAATCGATTCGTATCCTCCTTCCGATTAGAAGCCCTAAAACAATAGTTTAAACTCGGAAAAAAGTATAACACCGTTAAGTCTTTTTTAACGGGAGACCACTGGGGGTCAACTTTTCTAAATTTGAAACCCATAGTGGCAATCTAATAAATATGGATTAGTATCGGCCGATACTGTTCAATAAAGATTATTAAAATCCAATAAACCTTAAATATATCATTAGAAAAAATATGATAAAGATTTAGACAATGTATATTGGATGATCAAGCCTTTATGGATACGTTATACGGCATGCGACGTTACATCACGACATTTTGCAACAAAATAGTGTCGTGGATAGAGCAATTCCAATCATTACCTCAATATTTATTATTTTCATTAAAAATAAAATAATTAAAGCCAACCCATCAATTATTGATCAGCTTCTACCCATCATCTGGCGCTCCCACTTCCATTCAAGGCGCTTGAGGGCAGTGTTTCCTAACACTTTGGGGGCATTTTAGATGGGTATGATGCCAATTACGCATGATATTATAGTGAAACGTATTTTTAATCAGAAAAAATTAGTAGACTTACTCGAAAATTCCTAGAAAGCCATAATTTTTTAGTGTTTTAATAAAAAAATAAATATTTTAATCATGAAACGAAGTAGTGCGTTCTAAAATTCATATTGTTAGATTCCAATTCCAAAATACACGTCTTCAAAATGCTCTTTTGATTTTAATAATACCGAGACTTTAAGATTTCATGGATCAAATTACGTGGTAGTTTTTTATGACATATTCCCTTGTTTTTTTTGGTGTATATTAGACCGAGCATAGTGCAGTGTTTTGAAGCCAAAACGCAGGGGAATACCGTCCCTCTTGTAAGGCCCCGTCTCGGTAGCCCTACTTTAGCGTCGGATTTACTCATAAACACAGTTCTACAAATCAGAGTTTATTAAAACTTTCGCGGAATATAAAACATCAACCATTTGTTACAAAATATTTAATCTTTATTTTAAAACCATAACATAAAACATCATATTTAAAACATCATTTCTTCTATCTTCAGATGCCAGCCGTTCAATCCATGCCACGTGTCATCCTCATGCTATCTCGATGAACATGTATACCTGCGTGCATACTAAAAGTCAGCTACGCTGAGTGAGTTCTAGTTAATCAGGCGACACACAATACACACGTATATCATACATACATACATACCCGAAGATACATATCCATACTTAGTCAATTACCCTACTACCATACATACCTACATATCTACAATCACTAACCTCAGACTACCGAGAGTATGTTCATAGTCCGCCGTCTATACCTGTACTCAAGGTCGTGAACACGTAAAAGGTCCGCAGTCCTTACCTATGTTCACAAGTTTTGGTACGTGCAAGGTCTGCAGTCCTTCCCTGTACCATCCTATTATAACAACACGTACAAGGTTCTCAGTCCTTCTCTATGTTGCAACCTAAACCATAGCACGTACGAGGTCCACAGTCCTCCCCTGTGCTACCACAACACAAATATAGCACGTATAAGGTCCACAGTCCTTTCCTGTGCTGACGCCTATCTACAATACGTATAAGGTCTGCAGTCCTTATCTACGTTGACTTCCATTCCTACAACACGTATAAGACCCACTGTCCCTATCTACGTTGACATCTATCATCTATATCACGTATAAGGCCCACAGTCCTTAACTACGCCATTACCTGCCAAGTCGATGTCCAACAGAAGTTAGAGGGATTTGCCATCCTAACTTACTACGTCAAACGTAGAACTCACGTACCATTTCTGTACCTGCATACACTTACTTCGCATATACAATAAACACATCATAGCATAAGAACACTCTAGGCGTTCCTCACATCATTCAATTAACAATCATGCTCCTTGTCGGTACGTGCAATATTCGAAGATCGTTCACGCCCCGACACGTATTCATTTATAACGATCATACATCATCCATATATAACATTCGTATCTTCATTTACAACCTGACTGTCACACCCCACTTTAGGGCCTAGGCGTGTGACCACAAGTTGGTACCTGTTTTGTAAATAAATCAGAGTTGCGGGTTTGTTTTAACGGAAGTCTTTAAAAAAATATTATTATATTGAAAAATTATTAAAATCTCGGGTTTAATTACCCGTTTGATATTTCAATTACATTTCTTTGGAAAACATAACTCTTTTATAATATTTCCAAATAAAATATCTGAGTCACCAGATAGCATCTAATGACAATAACTCCAATCTTCTATTCCTTCTTGCTTGTCTATTCTAACCTTTCTTGTTTCCCTGTAACATGGGTGGGAGAATACGTCAGCACAAAGCTCGTGAATAACGCTGACTCTAAAATATCTTTTCAATACCTTTGTGAAACCAACAATAATACCTTTGTGACTACTCGTTAGGCTCCCAACTAAATTGGGATCAAATTACCTAAGTACCTTGTACAATTAATTATATACACAATATCATTTCTCTGAACAGTCCCGTAGACCTTCAGAGGCATGTTGATGATATGCATGGCCTCGGGGAAATGCCGAGTCACCATGTATGTTTGGATCCAGACACATGTATACTCTTAATCAGAGTGTCCGTTTCTTATTATTGTACACAAAGTTTTTAAGGATTCGTAAATCCTATGCAAACATTCTGACTCATTATAAAAGGTTTGGGGCGTATTCACCTTTTCAGTTTATAATCAGTTTCTGATACTGATTCCTGTTTTCTGTTCTCTTCTTCTTGTTTTGTTACCTCGGACCTATAGTACAAGAATAACATTTATATAATAACTAGATCAACGATCTAGCTTTAGACCTTTAGTCTATTTTGGTATAACTTCAACCTTGATAAAATCATTTGTTTATAAAACATTTAGACCTTTAGTCCTCTTCTTTATTTTATCGATTATATGCTACGTTTCTTTTTCAGGAAGAAACGTCTATACTGAGTTTCTTCTTCAAGAAGAAATTTTAATTTCATAATTACAATCTCTTGTATTATATTTCTTAGTCATAAAAAAATACTATTTTGACTATAACCTTTGCTTAAGAAAAGTTATTTTATTCTTAATCGTAATCAAGGTTCGGGCTATACCCTCGACTATGGTTTAAGCCATTTATTATAATATAATAATAACTTAGGCAGAACCCCTTACCTCGCACGGGTATTCGGAGTTAGATTTCCTAAGTTTATACGGGCAGCACTTCTACTCTATCTACACGTTTCTCGGGGTGTTCTTGATCCACCTTCCTTGGCACGCAAATAGAGGCAATGTTCGGTCGCCGGGTCGTGAACGTACTTCGAGACGGAATGTCGGGTTACTTTCGGGTGGCACGAAATTCGAGGAAAACGCCGGGTTTATGGTACGGATTACGATGTGTTATTTGTCGGGTCGGTGGCACGCAAAACGATGTTCGGCACGCAAACCAAGGTAGAGAGAGAAAGTTGTTTTAGAGAGAGAGTGGAGTGTGTGTGTGAGAAATGTCGTGAGCCTCCCTATTTATAGCCAAAATTGGATCCTATTGCGATACGCGATAGGCTCCTTTCTCATGTTCATCGCGTATCGCGATGACACATGTCATCAGGCGTTGCCACGTGTCGCCACGTGGCCTAACACGTCTGCCACGTGGTCTGCCACGTGTCCTGTCATGCTGACACGTGTCACCAGAGTGTGACACGTGTTGATGCGTCATCACGGCCCATCGCGATACGCGATGGCCGTCTTCTTGGACTCATCGCGTAGCGCGATGGGTTCCTGAATATTATTTTTCACTTTTAGCCCCTCGTCTTTGATAGCTTGTAATTTCTAGGCTAATTCTCGTTGTCCAAAAATACTAAGGTGGCTCTTGGCGATGCGAGCGTGCGAAGTGCGCCCTCAAAGCGCCCAACGCCCGTCGCCCGTCGCCATCGTCCTCGTCCTCGTCCTCGCCCGAGCCCGTGCGCGTGCGCGTCGGGTGTTACGCACCCTCCGCTAGGACCACTTGGTGTATGATATTCATAAAAGAATATAACTGTGGAAATTCTATCTCTTATAAAGAGCTTCCATTTCTTTACCACTTCCAATGTGGGATGAATTCCATTTTCCTTATTTATACCTTGGTGTAAGGCTTCCACTTTCTCACATCTTTCCATGTGGGATGAAATTTCTTTCATGTAAGTAAACTTAACTTAGGAAATATTTTTATTTCCTTATTTTTCTTATATTTCCTTATTTAATATTTTCTCATTACTTATCTTTGAGATTATTTTTGATCCCTCAACTTTCCTAAGTTGTCAAATTTGGATCAAAATTTTGGGGATGTTACACTGATAGTACGCGCAATATCCGAAGATCGTTCGCATACCGACAGTCAATCATTCATATCTATCACATATATTATATACGGCATACACTTACCACTTAAGGTAAGTGTATTAACTAAACACATCGAGTATGCACACAGCCCCAAAAACATAACAAGAAGTGGGGCTAGAAACTCACCTGAACCCGGTTACTTCTTCAGTTAATGGTTACTTCTTCCTTGAGTAGTGCACGACTAATTGTATAACAATTACACGTATCAATTAACTATCACTACCCATATCGTCTTTCTAGTTCAATTATTACCCACAACGAACGGGGGTCCGGGGGCAGCGCCCCTGGCAGCGGGGTTCTAGGGGCGGCAGCCCCTAGCGGGGTCCAAGGGGCAGAGCCCCTGGCTGGGGTTAAGCTGCCTTAACACATTTTTCACTAGAATTTTAAGTTATTTCTCAGCGAGCTTAACTTTTGGCGAACTTAATATTAAGCGAATTTAACATTAAGCGAACTTATTATCTTAGCGAACTTATCATTTAAGCGAACTTAATCTCCAGCGAATTTAAGCATACAGTGAACTTAGCTCAGGCGAAGTTAGCATTGAATGAACTTATCACCAGGCGATGTTATAGCTTGGAAAACTTACTTAGCGAACTTGGCTTAACGAACTTGGCTTGACGAACTTGTGCAGCGAGCTTAGCTGCATGCGAAGTTGCCCAGCCGCAGCCACTGCTCACTCTAATCCCCCCTATAATCATCTCCGTTTAACGCGAAATCCATGGATATGGTATCTAACTAACCCGCAACTGTTCCTATGGTCGTTTTCGGGTAACACACGGCTCGGAAAAGTATAAAGTTTGAGCCTTTAAGATTAAAACGTTCGATAATAGGTCTAGGGTTTATTTTAAACGAGTCATACGCAGCCGCGAGTTCTTTAAGTTCGTTTCTAACATCAAGTTCGCTACTTTAATATTCGTTTATACCCGATCTATCCTAGGTTCGGGTTTCAAGGCTAGCCGTTCATAAGAACGTGAACTTTAAGGTCAAGAACATACCTTTACGTGTTTTACGGTTTAGCTTGGTTACGAACTTTAGGTCTTGTATCTATCTTGCACTATGAGGATCTATCAAGAATCGACGTTCGTTTGGCTCAGATCTCGCCTCTCTCTCTCGGCCGTATATAGTGGTGTAGGATGTGTGTGTGTGTTTTGAGTGTGTAGAGATTTATGAAAGATGAAATGATAGTTAGGGTTTTAGGATGGTTTAAGAGGATATTTATATCCCTTAAAGCCCATGGACCTAAGGCCCATTACCCTTTAATCCACCATAGTTAATCCAAGTCCATGATCTTTCTTCATTTAGTATTAATTAAATATTAACGCTCGTTTTAAATCATAGGCTTCTTTTATTTATCGTTACAGAATTCGGGATGTTACACCTCCCGACGTTTTGGGTGGTGGTTTCCGGATGAGCGTTTTCTACATAACGTTGGTGATGGCTCACATTTTGATAAAGAACAGTTGGCAGCCACCACAATCTCCATATTCATCCTCTTCTTGCACCACCGTAATGGTCAAAATCGGACCTTCATGGTAAAAATTGAATCAAAACAGATCAAAATTAGACAAAACCAGTCAAGGGGAACTTTCTTACCTACTTTTAACCAAAATTAGACCAAAATCGAACCGAATTAAGAAAAATCGAACGAAGCATGGGGCTTGGTTAGTTGATATTCATCCGTTTGTTATGAAGAAATGTGTTTCGAAGAAGATGAAGAAAGGGGTTAGATCTTGACTAAAGGCGTATGCAGCCCCGACCCTAACCTCATGTAAGGCTCGACTTGCGTCTAAGGCATGTTTCCGGCGAGGGCAAAAGGTTTCATAAAAAATAAATATACATATATATAAAAATAAAAAAAATTATGTTTATATAAGGACTGAGTAAAAATAAAGGGCCTAAAAATTATTGAAAAAAAATCCAAATATAAACAAAATAATGGAATTATCGTCAATCTTTATGAAAAGTTATATAAAGCCCATTTTACATACTCTTGGAAACTATCCTAATTAGGGATGAGATCGGGACCGTACCCGTACCTATACCCGTACCAGTACCCATACCTAAAATCAGTAAATCTTGGTACCCAAACCAGTAACCCGAATTATATGGTACGGGTACGGGTCACGGTACGGGTACGAGTACAGGTACTTTGGGTACGGTACTCGTTTTGGTACCCATTTGTTCTTAAAAAAAAATCTCTACTAAACTAGGTATCGGTAACGATACGATACTGACAATCAATTATCTATAATACCAATCTATAATAGCAAAACCGTAATATCGCGACCAAAACATAATACCAAAACTAAAAATGAAACAAATCAGTCATAATATAAAATTCATTCCCTTTTCTTTTCTTAGTTTATTGCTCCCTTAATCTATATAGAAAAACAAGAGAGAGAGTTAATACATGCTATTTAATTATATACACAATTACACATATATGAAATAAAAATATACGTATACACAATATATGAATACACACGTATAAATTGAGAACGAACTTATTCAACTAATATATATTATGTTTTAAAAATCTCGCTTAAAAGTTAAGTCATAAGTGTTGGAAACTTAATAAAAGCCCCTACATATTTTAAACGGGTAACAGTACCCGTAATACTCGTACCTGTACTCGTACCTATAATCAGAAAATTTGCTTACCCATACTCGTACCCAATAGACACGTACAAGTACAGGTACAGGTTCGGGTACTGAACAGGTACGGGTACATGTATTTAGGAAAAAAAGCTCATCCCTAATCCTAATTATAAAGAGTGTCATTCTAATTAGTGATCGGATGATGCCATAGCAATTTGACAGCACCAAATGTCTATTTCTTATCTTCAGTTAGCGTTTTGCATAAGATGCTTAGGAAACTGTTTCTTTTTATTTGGGTTCACATCCATGGCAGTTTTCTCCGCTTGGCAAGTTATTATTAATGTACTGCTTGTTTAGAGAATCAATATGTCTTTCTCCCATTTGCTTTTGATACATTTGGTTTCCTGGCCCCAGAGGCTGTAAATTTTTTTAGTAGGGTTCAGGGTGTCGTACACGGAACCTCTTCAACTCCTAGGTCTCAAAGCTTCGTTTATAGTAGGATTGGATTTGCTATTCAAAAGGGGTTAGCGGCGCAGCTTGTTGCCCGTTTGTCTGCCACTTTATTGTAAACGTTTTCTAGAAATGGAAGTTATATAATTTGACTGTCTTCTTTGTTGATGACATCAAACAGTGGTTAAGGAAATTTACCCGGAAAGATCATGTGAGTAACTGAGTATTTTAATGATTTCACTTGCACTAAATTTTACATATATGAAATGTACATTGTATACTGTGGGCAGGGTGTTGAGGCCGGCCGATGCCGGCAATTGTCTGTTCCCGTTTAATGTCGTTATTGTCTAAAAAAAATACTATAAGAGTGTTCTTTTTGTTTTTTTGTTTTTTACTTACGGTTATTGTTATAAAAACCTCTTCTTGATAACAAAACAAGCTATATAAGTATATGTTCTCTTTAACTTTCCCATTTCAATTCATAGATAATATGATGCATGTTCTTGTTTCTAGTTTGCTGCTATGCATATTATTATTTATGAGTGGTGGTCTGGGCCTCAACATGAACTCGTGCATTGAGAAGGAGAGGCAAGCTCTACTCGATGTTAAAGCCAACCTAACTGACGTTTTTGGATATCTAGATGATTGGGGGGAGCGAAGGAGAAAAAACGGATTGCTGCAAATGGACGGGTGTCACTTGTAACAACCACACTGGCCATGTGATTAAACTTGATCTTGCCTTATATTTTTAAGGTTTCACAGGTAAAATTAGTGTGTCATTACAAGTGCTAACTCATCTACGGTACCTTAATTTAAGTCGTGTTGATTTCCAAACCAATCATTTACCAAGCCTTTTGAGTTCCATGTCCAGCTTACAATATTTGGATATTTCTAGCGCTAATCTCAGCGGACCTATTCTTCACCAGCTTGTAAATCTCTCCAACTTGCTTCATCTTGATCTTAGCCATAACTTTTTGGGTGGATCCATCCCTTTTTCCTTAGGAGATTTGGCTTCTCTTACCTATTTAGACCTCTCACAGAATCAGCTAGAAGGTCTAATTCCAAAGTCCTTTGGGACTTCTTTATCTTTAGTTAAACTAGATTTGTCACAAAACCTCCTTAGCGGGTCATTGCCCAGCTTTGGTGGATGTTCTTCCTTGACTAGCATGTCTCTTGCTCACAATATGTTGAATGGAAGCATGCCTGACTTCACACAATGCACATCCTTGAAGTACTTAGACCTTTCTAATAACTTTTTAAGTGGAAACATGCCAAACAGTGTGGGCCAACTTTCAAATCTGGAACATCTTATTGTTGGTCAAAATTCTTTATATGGAAACATTCCCAACTTCATAGGATGCCATTCCCTTTCGTTTTTAGACCTCTCTAATAATAATTTGTTTGGTAATGTACCGGACAGTTTGGGTCAGGTTTCAAGTCTTAGATTTCTCGACTTTTCATCCAACTCTCTTGAAGGTGTTATCTCTGAGGTTCATTTTTTAAATCTCACCCGACTAAATTATTTGGACTTGTCTTTCAATTATTTAACATTAGACTTAAGATTTCATGGGATAGTCCCTTTCCAATTATCAACAATAAAACTGCAATCCTGCAAGCTCGGACCTAGGTTCCCAATGTGGATTAAATACCAAAAAAATTTCACACATCTTGATATTTCCAATGCTGGAATATCAGATAGTGTCCCCGAGTGGTTTTGGGACTTACCAACTGGATTGAAGTTCCTAAACGTCTCTTCAAATCAAATAGAAGGTGTGCTACCCAATATGGTGTCTTCCTTTCTTGGGTATCCAGGAATAGATTTGAGTAATAACCATTTCGAAGGACAGGTACCGCCGTTGCCTTCTAAGCTAGCGGCATTAAACCTCTCTAGAAACAAGTTCTCGGAACACTTTCTTTCTTGTGCAGCTTTGAGGGCGCTTTAACTTTTCTTGACCTTTCCAGCAATTCATTCTCAGGGAGCCTACCTAATTGTTGGATGAGATTCCAAGAAAAGCTAGTCATTCTTAATTTATCAAATAACAATCTGTCTGGAGAGATTCCTTTTTCTTTGGGAATCTTGTCTAGCCTGGAGGCATTGTATTTGTGAAAAAATGCATTTGTTGGTGAAGTGCCGGTGTGTTGGGTTCGTAGGCCTTGTTGGCCCGGTTTATTATATGAAGTCAAAAGAGGAGACGGGTGTGGGCGGTCGGGCCCAAGCCCGGCCCGGTTTAGATTTCTTGCATAATAATTTACTAACCCTAGTTCAGTCTCTATATAAACAACATTATGTACTTGTAATATTTGGTCACTCAATAAAGATATACCTAGTTGCCACCCGTGGACGTAGGTCAGTTTAGACCGAACCACGTTAAATCCTCGTGTTCGTTTATTGCTTTCGTGTCGTGTTCGGTTTCGTGTGTGCGTTTAATCCTAACAAGTGGTATCTAGAGCTTAGGTTCGGATCACACGAAGAACACGTTGAACCGTTTCTTACGCCGTTGTGTCACCGCTGGCAGTTGCTAGGGTTCCACCGCCGTCGAAAGAAATTTCTCGCCGCCATAGTAGATTGTTGTTGCTGCCACTTACCATCGCCGCCAGAAGCCGCCGATTACGGTTTTGCTGTCGCACCACCGCTAGTCCGCCGCTAGGTCCGCGCAAGTAAGAAAAATCGATCGCCGACTGAGGCTTTGCTCCCTAGACGTCGACGATTGATGTGTTCAGGTCCTGTGATTTATTCGAAAGCTTTATTGACCACCGTAAGCCAACGCTTGTTGTTTTGAGTTGCGAAGAATAGGGTTAATTCTTTTGTTTAGAGTTTCCGTTGTTCACGTTGAAGAAGAAAAGTAGTTTTGACCAAATTTGTTTTTGGTTTGACAAAGGTAGTAGGTGGCCCATACTTTGGCAGAATAGTCTCCTTTTTCTTGTTTTTTTTTACTTGGGCAGTAAAACAAAAAGCAAAGGAATTAAGTTGAATTATTTTTTTGGGTTGAGATCCTATTTTTGCAAAGTACGAGCCAATAACGATTATATCAAGATCCTATTTTCGTTGAAGAACAGTTTCAAGTCAGAAGAAATTTAAAGAAACTTAGAACCAGTGCCAACCGCGTTTGTCAGGTTTATCGTTTCAGTTTAAAGTTTCGGTTTCTGATTTACAGTTCGTTATTCCGCTGCGGGTTAAATAGGTTGATTGTTTAACAGAGTTCAGTAGAACAATCGTTAAGTTCAGGCTCGTGTTGCTGTGTCTGTCTCTGTTTTTTATCTAGTTTTTCGTTTTAGTCATTGTTATGGCAGAAGACGGAAAGTTTTCGATACAGAAGTTTGACGGACAGAAGTTCGGTTGGTGGAAGATGCAGATTGAGGCACTACTTTGTCAGAAAGACTTGGATGTAGTGCTTGAGGATGAAAAACCAGAAAAGTTGTCAGAAGCAGATTGGAAGAAGTTAGACAAGAAAGCTAGGGCTTGTATTACTTTGTCGTTGTCGGAAGATGTGGCGTTTAACATCATGAAAGAAACCACAGCACGTGGTATGATGGAGGCGCTATCCAACATGTATGAGAAGCCTTAGGCAGCGAATAAAGTCTATCTTATCCGAGAGCTAGTGACAACAAGAATGAAAGAGGGTGGGTCAGTTACAACTCATATCAATAATCTTAATTCGATCTTGTCCCGCTTAGTGTCAGTTGACATTAAGTTTGATGATGAAGTTCAAGGCCTCTTGTTATTATCCTCTTTGCCCGACAGTTGGTCGCAAACAGTGACTGCAGTTTGTAGTTCGTCTACAAATATTACTTTTGATGGGATTCGAGATCTGATTCTGGGAGAAGATTCAAGACGCAGAAGTTCAGGTGAATCATCAGGCAATATGCTAGTCACAGAAGGTAGAGGTAGGGGAAAACAGCGAGGCAGTGGGAGCAGGAAGAGGAGTCAGTCTAAGACTCGTAAGGATATTGAATGTTGGGGTTGTAAAGAGAAAGGACACTTCAGGAATCAGTGTCCGAATGGTAAGAAAGAGGTGAACGTTACAGAAGACGACACAGATGACGGGGTCAGTAGTGATGAGGCTTTGGTTTGTAGTGTTGAGAGTAGCGTTGATGCTTGGGTGATGGATTCTGGTGCATCGTTTCATGCCACTCACTGTAGTGAAACGATGAAGAATCTTAAATTTGGGGATTTTGGAAAGGTTCGACTAGCGAATGATGATATTTTAGAGGTTACGGGTATGGGAGACGTTGATTTGATAACTTCAGCCGGTACTTCTTGGACTTTGAAAGACGTGAGGGTTATTCCAAGTTTGAAGAAACGTTTGATTTCAGTTGGGCAGTTGGATGACCAGGGGCACGATGTTAAGTTCGGGAATGGGCAGTGGAAAGTAGTCAAAGGGAATCTCGTGGTTGCTCGTGGCAAGAAAATGGGTTCGTTGTATATGGTCGATATGTCATCGAAAGGAGTGGATCCAGTTTTGGTGAAAGACAAAATCCGGTTCACAGAATCTCGTGGGCAGAAGAAGGTTCGTTTTGCAAGTAACAAACCCAGAGCCAAATTAAAGATTCGGGATGAACGAGCTAGGAAGGTTAAATCAGTTGGGGGACATCGTGACAGTGGGAGCACAGGTCGTGTTTCAGTTACAGTTCCAGGTCGACAGTGGATTAAGAAAACCAGTATTCCAGCTGTAAAAGTCTCTCCAATGAATTACTTGCTGAATATGGAGAGTGTTTGTTCTCAGGTTATCTCAGGATCCGGTAGTTCGTTACAGTGGGAGCCGGTAGGGACAGAGAACGGGTCAGGGGCAGTTTCAGCCATGACTGACGTGTTGGAGCTCCGGGGAGCTTCAACGGGCTTTCAGGTTAATTGATGAGAAGGCGGTGGCAACTAGAAGAAGTTTAATGTTCAGATTACAAAAGTACAATCAGGAGTGCAGACGAGAGTACTCAAGGCCTCCGAGTGGGAGATTGTTGGGTTCGTAGGCCTTGTTGGCCCGGTTTATTATATGAAGTCAAAAGAGGAGACGGGTGTGGGCGGTCGGGCCCAAGCCCGGCCCGGTTTAGATTTCTTGCATAATAATTTACTAACCCTAGTTCAGTCTCTATATAAACAACATTATGTACTTGTAATATTTGGTCACTCAATAAAGATATACCTAGTTGCCACCCGTGGACGTAGGTCAGTTTAGACCGAACCACGTTAAATCCTCGTGTTCGTTTATTGCTTTCGTGTCGTGTTCGGTTTCGTGTGTGCGTTTAATCCTAACACGGTGTCCTTGAAAAATTGCACAAGACTAAGGTTTGTGGATCTTGGGGAGAATAAGTTATCTGGCGTTATACCAGAATGGATTCGAAGAACTTTCAATTTTATATGTTCTTGTATTAGAATCCAATAGATTTTTTGGGATGTTACCTTCTAACCTATGCTGGTTGATAATCTTCAAGTCCTTGCATTGCCGGCTCAACCTTTTTAGTGGCCTAAAGCGAACAAAAGTTCGGGGCCTCTCTTTTTCCTTTTTAAATCGAGTTTAGGACTTTTCAAATTTTTATTCACTCCACATTTTTTTGAACTTTATTCACTCTACTTGACATATAATTTTAACTTGAAATTGTTTTGGCTGTTGGGATCTACAATATACATTTGGGTCATTTGTCTCCGAAGCTATTCAAAATGGGGTGGCGGCGCAGCTTGTTGCCCGCTTATCCACCTCTATATTGTATTTGGATCCATTTTTTTAATATATGAAATTGAACTTTATAAAAAATAAATAAATTTTATTTTAATAAATGTAGTTAAAACTTAAAAGTACTAGAAAGTATTAAGCTGATGTTTATTATGGAAAAAGAAAAGAAAAAAAAAAGGAAAATATTGGATTTTTTATTTGGAATCATGGACCGTTGTTTCCACTAAATCAATTTCTTTTTTAAGATCCAAAAAACAAAATACTGGAGATGATGGGGCTCGATCCCTGATGCGCCAGAACAATTAAAAGCATTTGGCATATCACAATATCAGCAAAACATTACACGCTTGTTTGTTCTTAGAATTAAATTTTCGTTTTTTATGTAAACGTTAGGAGATTTATATTTTTTAATTGGGGCCTCAAAATTTTTGGAGGCCCAAAGCCCTAGCCTTACTTGGTAATGCTAACGGGCCGGCCCTGAGTCCTTGATGTGTCCAATAATGTGGTCAGGTGATATTCCTAGGTGCTTAGATAACTTCACATATATGGCTAGAAAAAGCTTTGGAGATGATGTGATTAGCCATTCTTATTCTTATTATATTGGATATATGCCCCAAGGATTTGGAAGAATAGGTATCCCATGTCTTATTGAAATGGGAACATGCCGCCCCCTGAAGAAGCCCTATTTTTAGACAGTGCGTTGGTAACATGGAAAGGAACACAACGGTCGTTTGGAAGAAGTAGTCTACAACTATTGAAGAGCATTGATCTTTCAAGAAACAATTTATCCGGTGAAGTTCCGTATGCGATCACTAGTCTTTATGAATTGATTTCACTAAATCTTTCCTTTAACAAACTACATGGAGAAGTCCCGAAAGATATGGGTCAGTTAAAATCTCTGGAATCTCTTGACTTGTCAAGAAATGAGTTCACTGGACATATTCCTTGGAGTTTGGCACAGTTAAATTTTCTAAGTTACCTTGATCTCTCTTACAATAACTTGTCGGGAAGTATACCAACTGGGTCTCAACTCCAACGTTTCAATTATACCTCCTACAGTGGTAACCCCCAACTTTGTGGACCTCCACTTACACCAAGATGCGAGTTTCCACCTCCACCAGGAAAGAAAGACGCCGAAGAAGATGAAGACGGCTCTTTGAAATCATATTACACAGGTATGTACGTTGGATTTGCATTTGGATTTTTGGGAATATGTGGTGCTTTAACTTTAAACTGTGCACGGTTGCAGATATTTTTCTTTTGTATATATTGATTCACGTGGTAGCGCGTTTTAATTTGCAATCTTAAAAAGAAAAGTTAGCATGGTGTCATCTCGTTTTGTCATAGTTTTCCCCGTTTTGATTCATTTTTGAAAAAAGAAAATACTAAACATGTTTGTGTTTATCTTTATTATTTAAAATAACAACAAAATAAAAAAGTATTTTATTAAAATGCAACAATTTATTAATACAAATATATAATTCATTATTTAACTCTCTCAACTCATACAAATGCTCCAAATGCTCGATGAGACTCTATCAAAGATTGTTGTGGCTTGTTTGAGATCGTATATGTGTAAGAATATTGGCTTATATCGGTTCATTGTTTGAAAGATCCTTTTCATAAAATATTGCCCTACTTGATTCTTCCAAATCATGTTGTGCATAATAATGAGATATTCATACAAAAATTTTGACAACTTGAGGAATACAAACTACAATTGCTTAATAGAATGATGAGAGATTCTACAAATAGACACTACTAGAAAAAGGGTATCATTGCTACAGAAATTTGTCACGCAATTTTTTGCGTCGGAATTCGCCACACATTTCCAACACATTTTTGACAAAAAGTGAAATCCTAATTTTATGCTGTACGTTATGACACATTTCTGACAAAAACTAAATTGCGTCGGAAATGCGTTGGAATTTCAGACGCAATTCCAACGCATCATTTTAATAGTGTATTTTATTTCTTATATTTACATGATAATACAACTTGTGTCGGGAATGCGTCGGAAATTCCAACTCATTTATGACACAAAATTTTAATTTCGTAATTTTGTTTTTTTAACAAGTTAAATTAAATCATAATACAAAAAGCATCATAAACGTGTCGGAATTTCCGACGCAATTTCGACACAACAATTTTATTTTCTAATTTTAGTTTTTTAACATGTTAATCGAAATGATAATACAAACTGCGTCGGAAAGGTGTCGGAATTTCTGACGCATTTCCAATGCCAAATTTCAATTTTGTGTATTGTTTTTGTTAATACAGTAAGGTAAAGAAAAATTAAAATTGCGTCGGAATTGTGTCGGAATGTCTGACTAATTTTAAATGCAAAATCTTAATTTTGTACTTTATCAATATATTTATAAAAGTAATAATATAAGTTTTGACACATTTCCGACGCAACCTTTATTTTGTTGAAAATGCATAGCAAATGTGTAGTAACTTGCTACGCAATTCTGACGGCCTAAGTATGTTTTTCGTTTAATTAGACTCCAACATTTATTTTTTCATCCATAATTTGTATGTCTTCACTATATGGGGATTACTTTCATTTCCCTAAGTTATACATATTATACAATTGCGTACATACATGAGTAACATTATCATATTGTAAAAGGTCGTTATTAGTTCGAGTTCTAATGGCACATACGTACACAAACATTATAATATGTAGAACTTTGTGAAGGAAAAGTATTTCATGTTTAATGAAGTTGGTGTAAAAGATGGAATAAGGAAAAACGTCTGAACCTCGAGAAACAAATAAAAATATTAGACTACTTATACAGACTGTTGTAACTTATAGGTTCTAATGGTACACACGTATGTATGTAGATATATTGTATGTGTAAGTTTGGGAAGTGATAGTGTTTCATGTATAATGAAGTTGTGCAAAAAATGAAGTAGGAAAAACAACGTTCGAACCTCAAGAAACGTAAACAAAATTGTATTGCGTAGGAAAGGTGTCAGAATTTCCGACACAATTCTGACACAAGCATAATTTGCGTCAGAAATGCGTCGGATTTACTTGAAACTCTTTTATCAAGAAAAAAAATGATTTCTACTTAGACTTGAACCCAGATCGATCACTTAAATAAACAATCAAATTAACAATAGAATTTGATGTTTAGCTTTCCTATTTAATACTTAGCTTTTAAAAGAAAAACCAAACCCTAGGTTCAAAACAAACACATGGCTTCTCCTCTCTGCCTCTCCCAACGCTCGACGCCCCTTCCTTTCTCACCGTCAGTTTTCGCCGGTGTCTGTTCTCACAACGGCGGTCGCCGGCTAAGGGTCGCAAGGTATCATCATGTCTACCACATCCATTCTTCGCTCTCTTTTACTTTTGTTTTATTTCTACACATAGCAGAAAGGGATCTACTGTTGGCGACGCTTCAAATCGACACGTTGTTCATCGGCTTGCGGATCGATTTCTTCTCACCGACGGCCTAAACCCTACACCAGAGGTATGCAATTTGTATTCAATTCCTCTTCCGAATCATGTGTTGAACTTTAGGGTTTGAATTTCATTAGTGAAGATATTTTGTCACCCCTTTATAATACCAATATTCATTCTTTTTTGAAAACCTTACTGTTATTAAACAGAATTAGGTTTCTCTTCAATTTTTACACATTTAAAAGGAGACATGCCTCCAAAGTCTGCGAGTATATGATTTTGTTAGCTTATTATTATTATTGCTTTTACAAAATATAGTTGACTGGAGTACTATATGAAATAATAACCTTTTTTTATTAAGTTTTCATTATTAGTGTAAGTTATAACTATATTTCTTTCTTGCAGTGTTGTTAAGAGTGTGTGGATGTATGTAAGTGTCTGAAAGGGGATGGAAGTGGAAGGTTTTATTGGAGTCCAGTTACGTATGCGTGGAAGGCTGTAAGGTGTTGACTGGTTTGATAGCTTGCATCACTCTTGGACAGTTACTTTTGATAGTGAATTTATTTGCAGTTTTCATTCAGAATTTTCGTTATGTTCGCCATTCAAGTTTGAGTCTCATGCCGAAGGACATCCCAGGTATCTTTGATAGAACTATGACTTTAAATTTGTATCTCTGTAACGGATTTAAGGCTGCATATGATATCAAATTATGGTCTCCTAGTATGTAGACAAGTTATAAGTTTAGGGTATATTGTTTATTATAAGTGGATAAAATGATGCTATTTGTGAATTAAATTTAGTTAGAAGCTAATTATTGTTCCATTTGTTTATACAGTATATGTTTTAGTTTTCAACTTGATTTATTGAATTTATGAAAGAACACTTGCATACAACTTTGTAACTTTGATGCATCTTTGTTAATTGATTGGTTGGTAGATGTCTCTATTCTATGATTTGGATACAAAAACTCCTTTAGAAGGTGTAAAGGTAGCAAACTTAGATGCAATTACTTCTCTTACAGTTAATAGGCCTATGGAACCGGTTATATGTTATTCTTAATTATATTTATCATGTGTTGTTTGTTTACTAATTATCGTACATGTTTAACAAATTTGTAGATTCAAGTTCAAATGGAAGTTGAAATGAGAGCATGGAATGCAATAATATGGGACAAAGCGACACAAAAAGGTGTAGAAGTGGCTGTAATTTTTTCTTCGCGATTCTAGTAGTTTTTTATGTTCAATTTTAGACATGTTGGTTTGTAATGGATTTGTGATGATTTTGATTATATTTGAGTTTCAATTGGCAAAAGTTGTTTTGTGGGTGAATTTGTGGTTTTTTATGGTATAACAGGTTTTGTGGCTTTATTGAGTATTTCTAATAAAAAAAATTAAAAAAATCTGGATTATTCTGAATTTGAAAATAAAAATATATTAGAAATATAAATGCGTCAGAATTTCGTAAAAAATAATTCATATATGCGATGGAATCGCGTCGGAAAATAATTCATATATGCGTAACATTTGTGTCGGAAAACAAATCAAATATGCGTCGGAGCTGTGTCAAAAAAAAATTATAAACGTGTCGGAATTGCGTCGGAAAACCATTTATATATGTGTCAGAATTGCGTCTGAAAACCGAAAAATTAATACCGTATTTATACATATACGGTAATATTAATTCGATAATTATAATTATTAAAAGTTGTTAAA
Source organism: Bidens hawaiensis (assembly GCF_021521415.1). Classification (NCBI taxonomy): domain Eukaryota; kingdom Viridiplantae; phylum Streptophyta; class Magnoliopsida; order Asterales; family Asteraceae; genus Bidens; species Bidens hawaiensis. Next base: position 407,948 of record NW_027493212.1, read on the forward strand.
ATGTGTCGGAAAAGTGTCAGAAAATTGCGACAAAATTATGCGTCAGAAATTTGTCTTAATTTGTGTCGGAAATGCGTCACAAAGGAATTTCCGACGAGGGTTTTTCTGACACCCTAAATGCGTCGGAAATGCGTCAGAATCACTCATTTGTGACGCTTTTCCGACGCAATTTGGCGTCACAACACTATCAGTTTTCTAGTAGTGAGAGAAAGGGATATATAACGACTTCGTATCTAACGTAAGCATCTAAATCTCCCTAGCGCCGAAACAGTCATGCACCAACCAACCGGGACTGGAATGCGCCATAACTACTGATAGTAAACACGCATAACCGGCTAGCCCATATAAAGTTAGTATCAAAGTTTACAGATTTTTTTATAGTTTACAATTTAACCCATTTCCTTAAATTTTTGCTGATACTAAATGGGTTGTACGTACTTTTGTATTAAACGAGCTAGTAATGTTTCCATTTATAATGCAAAGAAATATAGTTTTGTCGTTATGACATTTAACTACCCGGCCACCGGGTAGTGGCGAGGCTTGGGCTTAGTCACAACCGTGACTGAAGTCACGGACCCAATACCTCAGGATGACCGTGCTCAATACTTATAAATATTTCGAACAAATCGCGAAAATTTACTTTACTAAGTGAGAAAACGACAGTGACATGGACACGGGGCCACCCCCAGTCCCTCTTATACTTCGCTCTCACCACCGGGCGAGTGTAAAACTAGCTCCATAATAGCATGTTACTTTCTTTTTATTATTCTTTTATTTTCTTTTTCCCTTCCTAATGGAGATATATTTCCAAAACTTATCCTCATTTAAAGAATAAGGGTTGGATCAAATACAAATTAAATGAACGTGCTAACTGTGGGAAAAGTTCATTTATGTTTATCCATTTAACAAATGAACAAACATGAAAAAGGAATTTTGTCCAGAACTAGTGCTAATGACAAATCATAAAAAATGGAATAAAACAAGACAAATGCTAATTCCATTTATTTGATTCTTTTATTCACTCCTGAAACATCACACATAAATCATAAACAACCTTAGGGCGCGTTCATTTCACGGAATAAAATAGAATTGGAACTGAAATTTGCATAGGATTTGGAATTTGAAGGAATTGGATTTGAAATCTGAACATTCCAATAGGAATTAGAATTGGGGGGAATTGAAATCCAAATACATTCTTAATGTGTTCGTTTGACAAATAGATACGAATCAATGAGGTTTTTTTTACAATGCCAACGGCGAAAACATTTTAGTTTTTTTTATATTTTTTGTTTTTTATTTATATTTTGCGTTATGAATTTTTTATTATTTTTTGTTGAATTATATGGGTTTTCTATTGAGATTAAAAACCCCTCAAAAAAATATTTAAAAATAATAATAAAAAAATTCATAACTCAAAATATATATTAAAAACAAAAAAAAAGTAAAAAAGCTAAAATGTTTTGTTCGTTGTCCTCGTTAAAAAAAAAAGAAAGAAAAAAATTCGAGATAAGATTCCAATGAATTTCCTTGAATTCCTCCACATTTTGGAAGGATTTGAAATCCTTATATTTAGAGGAATTTGAAGGAATTGAATTCCAACTCCGATTCCAATTTCAATTCTTTGAACCGAACACACCAAAAATGGAATTAAGATTCCAATTCCAACGAAACGAACACGCCATGTTATGGGATTTTAATTCCAATTCATTTGAATTTTCATAAATTCTGTAAAACCAACACACCCTTAAAATATTTGTTTTACAACACTTAAAACACAAATACAACCACTAGAAAATCCAATCATACAATATCAAAATCTCCAAAAAGGCATGGCTAGTAAATGGCCATATTTGATGATCATGGCCGCGATTTGGCAGACATCAATGGTGTCGACTGCGATTCTGTGGCTGCTCGTGGTGGCTATTATGGCGGTGTCTTTGTGGATGACTATTATTGCCATGGGTTTCCTGCCTAACAACCACTTGGGTTTCTCAGTTCGATGTCTGCCCATGGTGGTGTTTTCTCTCTGGATGATTAATATTATGTCCATGGGTTTCTTGCCTAACAACCACTCGGGTTTCCTGATTCTTTGGCTGCCCGTGACAACCATGGTGGTGTTTCTGTGAATCACGATCACCACTATTGCCACGGGTTTCCGGCTTAATGATCACTTTGGTTTCTCTCCTGATGAAGTTGGTCCCAGTTGTATCAAGGTCATATTAATATATATAATTATCTTATTTTACTCACCAATAAACAAAAATAATAATGCTTAGTTGTCCTAACACATTCAATTCCTAACATAAAATAATGATGCTTTGTGTGTGTATATATTATTATTATATATGTGTGTGATATATATATATATATATGGGGCTATAACACCATTACACCCCCAAAACAAAAACCTACCCTTTTCTGACTAGGCGCCACATGACGCTAATTGCTCATTTTGTAGCCCATCCACCACATATAGCCTAAAAATGTTGAAGCTTAGTTGTTAAGCCTACATTTCTACTAATTCCTAAGCTTAGTTATTAAACTAGTCACTAATTATAAACATATGTCACTAATAATTATACGATAATGCTTTGTAAATCATTATTTAACTAATTTAATAAACAAAAATACCAAATTTACGTTGATTTGGGCCAACTGCCGTTGATTCTAAACTTATTATATATATGTTTTTTTTTTAAATTATGTTCAAACTTTCTATATCTAATAGTAAAATTAGATGTAATGTGTTATTAAAAATTATTGTGATTTAAATTACATTAAATACTTTTTTTTTTCATATGAGTTACAACTAATGGGTCACACTAATTAAACTCATGACCCATGGATAACATGGATTAAAGAGTAAAGATTAGAAAATATGAGGAAAATTAAAGTTAAGATTGAATGTGGTTAGGATACATCTTCATCATTATATTTGTTTACTAGGTTAGTCACCCGTGTAGCACACAGGTTAGAATAAGTAATTTGTTTTAAATAATAACATAATGTGAAATACAAAAAATAAAAAATAAAAAAATGTATAACATATATAAAGATATATTATACGGTAAAAAATTACACAATACGTAATTTGGAAATAAAAAGTTATAAGAAAATTCTTAAATCATAAATTATTTCTTTATTATTTTCTATATCAAAAATTTAGTTGTAAATGGCTACTTTTTTAAACCAACTCGTGTACCAAAATTCATTCTATATCTTAAATTGTTTTGACATGAACAATGTTTGATACTTTAACCGGTTAAAGAAACCCACCCGTTTCGTATTCGTTACTTATAAAAATATAATATTAATAACTAATGCAATATATTTTATATTAAATAAATTAACATATTTATGATGGTATTAATTCTATTAAATTAGGATGGAGTTATTAAAAATTGAAAATGAAATATTAAAAAGAGAAATGTATTTAATATGAGAGAGATGAAGGAAAATTTTATAAGGATCAACATAGTGATGACATATGGCATTTAGAAAGCTTTATTTATTAAATAGTATAGATTGTTATACTAGCTTTTGAACACGTGTATTTCAAGTGATTTGTTAAATTATAAAATAAATAAGATTCATTATTTCAATTGTTATTCTCAAAATACTTATAGATTAATTTAATGTAGATTTAATGGAACAAACAAACAGGTTAACAAAAAGTACTAAAATAGCATGATTTTAATGGAAACGTCAGGTGTTGATTTGCAAGAAATTTAAAAAGGTACTAAAGTTGCATAGTTGGTTAAACCTCAAGTATGAAAATGACACTTGATTCAATAATGAATAAAATCCATACTATGTTATAACTCACTTGACAAAATGGTTTTGACTATGACCCATAGATAGCTAGAATGAATGAGATGCGAGATTAGGAAATAAGAGAATGTAGGCTTAACAATTAAGCTTCAACATTTATATTTATTAGTGTAGTAAGATATCTTCAAATTTAGTTAAATAAATACCATATTTATAATCTTACAATTTGTATAACATTATTTAACTTACATTCGTATCGATCATATAAAATATCTTTAATATGTTTAGGTACCAATAAGATTTTATGTCATCTTAAAACATTATGTCAATCTTAAGAAACTGTAAAATTTAAATACGTAACATTTGAAGTGTGTGTGATTATATTAAAATTAATCTACAAATTCAAAATATGTTCCTAAATCACGTATGATTAAATACCTAAATTCTTGTCATTTGACAAATCATGTGTAATACACGGGTTCAAAAGCTAGTTCCAAGACATAGCTTTACAACAATTTAATACCTAAAATATAATTATGTTTGATGTATACCTTACTTTTTATTAAAGAAGTCAACATTTTGTTACAATAATTAAGTACTCGTGAATTCAATCTGAATTATGCAAAACTTCTCACTTCATTTATATAAAGTTTTAATTGTGCTATTTAATTAAATTTTCAGTTAATGTGATTATTTAATTTTGAATTTTTAATCTAATTTTCTAAACATAATCATAGCAATATTTAACGTGTCTATGTTTTTCATGTGAATTTAAATATAAGATATTAGACTTTTTATTGCTTGTACTATATGTTTAATTTCTTTTTACCTTTAACTTTGTGTGTTTGTTTCAAATAATTGACTTTATTAATTTTTTTACGTTTGATGAATTCTGTTTAATATACGGATTCAAATGCTAGTATAGTTATATAAAAAATAGGCCCAACTATAGTGCTAATTGTCAAAACATTATAAAATTGACTCTATTATTGGGCTCCGATGGAAATAATTTTCTTCCAATCTACCTTTTGTAGAAACAGCAGTTGGCCCATCTGCGTTACCTTTTGCGTTCACCAAAATTCGGCCAAGTCTATATATAATGGAATAAATACAGAAGGTTCTTTTTTTTTCTTTCTTTTTTCTTTTTTAAAGAGACGTAACAATATTTGTTTCAGCTCAGGCCAAATCCAATGAACAAATTTTAACGGCAACAATACCCATATATGAATCACCACTATCTACATCAATATTTTATTTGTTAAATGCTCCCATCACTAAATAATAATAATAATAATCTTCCTAATCTAATAAAAGAATATATATGATTTTAGATAGTCTACCCATTTCTATTCAGCAAATTGCTTTAAGGTGTCATATGACCAGAGGCGGATCCAGAAATTCTTTTAGGGTGGACACAAAATGAACTGGATAAAAAAACGGATTGGATTACAACATGGCCGCCCAACCATTCCGATTACCCAAAGCAATTTGTGAAATGAAATAGCGTCTCTCTAATGGTCGTCTTCTAATTAGGGTTGGGCCAACGACTAGTCGTTGGTATAGGGTTGTTCACAACAACGTTGTTTGCTTAAATGCTAATAAAATTAAAATAAATAAACCTTATCCCTGCAATATGTCATCGATACAGGGTACTTATGTGACATATATTTTCCCACGACTGAGATTAAAAGAATATCAAAAACAAAAAATAATGGTGCTGTACGACAACTTGCAGGGATAGGTTTTCACGAGGTGCCAAAGTTCCTGCTAAACCTATCCCAACAACATGACACCCGTATATATAGGGTTGGTATCATAATGAAATCTGGTCAAGCCCGTCTATACCTAAGACATGTCTTTGATATAGAGGTGCTATCTTGGCGATATATGTCGTTGGTATCGGGTCGTCGGGTCTGGTCAGATCAATTTTCTTGCAGTCATTAGAGACGGAGACTGAGATGCTAAAGATTTTTCATATATAAAAGATAAGTTTAGATAATCATGAATTTCAGTTAAATTTTGAGGATAGTGACAGATAATAATATGTAAAATGTTCTAATTATGGTTATATGTCACTTTCTTATTTTCTTATTTTTTATCATAAAAAGTAATCATCTATGACTGTTAATTACGGATAAAGATTCATTTTTAAGTAGTTCGGCGGTAATTTCAGACGAAATAGCAACAGAGATCATTTTGGTGAAGATCCTCCCTCACTAAAATTGCATTGTTATTACGTACGTTGGTAGTGTGACGAATATGAAATAATTCACTAGCAAAAATCTGACGATTGTTATTAACAGCTTTTCGTTGTTAATCGCCTTTATTGATGAAACATCGGCCGGCAGGTACAGCGCTAGGCGATAGCCCTTTATTTTGTAGTGTTTCATGAATCTTTCGAAACGTTTAAGGTGAAAAATGGTGGGGACTGTTGTGGAGGTTGTTGGTTATGATGTTGTTGTAGGTAGCAATGAATGACGACGGGTGGTAGACGTTGGTATAAAAATGTTATAGAAATTTGTATAAACATTCAATGTATAAAATGGTTACGAAAAGTATTTAAAAAATTCTTGGAAACTAACGAGTTTGAGTTTTAAATTATATTAAACAATATAGCTTAAAACATATTAAATACGGAGTATTATAGTTAACCGGCCAGTTTAGATTTAAACCAATCAAAATATTACAAACATGTCATTAACATAATTTCTATATTAAAAAAGACTTCAAGTGTCATGACTTAATTACGTGGTAGTTGCAGCTGCTTGACGGTTAAAAGAATACAACGTACCGTTCTTCAATTTCTTATTTAATTTATTGACTAACTGAACTTCATCATATTTGATTTGATTAGTTAATTGTGAAAAGTTGAGATGAGAATGATTAAATATAGACACAACTACCAATTTGAATTATAATATGCACTAAATAAATTACTTAGGTTGTTATCATATAACTGATGATTTTATATGTTGTTAACTTAAGCACGCGACACGTTATTATGGACATGAAGTAAAATAGGTAGAAAAGAACAACGAACTTCCCCGAAATGAAGAAACACAAATTTTCAAATGTTGTTACGTATGCATGGATCCTATTTAAACTAAGGATTCACATAACCTTTCTTAGCCGAAATATAAAATTGTATTTCAAATGACGATCTTTCTTCGGATTATCAGGTTTCATAACTGCTATGGTTGTTCACTAAAGGTTACAAATGCATTGCATGAAATTGGTGTTGAATTGGTGGAACTCGATCGTGAAAGCGGGACTGTCACGATTAATGCGAATCCGGATCAAAATCCCGAAAGAATCAGGCACGCTCTCCAGCTCCGACTAAAGAAACCGGTCATTGTTTTGTCACAGCTCGTCCCCGCAAACCCAAACCCTAGTCCTATTCAAGAGGTAGCGGCGCAAGTTGTTGTTGGACTGGTCCAGGTCTTGGATGGTGTGGAGATAACACGAACGGACACGAACACGACCAGGATTTACTTCATCCATAGAGAAACCCCACCGGGCGGTGTTCAAATAAGAGATGCTTATGTTGAGCATGTGCTTCCACGACCACCGCCACGATCACTGCCATGGCTGTCCACAGAACCGTCGGCACCAATGATGCCCGTGGCGGAACAAGCGGTTTATGGGTATCCACGGGGTTATTATTATTCTGGAGTGTCTAAAAGTTGTGGGCATGACCACCCAAATGGGTGTTGCGGAATTATGTGAGGATGTATATACATGTGCCTTTTGAAGCCAAATGTAATATAGTATCTGTTTTGACTATGTTTTTAAATGTCTTGTCCCTGGTAGTTTTGATCTTGTATATACTTGAGTTTCTGGTGGTTTTGTTTGTGTTTTCTGGTGTTGTACAAAACTAATAAACCTGGAATAGATGAGTGTTTGAAATTTCAGTTTCCTCAAGTCTTTGATTATGTTTTAGTTGGTTTTCGTACTTCAGTTTCAACCTACCGCGCTACAAGAACAAAGACTTTGTAGCGAGGATAAAACTCAGGTTTGTAGCAATAAAATCTCAAAGAAGCTAGTAAGTCGCATCAATAAGAACGATAACAATCTTCTTCCGCTTAAGTTTGTGTTAACCTCTAAAATCATCGACTTCATCCATCAAAGACACTTTTTTTTTTAAACGACGATTTTCTTGTGTGATAGGTTGTCACACTATTCAATTTTGGAGAGCCTTGTTGGTTGTTGTCTCCTTTAAGCCAGATTATGTTGTCTTAACTGAGTTCACACTTATTTCAGAGTTTAACTTAAACGTTCTCTCAGAAAACCATATTACCAGCTGTCACTTAATGTTGGGGCCATTTCATCAAAGACAACGCCAACTAATTTATTTACCTATTTTAAGCTCTTTAGTTACAAATCAAAAATCTTCATCGCATCCCAAACTTACAATCAAGGATACAATCCAAAACTCGAAAACATACCAAATATACTTCACTTTTAATTAAATTAAAAAAAAATTACTTACCATAACTAAACTCACATGTTTCTTATATTGCAGACTTGTTTTCCTTCCCAACCGATATAGGATGTCACACAATTCATATGTTGTTTGATATATAATGCAAACATAAATAAATGTAACTAAATGTGTTCGTTACTGAGAACAAAAAAGCGTGTCCATTATTGAGAATGAATAAGTGTGTAAACATATTTATTATTGATAATGAACAAGTGCACATTCTTATTGAGAGTGAACACATCGCATGTGAGTATGAGCAACCACCACAACCAAAAATTATAAACATATAGAATGTATCATAATTATAATGTATTATATAAGCATTAAAACAAGCAAAGTCATATTTCGTGAGTTGTTATAAAAGTTGTGATAATTATAAGTAATATAATATGTGTACATGCCACACCCTAAAACGTTAAAAATTAGTAAAGGGTTATGTTTACTCACTTGATAAAATAAGCGTGTATGAGATGATGAAAGCAAATTAAGTGAATGAACGGAAAAAGTTCAGTTTGACGAGTGATCGTAGAAAATGAAAGGATTCTTGGTTCAATAAAGAGTTTGAATGAAATGTAAAAGCGAGTAAAGAAATCGAGAGTTCGATTCATAGTTTAAGAGTTTTGGTGGTTTTGATGAAAAATATATATTACACAATAATTCATAATATTTGTCGTTGTAGTTCTAGTTTGTTAAGTTTTGGTTTTTAAACACAAGAAATGGTTATAAAAATCTGTAGTCAAGATTAAAGTGTTCAGCTCGTTTTAGAATAACGATCCGATTTCTCAAATAAAAGAAGGGAATAGCTAAGCGAGTAGTTCGGTGGTCGGACACGAACCCGGGGTTCATCGGGCTTGTCTCCAACAAGTTTGCAATGAAAAAAAATAATAAATGTTTAAAAAGTAATATTTTATTTAGTTTGTTCAATGAAACGCCAAAACCCGAACATAAGACACCCTAACGAGTTGAAATGAAGTTAATGAACTACTACCTCTGTCATTTGGGTTTGACTACATGGTTGTGATCAAGTCACGTTTATGTACATGAAACCATTGATAAATCTCAAACGGCTAAGAGCATTCCAATTTCATTCTTCAAATAATGTGAGGGGAGTCTCCATTTTTTAGAGATGGATAAAAGTTGTTATGAGAGAAGGAGAGAGAAAATGTTACTATCATGGTTAAATTTGAAGAAACGTTCACCTCTATAATTTTTTAATGTTTTTGAAAGTGGTTGTGAGTGAAGGAGAGATAAAAGGTAATGATAAAAGTATAAAAAGTTATTATTTAATTGAAAATGTAAGAGAAAAGATGATATTTTTATTGTAATTATAGAGATGAAGATGAAAAATGGAATGAGAATGCTCTAAGGCCATATATTTCGCAGCACGCGACCCAAGTGGATCACGCTGAATGCTTGAATCCGTTGCTTGTCACGAAGATCTTTAAAAGGATTATTCACATGTCACGACCCAAAAGAGAAGGGTCGGAACCTTAAGATCGTCGCATGTCACGAAAGGAGAAGAAGAAATCTTTCGCGATGCGTGGCAGACCAAACTGGGCAGAAAGTTTAGATTTTGACACTTTTGACCCATGGACTTTGATTAAATGCAATCAGAGTATATCTTACATGAAATGAAGTTTGCGATCGGATTTGTAACATCACATAAACATGAATCATACACAAATAAATCATAAATGAACATGAAAACTAGTTCTTTCACTAACAAATGCATATATGAAATATATCAAAATCTTAAAACGGGCCAGGTTCAAGTTTGACAATTGGCGAATGTCACACTCTTGTCATCATGATTAAGGATTCTAAGACTAACGAACGAATATTGTCACACCCCGACCAAAGGCGGCGGAACATGCCGGGGTGCAACTGATTGCCCAAATACACAAGACACTATTTAAAATGACAATATTTATTCAACTCATTTTATTTCAAAAAATCAATAAACACATCTCGTCCACACAAACAAGTTGAATACAAGTAGCAATTATATTGTTCGTTTTACTAATATCCTAATAGTCTTGGTAACGTTTTCGTCAAGTACTTGAGTCAACAAAAGTCAAACCTGTAACATTTCATAAAATAAAGTTTGTCAACACAAAGGTTGGTGAGGAATTCATAAGTTTGAGCATATAAGTATATAGTAATAAAAAGGTCACAAAACTTGTATACAAAACAATAAATAATAGCCATAAATTGGATAAAATCGCTAATAGAATTACGTTAGCGACACCTGCCATAAAAGAATACCCATTGGTTCAGGATTTAATAGAATATCGTTAATTGCATTACGTTAACGAAACTGTGCTATAAGAGAATATCAGATAGATCACGGATTTATAGACTCCCCCATGACTGAAAGCGATAAACACATAGACATATAGCATAGAACACCAAATCAAGCAAGTATTTAAGTAATGTATACAATCACGTTTGTGGGTTTAAGATTCAAGTAAATAAAGCATTTTGTTTGATAAGTATGAAATGTCACCCCAAAACGAAAGATGGAAAGAGGGGTATGAAAGTACTCACCTCGATTGACGAATCGGGAAAATAATAAATGATCGACATATAGAAAGCTTGTGAACAAAACGAACGAATCCGACTTGAAACGATAAACACCTTAGCTAAAAATAAATAATGTAATATATATTAATGAACTTGAAAACCATAATGAAACTATATTAGAAACATTGAACGATGAGGTTCGGTTGTAAATCGGATTACCGGTTAATTTGTTAATGATTAGGGACTCGTACTTAATTGACAATTTAAAAATAAAATAATATTATTTTATTGGGCTTTTAAATAACTAAACCAATATTAAAAATAGAAACAAGACGAGCTTAATTTAAGAGTTCGATTTTTTTAAAAAAAATGAATAGATAATAAAGTTTATAATAATATTATTAATGATAAGATAGTAATGATAATAATAATTCTAAAAAGATATCTAACTATCTATATAATTACCCACCATAAAATCCTACGTGTCGCTCTCAGGTTGTTCCCCCCATTCTCTAGAGCCACCAGATTGCTTGATTTCTAAATGAAGGTTTCTCATGCATTTGACCCGAAATCGCGGGTATGGGTCTTACCAAACCCAGATAGTATTTAAATGGGTTATAACATCTCATTTATTTGTGAAACTCTTTCATAATCAAACAATAATTTTCGCGGGTCAAGAGCCTCACCAAACCCGGATAACCTTTAAACGAGTCATAATATCTCATTTATTCGTGAAATAACCCTTTAATCATCAGAGAATAATTTTCACGGGTTATGGGTTTACCAAACCCTAATACCTCACAAATGGGTTATAAGATCTAATTTATTGGTAATACTTTAATCCTCAAAGCCTAATTTAATTTATCTTCTTTACATGTTCTCCGTTGTTGATCTATCATCTCCATCGCCGGTTAACTTCCGATACTACCCGCCATCGTCAACTACGTCAACGTCCCGTTTTTCATTAGACAAATATTTATGTTCATGTTTGTTCATTTAAAAAAAATCAACATGTTCGTGTTCGTGTATTTTTTGTTCGTTAAAAATCTAAAAAACCTACACATCTCAATTGAAAATACTCAAACGCAAAAAAATATAATAACAAACTAATATATATGTATTAAATTAAACAAACTACGTTAAAAAATAAAATAAATTATCATAAAATAACAAAACGATTAAAAACAAAAACCTAAATAAACTCCCGTAACACGGGAGGATCAAACTAGTGTTATATATATATATACTTATATATATATATAGACATATAAGATAATTAGCCCTGCTTGCGGTGCGCACATATGATGTATATATGTGTGAACCCTCGGGTGGGCAAAAGTGAAATTGCACTAATTTTGACGTTATTTTACTAATCTCATGAAAATAACGTTAAAAGTGACGGACGGTTAATCAGGCATCATGTAGTGGCTTTGATAGCTGAAAGATAAGGGTACATGCACCGATCAGCCGGTGTCCTGATGATTGAGTGCTATGTGCCTTATGTCTAAGGCTTGATGCAAAACTACTATCGAGCCGGGGGTCTCACCGGAAGCAGCCTCTCTATCCCTATGAGGTAGAGGTAAGGCTGCCTACATCTTATCCTCCTCAGACCCTACCATAGTTTTGCTATTGGTGGGATATACTGAGTACGATGATGATGATGATGATGATGAGACATATAAGATAATAATAATAACAATAACTATTATTAATAGTACTAATATTAATAGTTATAGAATAAAATCTTGGTATTAAATCTTAAGGTGTTGTTGATAAAAATAGTAATAATAATAAGTAATATTTATAGTAATTAATGATATCATACTCGATGTTGGTTCGATTTCAAAACGAGTTCACAAAAATAACTATATTAACATTATTGCTAGTAATTAATGATAAAATATGATTTTTAATAGATAATAATAATATGACTTTTAATAATATTAATAACTATTTTAATATTTATAATAATGATAATAATAATAATAACATTAATAATGAATACATATATTAGTAAGTTTAACATAATAATACTAATAACAATTTTTATGTAATAATATTAGTACTAATAATAACCGAAACTTGTTAAGTATAAAAATAACACCAAAACCGGTCTAGGATGAGACTCGAATCCGAGAACTCTAGTTTATTAACTAACGTACCACCCAAAATGAAACCAAGATTACAATTGTAAATTTAAATTCATAAAAATAACATATCCATTTCTCGGGTATTCATCTTTTCCCCAAATCAAAACAATCCAAAACTCATCCAACTCGTTTCAAAGAATATGACCGAAAGATAAAACTGATTATTAACAAGTTCAAAACTTATAATCGATATATGAAAATTTAATAACACCAACACCCAAAATAAATTTACCTATTATTTGAGTTTATGCTGGTGGTTCTACACCGAGAAGGAACCGAGCCGAACCCGTTGGATACGAAGAAACACAGTCCCCGAGGCCGATTCCGGCCACCTGAGGTGCGCCGGAAATGAAGGAACATAAGAGAGAAGAGAGAGGGCGACGGAGAGAGTAGAGAGAGATAGAGAGAGGGCCAGTGAGAGAGAGAGAGAGGGCGGCGAGAGAGAGAAAGAGTGACGGCGAGAAAGGGTGAACACGGCAGGAGAAGGAGGGCACGGGACCACGGCGGCCGGCTTTCCGGTTTCCGGAAATACGATCCGGAGGGGAAGGGGAAGGGCTGCCGGAAACGCGAGGGAGGGTAGGAGGGGTGGTGTTCAGTGGTGGTGTCGGAGGTGTTCACCGGAAAACAAGAGGAAGAAGATGGAGATGGTGGTGGCGTGCGTCGGTGGTCGCCGGAGATGCGCCGGCCGCCGGAATTTGGCGCCGAAAAAATGAAAGAGAAAGAGGGAGGCTGACAGGCTGTGGTGTTGCTTGTGTTAGGTTTAGGGTTTTTTTTGTTTATATATGCATAACATATTTTCAGAAATGGCCCCTCAAGTTTCAGTCAAGTTTAAATACGAGTTTAAAGGTTCTTATAATTTGTAACGACTTTACGGAAATTAGTTTGGACCCGTTATGTTTTTCTTAACGACCCTAAAATGTGACAAACATCGTTTTATCTATGATCGAGGTCTAAAATATTATTGTATAATAATTTAAATAAAGTTCTAAAAATGTTGTGTCGGTTTTACAAAATGAAAGCTTACAACACGAAAACAAATCGAGGCCCGAATTTGACGAATGTCACAAATATCGTTCTTTATCTTACTCGAATATTGCTGCTTTCAGGCATTTAGTTTATTTAATCTGTTTTTATTCAGAAATGTTTGGTACCACATGATTTTGCTTTTTTGGTGTCTAATTAATCAATACATGTTAAATTTATTGTTTGATTCATATTAGCACTCCAATTTTCAATGAAACGTCTGAAAGAAGCTATCTTTGTATTCGTCTACTTGACCATTTAATGAAGTTTTCATGATGATTTTATTGATGTTGATAATTAACCTTTGAAGACCGAAACAACCAGAGTTTCCCGGCGTCACTCGCCTTCCTGTCGAAGTTCTAAATCTCTGATTCGAACATCATAACAATGAATTTAAAATGGTACTTGGAATATGTTATTTTTGTTTTATCACATGAAATCTTAAAGGCTAATGGTGGTTCATTTTTATACGTTTTAAAAAGTTATTGTCTCTACTGTTCAAATCCCTATTAAAGGTTATTATTTGAACAAAGGTAAACTAACATATATGAACAAATTTAAACAAAAACAAGCATAAATGAATATAACTGAACACAGACGAACACATAAAAACATTAAGTAAACAATTCATTCAATGTTCATCCAAAATTGAACATATATAAAACAAACATAAACAAATATTCACTAATATAAATGGACTCAAATAGGTCCAAGTAGTTAAATTAATATAACAAACTCTTTTACAATAAATTAAACTAAAATCCAAAAATTATATTCATCATAATATAAACGACAAATATAAAAAAACAATTCACGTAATACGTGTATGTGTGTAGGGGGGGTATGTTTATAGATGTGTATATGCATGTATGTATATTCATGCATATATAAACATACATATAATTAACATAGATGTGGCAACTCATAAACAATTTACTACATTAGCGGCTACTTCATGTATACAATAAGTTAATGACCAACATGAGCCATGGGGCCCAACGGCCGTTTTTAGTCGTCAAATAGTCGTTGGTCGGCTACAAACGCGTAGGTAAACTCGTGGGTTTAGCGCAGTGTAGTCTCTTTCATCTTCTATTTTATGCTTACACCTTCTTGAAGTGAAAAATAATAACTGGTCAATAGATTTGTGCTATTGTCAAAGAAAAAACCACCCAATTGTACCATGTAATACTTTTAGATTTGGATTTAATATAGCATATTAATGTCTAAAGTCCCAATACATGTATGCTATATTAATGCTATTAATTAACATGAATCAGCTTCCAAATATTAGCATATATGCTATTATTTAACATGAATCCACATATTAATCGAGCATCATTAATTTAGTGTAGTAATTCCCAATTATAAATGTCTAAATGTAACACTATACTTTTTAGTTGTTTTTTAGCTATTTTTCTTTTTAAAATTATATATATATATATATATATATATATATATATATATATATATATATATATGTATGTAAAAACAAGGCAAAGTCATATACTCATATAGTTTGTATAAAATCAATATTTTTACTAAAAGTACTTAATATATAACAGACAGTGTATAAATTGCACCGATCAAAAGTGATGGAAATGATCATGGTTCTATTTTTATTGTTATAATACTATAAAGTCATAATTTATTGTTATAATACTATAAAGTCATGGTTCTATACATATGTTGTTAATTGAAGCTAGCACGCTACACGTAGGTACGTCCTCTAAATTCAAAGATAAAGTTATGGGAGAAAACATCAAATAATTTCTAGGAAATGTAGAGGCACTGTTTTTCTAATGTTGTTATGTAATTAATTAATATTAGTATCATGCATGGCGCAATCAACACACATCCTATATAAACCATTATCACCATTCATATTCTTCATTACATTATCTCGTTCGATCCTCTTCCTTAGCAGACAAGTCAAATCAAATTATATTTCAAATGACAATAATTCTTCATATCATCGGATTTCATAACTGCGACGGTTGTTCACGAAAAGTTAGAATCGCACTAGGTAGAGTTGGTGTTAAGTTGTTGGAACTCGATCGTGAAAGTGGTAATGTCACGATCGAGAGTGCTGAAAATCCTGAAGTAATCAAATACGCTCTCGAGCGCCAAATTAAGAAATCAGTTTTGGTTCAATCACGAGCCCTCGTCCCTACGAACCAAATCCCTAATTCTATCGTATCGAATCAAGTACCCGTAAATCAAACTCTAGATCTTCAAGGGTTAGGCCAAGCTATGCTTAGAATGGCCCAGGTCAATGATGGTGTGGAGATTACAAATTGGAATATAATCAGGATCAACTTCATCAACCATGATACCGCACTGGTTGTTAGGCCCGAACCAAGTGGCAATATGGGTGTTCAACATATAGATCATGCAGATGTCGAGTTTGCACCAGCACCAGCACCCGCATGGGTAGCCACAAAACCGTCGGCACCAGCGATGCCCGTGGCAGAACAAGTGGTTTACGGGTATCCACTGGATTTTTATGGGTTCTCTACTACTCGTAGTCATGATCATCCAAATGGGCGTTGCACCATCGTGTAAGAATGTATGTGTTTTCTTTTACTTTTTTTATGAATGGCTTTTGAGAATGTATATATGTAGATTTGTAATTTGTTTGTATAGGTTTTTTTTGTTAATTTTGATATTGTAAACGTGGAAATTCTGGAGTCGTATTTGTGTTTCAGGTTTTGTAAATATATAACTAATAAATCTGGAATTGAATTTTTTTTTCTTTGAACAACAAACTATCATATTCTCAAATTACTTTGCACTTTTTATTTGAATTTTAAGTAAATTAATATATGCGTAAAGGTCGTTATTAATAGAGTCAAATTACAATTGCATTCGGAAATGAAGTCAAACTAAGTGTCACGTACGTATCAAATGTTTGATTATTTGCTTTATTTCATGCTTGATCGTTTTCATTTACAACTGGTTGCTTATTTATTAGAGAAATGCTTGGTGATTTTTAAAGTGTGTGTTCCTTGCACATCTATACCGGCCACCGATCGATAGATGTAGTCGCTCTCTAAATATAACAATGCGATATGATATGAAATAACAACCTTTACATCTTTAGTTGTGCGTTCTTACATTTACTCTTACTAGATCTCTCTCATAAAATCCCATAAGCTATTCCAACCTAAAAGTCAATCATAACCCAATCTATATCAGGTTCGGGTTTGGTTTAACACATACCAAATATACAGTACTCTTAAATATAAATATAAATAAAATAATATTTAGCATAACTAAACTCACATGTTCCTTTAATGAAACTTGGTGTAGGTCCCACCTCACACAACCAAACCAAACCAACACACATACACACATCGTCTCGTTCTCCTACGTTAACATCTCAATCTTAAAGTCTCTATCATCACCAATTCCCCCAAATCTTGTTTTCAATTGCACCCGTCGATCAAATGCGTTATCTTTACAGGTACCCCCAGTTTCTTTTCAATTTTGACTTTTCTAGGCTTAGGGTTTCATATATCGTTCTGTTTATCATGAAAGTGCTTGTATTTTTCGATCAATTCGTCTGATTTCCGAACCAAATTCATCTTAAATTGTTGAAATTATTGAAATTGTTTATTATTTCAGCTGAATTGTGTGTGATTTGAGGAATTTTTGTATAGAAAGGTGTAAATTGATTTCTTTGCTTTAGGTTTAGGGCATGATTGATATGGTGGAACCAACGGGTTCTCGGGTTGACCCGTTTAAACAGTGTATTTTATATTTAATTTTTTAAAAGTGTAATTTATGTAATCAATGTAATTTTAGAGTATTTATATGTGAAAAAGATTAAAAAGTTATTAACTTTCGGGTCAAACGGGTTGCGATCTGGTCAACTCACAAATATGCGGGTCGTGTTCAGGTTCACGTGTGTTACAGAAAGGTGTACATTGATTTCTTTGATTTAGGTTAAGGGCATGATTGTATGAGGTTCTTCATATCTTCTCATGCTGTTGAGTGTTGATTGTGGTGGGACGAGTGATTCCACCGAAGAAGATAAGATCACAACAATGCCTGCAAAAGAGAAACTTAATGGAGATTTGCTGACTAACTTATCTATGGATAATAATAATCATCTGTCAACAATGTTATCCATGGATTCGTGTATATCGGTACATGATGAGATGGAACGAGAGCTGAACCGAGCGGTGGTTCTTAGCTTACCGCCTGATATTAACCTCCCGTTTTCAGCAGAACCGAGCCCTCCACCGTTCCATGACGCGTGTGACATGTTGGAGGTTGGATTAGGTCCGCAACATTATGAGGTGGAAACGAATATTAATGTTACAAAGCTTGGTAAAAAGTGTGCTAAACGGCTTGATAGCGTGTGGGGCGCTTGGTTTTTCTTTAATTACTACTTCAAACCGGCTTTAAACGAGAAATCGAAGAATAAGGTGAATCGGGAAAACATGTATGATAAGTCAGATTTGAAGTTGGATGTTTTCCTTGTTCAACATGATATGGAGAATATGTACATGTGGGTTTTTAAAGAGCAGCCCGAGAATGCGTTGGGAAAGATGCAGCTAAGAAGTTACATGAACGGGCATTCCCGTCAAGGTGAAAAGCAGTTTCCGTTCAGTGCGGATAAAGGGTTTGTGAGATCTCACAGAATGCAAAGAAAACAGTACCGCGGGCTTTCTAATCCGCAATGTGTTCACGGGATTGAAGTCGTGCGGGCCCCGAATTTATCAGGGTTGGATGAGGAAGATAGAAAACGATGGGTGGAGCTAACGGGACGGGATTTAAACTTTTCAATCCCGCTTGATGCGAGTGATTTTGGTTCTTGGAGGAATCTGCCCACTACTGATTTTGAAATCGAACGTCCTCCGGTAATCAAGAACGTTAATCAACCGAAAAGATTGTTAAACGGTTCAGGGTTGAATCTTTCGACTCAGGCATCAGAGCATGTGGTCGGTGAGTCAAACGGAAGTTTAAATGGGGTTGAGCTTACGGTCGGTTGTAGCAATAAACGGAAGAAAAATTTCTTCACGAATGGTAACGATGACGATAACTTTGATGGAGTTCTTGATGTTAATCATGTGGAGCCGCATTGGGTCAATGATTTTTCATGGGTTATGAGGAACGCATGTGGGCCCGTGACAGCCGCTAAGACAATTTATGAAGATGACGAATCATTCTTAATTGTTGTAAGCTTGCCTTGTGGTGATCTTAATAGGGTGAAAGTTACATGGAAAAACACTCTTACTCATGGTGTTGTGAAGATCTTTGGTGTTAGTGCCGGGTGTATGCCGGTTTTGAAACGAAAAGATAGGACTTTTAAGTTGACTGATCCTGCACCCGAGCATTGTCCGCCTGGCGAGTTTATTAGGGAAATATCTCTGCCTGCACGTATTCCTGAAGATGCTAACATAGAAGCTTATGGTGATGATAGTGGGACCATACTCGAGATTGTGGTCCCTAAATATCGGGAAGGACCGGAAGAACATGAGGTTCGTGTTTGTCTTCGCGCCTGTGATCAGCGTCCGTATGTTGACTTCACGGAGACTTTGATTTAAGGATTCGTGAATGGGCCGTTTACAGAAGAAAATGTAGCAGTTTCGTTGTGTTTTTACCATGTTTATTTTTATCAGAATTGGGGTATTTTTGCATTCTTCATGAGAGAAAACAGTAGAAACTCAGAAGGGTGGGAAAGTTGCATTCTGTAGATTTCCTTTTTTGCATCTTTGTTTGTCGAACCTTATTAAATGTTTAGTAAAGAAAATTGGTTATTGCTATAATATATATGCTATTTGTGTTTAGGTTTTTGCAGTTTCGAAATGAACTGTTTTTCCATTTTGGTTAAAAATTTTGGAATGAAGCAAGTCAATGCTTTGAGGTCCAAGAATTTGCGGTTTGGAATTTAGTTGTTCGATCTCACAAAAACAAAATTCTTTTCATTTTGGAATGAACAACCGTCATGAATCATATTTCTCAAAATTTCAACATAGCTAATGATTTAAAAAGTTACTGGTCCGGTTTGGCCTGCTCAACCCGACTAGTAATTATCGTATAATCAGTGATTCAGATATAGCTTTGTCCAAACCAGCCAAACTGATGGAACAAATTATTAACTATTGGCATTGTGGAAATATTTGATGTCCTAGGTTGCCGTGTTGCACAGCATTATGGAAATATTGGGTTGGTTGTAATTTCAAAATGCTATATCATTAAAAACATAACATTCCATACATTTATAAAAGAAGGAAAAAAATTACTGAAAAGGCGTTGTCTCAACCAAGAACAACATTCTCAAAATTAGACTTAATCAACTTCTTCAATTTTGGGGCCGGCACCATTCCCATTAGCAGGTGGACTTGGACCACCAGCATCCATATCAGGCACACCACCAGAGCCTTGGTACATTTTAGCTATTATAGGGTTACAAACACCCTCCAACTCCTTCATCTTGTCTTCAAACTCCTCTGCCTCTGCAAGCTGATTCGAGTCCAGCCACTGCATAGTCTGCTCAACAGCATCCTCCACCTTCTTCTTATCATCAGCCGCAAGCTTTGAACCAATCTTATCATCTTTAATTGTATTCCTCATGTTGTAAGCATAATTCTCGAGAGCATTCTTTGCCTCCACTTTCTTCTTAAGTTCTTCATCTTCCGCCTTGTATTTCTCAGCTTCCTGCACCATCTTCTCGATGTCCTCCTTTGACAACCTTCCCTTATCATTAGTAATAGTAATCTTATTCTTCTGACCACCAACTTTGTCTTCAGCCGACACGTTCAAGATACCGTTGGCGTCAATATCAAAGCACACATTGATTTGAGGCACCCCACGTGGCGCAGGGGGAATTCCCGATGACTCAAACTTGCCCAACAAGTTATTGTCCTTTGTTCTTGCTCTCTCCCCTTCATAAACTTGAATCAAAACCCCGGGTTGATTGTCAGAGTAGGTCGAGAAAACTTGCTCCTTTTTTGTGGGAATCGTGGTGTTTCTCGGGATCAAAACAGTCATCACTCCACCTGCAGTCTCCAAACCGAGAGACAATGGAGTGACATCCAACAGCAAGAGGTCTTGCACCTTCTGGTTACCTTCACCACTCAATATAGCAGCTTGAACCGCAGCACCGTATGCAACAGCTTCATCAGGGTTAATGCTCTTGCAAAGCTCCTTCCCGTTGAAGAAATCTTGCAACAGCTGTTGCACCTTTGGGATTCTGGTGGATCCGCCTACAAGAACCACATCGTGAACCGAGCTTTTATCCATTTTAGCATCTCTCAAACACTTCTCCACAGGCTCCATACATTTTCTGAACAGATCCATGTTGAGCTCCTCGAACCTTGCTCGTGTGATGGTTGAGTAGAAATCAATACCCTCGAATAACGAATCAATCTCGATAGTGGTTTGGGCAGTAGAAGAGAGGGTTCTCTTTGCTCTCTCACACGCGGTTCTCAAGCGTCTAAGAGCTCTCGGGTTTCCACTAATGTCTTTCTTGTTCTTCCTCTTGAATTCTTGAACAAAGTGATTCACCATCCGGTTGTCAAAATCCTCACCACCCAAGTGCGTGTCACCAGCAGTAGCTTTCACCTCAAATATACCCTCTTCAATGGTGAGAAGTGATACATCAAAAGTACCACCACCAAGATCGAAAATAAGAACGTTTTTCTCTCCAGAAGAAGTCGCCTTCTTGTCAAGACCGTATGCAATAGCAGCAGCCGTAGGTTCGTTAATAATACGCATCACATTGAGGCCTGCAATCGCACCTGCGTCTTTTGTAGCTTGCCTTTGAGAGTCATTGAAGTAAGCAGGAACAGTCACAACAGCGTTCTTGATTGAGGTGCCAAGATACGCCTCTGCAATCTCCCTCATCTTTATGAGAACCATTGAGGAAATCTCTTCAGCTGAGAACTGTTTCTCTTCGCCTTTGTAAGTAACGACAATCACCGGTTTGTCAGAAGGGCCAGGTATGACCTTGAATGGCCATAACTTCATGTCACTCTGGACAGAAGCATCACTAAACTTTCTGCCAATTAACCGTTTTGCATCTGCCATTCAAATAAAACTTTTGTTAGGTACACAATCTAGCATTTAACAAATGTAAATACAGCTGAGCCACTCATTTAAAGTTTTCCTCAGAAATACATAAAAATAAATAAAAACGTATGTAAATTTAGTTAACAAATAATAACAAGCCGAAACCGAGCTTGAAAAAACGACTCAAGTCAAGGTCGGTCTCTGCTTACAGAGAAAGCAGGAAACAAGAGAGTTGCAGTAGAGGATTATAGAGTTAAGGCATATACGTGGTATCCTAAGCTAACCTCAAATTTTCAGCATTATTGTTTAATAATAATAATAATTCGAGCAGGAATATATAAAATACTACAGAGAAAAGCAATGCAGAAAATAGGATTTGTAATAACTTCAGAATCATGCCCTAGCTAGGTTATTAATATCAGTAATCATAATATCATTATCAATGCAGATTGTAAATTAAATAAGCAAGAACAACAGAGTATAGAAAGAGAAAGAGAAGGTAATTAAGCTTACCAAAGACGGTGTTGATAGGATTCATGGCCACCTGGTTCTTGGCAGCGTCACCGATGAGACGTTCGGTGTCCGTAAAGGCCACATAAGACGGCGGTCGTTCTATTCCCCTGGTCATTAGCGATAATCTCGACACGGTCGTGCTGCCAGACTCCCACGCACGAGTACGTCGTCCCTAGGTCTATTCCAATTGCTGGTCCTTCACCTTTTCCAGCCATAATTCTTAATAATAATAATAATAATACGAAGATGAGTGTGTGTTTGTGTTATGTGAAAATATTATTATTATTGCAATGTTTAGCTATCTGATGAGCAGGTTGTTGATATATGGCGGGTTTTTATAGTTTGTGGAAGATATTTCTAGAATTTTCATTACTTAGATTTCTGACCCTCGGATTGTCGGCTAAATTTGGAATCCAACGGATGAGAAAGATCTTGACCTCTTTGACCAAGATTTTATTTTATATCCCTTCCTTTCTCGTTCCTTCTGGACGATTCTTGTTTCTTGCTTAAGTTTTTGGACACGTGTTCTTTCTCTAATGGATTTCACCGTTATTGCATATCTTGATATTTCCAATAACGGAATATCAGATCGCGTCCCTGGGTGGTTGTGGGACCTACCACGTGGGTTAAAACTTCTTAACTTTTCTTCAAATGAGATAAAAGGTACACTGCCAGATATAAATTCAAACTTTGAGCGCTATCCTGGAATGGATTTGAGTAGCAACCAACTGGAAGGTACGATACCACTATTACCTTCTAAACTTGCAGCATTAAACCTCTCCTGAAACAGGTTCTCAGGAACACTTTCTTTCTTGTGTCATATTGACGCAACTTTGACCTTCCTTGACCTCTCCAACAATGTATTATATGGGAGTCTGCCTGATTGTTTGAAGAAATCCCAAGAAATCGTGGTTTTTAGTTTATCAAATAACAGTCTATCTGGAGAAATTCCTTCTTCTTTGGGATTCTTCTCTCAACTTCAGGCATTGTATTTGCGAAGGAACAATTTTGTTGGTGAAATACCAATGTCCTTGAGCAACTGCACAAAACTAAGGTTTGTAGATCTCGGGGAAAATAAGTTGTCTGGTAACATTCCAGCATGGAAGGGAGAAACACTTTCAGAGCTGCTTGTTCTTGTTTTACAGTCTAATAGACTTAATGGCAGTTTACCGTTTCCAATATGTTTGTTAAAAAATCTTCAATTCCTTGATCTGTCTAAGAATGGATTATCGGGAAACATTCCTAGGTGCTTTGGTAACTTCACAGCTATGGCTACTAAACAGTTTCAAGATGAAATAATGAGCCATTTTTACTCCACTTATGTGCCAACTCTCCCTGGACAACACAACTTAACTACATATAATGCGCTGAACAGAAGCGATGCTAGGATTCTGTGTACAGGACTAGGGGGGCGGTACTCGACTTGTGGTCCGAATGAAGAGGCCATTTTCATTGACAATGCATTGGTTGCATGGAAGGGAACAGAGCGTGAATTTGGAAGAGGTCTTCACCTACTAAAGAGCATCGATATTTCAAACAACTTATATGGAAAACTTCCCTCTGAAATCACTAATCTTCGAGAGTTAGTCTCCTTAAAATTTTCCTTCAACAAATTGCATGGGGAAATCCCGAGAGATATAGGTCAATTAAATTCTCTTGATGTTCTTGACTTGTCAAGAAATGAGTTATCTGGGAAGATTCCGTCAAGCTTGTCAAATATATACCGTTTAAGTTATCTTAACCTCTCTTACAATAACTTGTCAGGAAGAATACCAACGGGGACTCAACTTCAAAGCTTCGACAATACCTCCTACTTTGGTAACCCTCAGCTTTGTGGACTTCCACTTACACAAAGATGTGGGCCTCCACCTCCGCCTGCTACTGATGATGGAAAGGAAGATGTTCAAGATGAGGGAGACGAGTTACGGAAATCATATTACACGGGTATGGGTGTTGGATCTGCTGTTGGATTTTTGGGACTTTGTGGTGCTTTATTTCTCATCCGCAGGTGGAGATACTTCTTTTTTGCTTCCTTAAATAGCATGCATGATTGGATATATGTAACAACAGTTGTGCATTTCCAAAAGCTTCATACCAAATTTAGACGGTAATGTATGTTCTATTCATTGCAAAATTGTTTCCTACTGGTTAAGCAGATGATTTAAGTCCCATGTGACCATGGATGATTATTGTCATTGTGTTTTTAGAACTTCTGGTCGGTAGTCCATCAGTAGGTTATTTTCTGTTTTATAAGAAAGTTCACAATTGTCTATTCATGACATTTATTGCCTATTCGTGAATTTAGATGTTGGGTTTGCATGAAATCAAAACCTTGTTCATCTTTTCATGCCAATATCTTTATTAATATGCTTGGTCCATTGATAAAAGGAAATGAATTGACCAAAGATATGGGCTATGGAGTCTGTTTTCTAGAGAAGGCCTACCCATACCCAGTGATGTTATGCCATGCTCTAGAATGTTACCATAGTGGTATGCCATCATTTGCGAAGATGAGTTTAGCTTTTGTAAGTTATGTGTTTAAAGTATATTATAATGTTCTAAACACTTCATAGTTATCAAAGGTGCTAGGTGAAGTCAAGGCGCATAGGCCCCACCTGGAGCCTAATAAGCGGGCTTGAGGAAAAAGAAAAAGAACAAGAAAAAGTTACAAATATATATTATGTATTAGTAAAATATATTGCTCTTCAAATAAAATAAAAAAAAGCTCCTCTATAACATATAGTTTCATCTAATGCACCAAGAGTTCTAATAAAATATTAGTGTGTTAGGTAAAAAAGTAGCTTTCCTTAGATAAAAGTAGAACTCTGGCTGAAATCTTGAGGGTATTTAGAGAATTCGGCCGTAAAAAAAAAATATATTAAGTATGTTAGGGCTTAGAAATCTTGAGGGTATCTAGAGGGGCGGGTCATTAAGTATTCTACTCTGGTATAAGACATGTAACGTTAGGGCTTAGAAATTATAAAAGAAATATTATTAAGGAACTGTACTCGTTGACGTAAAAAAAACGCAATATCAATCCAATGGCATTTTGATACATGTGGTAGTGAGGCATTTCCCACCATACATGCTTTCATACTACACATCAGGAGAGTATGTGATCAGAGAAAAAGGAAGACGTGTGCACCTTGCCATACACATGAACTGTCGTCTCGCCTATCTACTGTTTGTGTGCTCGTTTCACCTGATACATATCTTAAAAGCAAATAAATGAGTCAATAGAAAATACAACTAGATATCAACAGGAACACATGCTACCAAGTTGTGAAGTATCAACACGCCAATTTTTAAAAAAAAACAAGCATTTACCTTTAATGACTCTCGATCAGCGTGATCATCCTCGTCTGAAAATGTTTTTACCATCTAATATTCTCTTCGCCTGAACATGAACTCACTAAGATGTAATTTTAAAATAAAAACCTTTCAATAACAAAATCTAAAAATCGATATTGGGAAAATGATGTAATCATAAACAACTTTATTTCATGTATATGATGCTAAGATTGCAACCATATTAGCTGTCACTCAGCTACCTATCTATATAACATATTAGACCATTAGTAGTTACATGCCTGATTTCACGTTCTTAAGTCGGCAAGAGATTAGAGCCCTTGGCTTTCAACTTTGCCTCAAGTCTAAAAAACTTTAAGCCAGATAGCACTAAGTCAGCTGTCTTCTTCTTCGTGTGGTCAATCAACAAGTCATCATAAACAACCAAATCCGACTCAGTAAGCATCTTGCACTCTCTCAAACTTGAAAAGACTTTTCTACCCTCCTCAATGGTTCCATACTGGCACATACCAGAGATAACCGCGCAACATATAACATCATCAGGCTGACACCCATCTTCTACCATCTCGTTTATAACAACCATAACCTTATCGGCATCATTAGATCTACACGTATGCACAATTCTAAGAAAATACTTAAACTCCCTGGGCCCACTTTCCACGTTAGCTAAACATTCACGAACAAGCACGAAAGCCGAATCAATTTCTCCAATTTTACAAAGACCTTTCACTAGAGCCACGTATGCGTCAACAGACATAATCAACGACATCTCTTTTATTTTATTGTAGCACGAACACGCCTCGTGAATATCTCCAGCTTTAACAAAACATAAAACCGCATTACTATAAGTATATAAATCAGGTTCCATTTTCGATTCCTTCAATTCTTGAAAGAGGGTTAACGCCTTTTTCACCTCTCCGCTTTCATAAAGTGCCCTGATAAGAATATTATATATAGAAACACTGCAATAACCTTTCGGTTTTAAGTTATCAAACACTTCTAAAGCCATAACAACCTTATCTTTCTCTCCGACCATCAATGAGAAAAACTTCTCTAGATCATCAATCACATTGAACCCCAAATTCGCCATCTGTGCAATCAATTTAGAAAACTCATCAAACTTTCTCAACTCAGCATAACAAACCAACATCGGATTAACCGTCTCGAAATCCGGTTTGAGATCTTCTTCGACTGTAACCTTGAAAAGTTTATGCGCCTTACTGACATGTTTCACACTGCATAACCCTTTTATAAGATGGTTATATATCACTAAATCAGCTCGGTAACCTGAGTTTATTAAATCTTTTAGCAATTCAAACGCCATTCCAACTTTATCAAAGATGCATATATAGACCGATCTATCAAATACCGCTTCTCTTTCATCTCTTTAAAAAACTCATAACCTTTATCAACTCGGTTTCCATGACACAGACCCGTAACCAGAGTTGCATACGCCATAACATCGGGCTGGACTTTATCACCCTCAATTTCCTTCCATACCTTCAAACAACCATCTAAATCTCCCTCCGAAACCAAGATTCTTATCATTGCAGTATACGCAAACATATCCGGTTTACACAACTTCCTCATTTGGCCCAAAGCCCGATAGCCTCATCGACACGACCAGCCTTACATAACCCTTTTATCAAAATCATAAAAGTGACACCTTCCTCCACCAATCCATCTTTCTTGAAATTATTATAAACCGACATACACAAATCAATATGACTCGTTTTCACAAGCGCGTCCATGATTCTATTATACAAAAAAACCCGAGGCTTCAACCCGAACTTCAACATCTTCTCATACACATAATAAACCCTAAGTCCCCTATTCGAATCTGCGTGCATCCTAATCAAAATTTCAAACTGCTTCTCGGTCGGCGGCTTACCCTGCATACTCATCAACTCAGGCACCTGATCAGCCGCCCGAAACTGATTGTTCCGGTTCAAGCAATACGCAAACGCATTATAACTACCGAAATCATGTCTATACCCTTTCTGCTTACCCGCCCAATGAAAAAACTTGGAACAGATAACCGGGTCAGACTGAACTTTAAGCACTTCCGCGACGAGCTTCGGGGTGACCCGACGAAGCTTGTTGAGGTCGGCGACCACCGGCGGGCCCCAGTGCTTGTGTTTCCGGAAGGAATCGATGATGTAACGGGCGATGGGCGATACGGTTTGACCAACGGTAAAGAAATGTTGTGATGAAGAGGGTTGTTGTCTTGGTGGTGACGTGGCGGTGACAGAATCTTGTGGAATCCAGTTTTGGAGATTGAAATTGGTGGTGGGTATTTGATGATTAGGGTTTATGGTTTTGCGATTGGAGAACAAACCGCCGTGGACGGTGGGGCGGTTGTGGGTGGGTTTACGGTGGCCGGAGATAAAGTTGAAGTATTTAGGTACGGTGGTGGGTGGTGGTTGTGATTAATTTGGAATTGGTATCATAGCAATGCAAATTCACAAAATCTGTATATTCAATTTGAAATGTATTATAGCATTTGGGGATGATGAAATTAAAACAAAATTAGGGTTATTGTTTGTTATGTTCTAATGTATTGAAGAGGTCTGAATTGGGAAAAGTACCTGAACCCTAATTAACGAAGATGAAGAAGAAGACGACGACGCACGCAGAGATGAACGCCGTTATAGTTTTATACTTTCTGTAACTTTTATATTATCAGTCTTGATTGTGTTTTATTATTTCGTGTTGTTAGATTATTTGTCTGTAAGTGTGTTAACCATGTCATATAGTGTAATCAGCTTATTAAACTTGTTGGTGTTAGTGTTAACCAAATTTGATACATTTAATAAAATGTGTAGTGTGTGTTCACTAATCTCACTAGTAGTGTTAAACTTATTTATGCCGTGTTTGCTACTTTAACAGGGTATTATGTGCCGACTTGTTATGCAAATTCTAGACTTAATCTAGCATTGAATAAGACAAGGTAATTGGAAAAAGGACATTGTAAAAAAAATAACTTAAAATAAATGCAGTGCAAAGGGGAGAGGGTCATCGACTCATAGCAGACGTGAAAATGAGAGGGAGACATGTGAAGAAACACGGATTCACTCCCCGGGTATGGGTTCTGGATCCAATGAGTTTACTGGGTAAGATACGATAATTACTACCAATGATATGCGTATGACTTCCCAAAGTCCAATGACCGGAACCTGCAAAACATACACCGTGAGTCTCGTTACAGGAAGGACAAGAAGGGGATCTTCCTGTAACCATTCTCCGGCGTGAGAATCGGTAACGTTCGTAAATGGAGAAAGTACTGAAGTAAACAGACTAAGTGTAGTCAGAATGCAAGTGAGTGAATGAATACTTCATACCGTTTGACAAGGTATTTATAGCCGAATGATGTAGGAAAGTGATTGGGCCAGCTGTCCTCTTCTAGAAGATCTTTGATAACTGCCTGGACGCGTGTCCTCTTGTGATAGGTTGAGCTATACTTCCCATGTGCATGAGTAAAACAACCTAAACACGCGTCGCCCAATGATAGGATGGATTGCTCCCTGGCCATGTGCACGGTTATAACAAACTGGCCAGATGTCCTTTATTCATTGGTTGTTCAGTCACGTATTCCCCAAGTAAGAATCATGAACCTCCTTCTAGAGAGTATTTGAGTGATGACAGTTGTCCGCTGGCATTGTCTTCCGGATATTTAGGCGGACAGTTATCCTGTCCTGAGGATGGCTTTTGAGGATGCCAGGATGCTTCCGCGTGTATTATGAGGATGTTCCTCCTCATTCGTGATATGCGGGTGGCCCATGTGTCCCGCGGGTGGCTTATAAGAGGATTTCTGTAACCCGCGGGTGGTACTTAAGGGTATTTTGGTCTTTTTGATACCCTACCTCTACAATATGCAAATCATTAGCCATGGACTGTCAGTAGCATGTACAGGATGGTTTCTGTAAGAGGGATAAGCAAGGCATCATTATATACGGTGTAAGGGAGAAAGGCATTAGTTCGTAGGGCAACAAAAGATAAAGTTCGATGAACCTTCTAATTGCGAAGTTTAATGAGGATCTCAGTTGGAGGTAGGCCAGTGGACCTTTCGACTACGAATGGTCTTAAGGGGATCTTTATTGGAGGATATACAATGGGAAATGTTGAATATAAGTGAAATAAACATTTTAGTGGATTATTGTTTATGGTGTTGAAGGTATCTAACGCAAAAACAAAAAATCAAATCAATTCTTATAAATAAGTACTCAATTCAAATTTTTTATAGCCATAACTTCTTTTTTATACTTTTACTATAAACTATAAACAATTTTATATCTTTCTCGGTGTTGATACTAATATTATAACTCCAGCATAGTCTACGTAGTCCAACTCTGGGCTGGTGGTCTCTGCACTCAATTGAATTGACTTTGTACTATGATAAGATCTACATTGAGGATTTACACTAACCCATAGTTGACCACACTGTATCAGAGTAGTCTGCATCGGGTTTGACTAGGCTTTGAGATTTTGATATTTTCAAGTTGAGTCTAGGATGCCTTGTTCATTTATGATTTAATATATTATTAATACTAACCCGTGGTGTTGTAATGACTTAGCTAAAACCTCTAAGTAAGACGATGGGTGGTGATCAAGTGCTCGTGACATTAGAGGGATGGCACACCTCAAAATTGCTTTATGTTTTGTAAATGTTTTAAAGGTTAAATATTAAGCATTAGTTTTTAAACTACACGCTTTATATTTGCTAACCTTCCGACCCCCCCCCCCTCCCCTCATAAAATGCATAAAAAGTAAAATTTGACCCACGATGAAAAAGATTTATGGGTGCGCCACTGTATGTAGCAATTTATCTAGTTGATTATATAAAAAAAATTAAAGAAATAAAATCTATATTAAAAAAAATTGTGTGATATTATTTTTGTGCATACTTTTTTAAAACCAGGGTATTTTTATAAATACTTAAGTATGGTGGTTGTAGTAGTGATTGTGGTGGTGATGGTGGTCGTAGTGGCTGTCATAGTGGAATTGGAAGGAGCAGTAGTAGCGACATAGTCTTAGGAGTAGGGTAGTGGTAGTAGCGGTAATTGTAGTAGCGGCAATGGTAGTAGCCGTGGAGTGTTAGTTAGGGATGAGCACGATACCATATCGGTACTCGTACCGAAAATACCAATCCTGAAAATCACCAATTCGTGGTACGGTCCCGGTATTGAAGGTCAAATTTTAGGAAATACCGGTACCGTACCATACCGATCCCGAAACTCAAAACTTTGGTACCAAATCGGTACCAGTACCAAATTTTCTCATCCATAGTGGTAGCAGCACCCGTGGTGATAGTAACAACAACAATAAGTGGTAAGCAACAGCAGGGGTAGCAACAACAGGAAGAGTGAAAATGTAATGATAAATGTATAAAAATATTATTTAATTGAAAATAAAAGAGAAAAAATAATAATTTTTAATTAATGTAATTATAGAGATGAAGATGGAGGATATGTCGGGAATGCTCTTATTAGGGTGGGACGGGCGTTGCGGGTACACGGTCTCGCTTGTTTAACCTTAGATTTGGATGCCCAATTTTGAGTTATAGTACCTGATCATCAATGCCTTATTTTTAAATATTCTATTAGCAATATTTGTTTGCTGTTTACTAAGTCATACTCTTAAAATGTGGCAACAAATAAGCCGTAAAATCTTAATTAAAATTCCATCAAATCAATTAAGCTCACGTGTGCTACACGTTACAACCCGCAGTCTAAGGGTGGAAACTTGAAACTTGAAAGTGTAGATGGCCAGCATAAATAAGCCGACACTAATTGCGGCAGATACAAGTAGTGTGCTGAATAATCTTAATTTATGCTAACGTAATCAAATACGTGTCGTTAAATCATTCTATTCTAGATGATGACATAGAAATAGTTATAGCAGACTAATACATGTATACCCTCACTTTCAATAAAATATAAATTAATTTATTTTCTAACAATTTCTTGTGTAGTCAGTTTTATAAGTGTAAAAAATTAAATTAAAGTGTCACTGTTTTCAATTTCAAAGAGAATGCAATGGATAAGAGAGTGATTTGATTAAATATTTTAATCTTTTAACAACCGTTCCAGTGATTAACGTCAGAAATAATAATAATAATTATTATTATTATTATGTATAATTGTATGCTACGGTTAAACTGAACATAAAGAACAGAAAAAAGGTACAAAATGTGTTAATGCTATTAGAGTTGGTTCAATGATAAAAGTGATCTAAAATGTAAATAGATATTTTCCCACATTACTTTCTCCCATAAAAATCTTCTTAATCCGGTTATATTTGGGATTTTGAGTTCTTGTGTATATTTGGAGTCCGAATAATGCACAAATGTGAATGTTACTTGTTGTTTAAGTTACTTTTGGTTTCTGTTTGTTTGGTGCAGCTGCCACAGCTGGCTTGTAGCAAAATCTTTCTTTTCTTTTGTTTCTTTTTTTTCCAAATGCATATGCTGTTTTTCAAAAAATAAAAAATAATCCAATTCAACATATACGATCAGTTAGTTAGCTAGCTGTTAAAATATATACACCAAAATGGGAAACTTGGCATCATTTGGCACATCATATTTTAGCTCAATTTTCATAAACTTCATAAACACATGTTAACATCAATGCTACATCTTTCCATTAAACATTTTAATATTTCACATCATCACCTTTTTTACATGTATTTTTTATAACAAATTATCTTTTTTTACTAGTGGGGTAAAATAAAACTAAATTATTAAGTTTAGAGTGGTATATGTGAATTTTAGTATCGGGAGTCTCATAATGCAACGTGTATGATCTATTGCGATATTATTCTACCTATTTCCAGAAGCTTTTTAAATATACGAAAATATTATGCGTCGTTCAAAGAAAATTAGTTCATTTGGTTTTAATTTAAGGAAAATTGGATTTTAATAATTCAATTTATAACATATTGACCGATAATAATTTGCACTTACAGTTTAACCAACGATTATTCTGACGTTCACTTTTTTAACCTAGAGCAATCATGATTTGAAGCGACATTAAGTTTTGGTTAATTTAAAAATTCAATATTGCAGTGTGTAAAGAAAATAAAAATTCAAAGTTGTGTGTGTTACCTTTTTGGGACAAGTCATATGTTTCATACCTAAGTGGATGAGTCATTTTAAGTTGAAGTTTTCCAGAAACATTTGAACTTAGAACATTCTCGGAAGTGTCGAAACGTCTCACTCGCGGCTCGCCACACACGACTCACTCACTCGGTCAGCCTTACGTTGTTAATGGCATCTTGCTTTATATTTTCACTTTCACCCTCTTTATTTGTATTCTTTTGACATTTTCCCACCCACTTGTCTCCAAAGTCCAAACTTCAACTCTCCAGTGCCGTGTCCAAGGTCACTTTCGTCATTCACACACTGTGGTCAAACTAAAATAAGTCAAAACTTTGTAACCTATAAATACCACCACCTCCTTAACCAACTCTTCACTTCACATTCAAATATTCATTCCAAGTTTCATTTGCTTAAAAACCACTTTCCAAATTCTAATCCCATTATTGTGATTGTATCAAATATATTGTTAAAGATGGTGTGCATACCGATGAAGCGGTCACGAGAACACGAACTCGACACGACCATAACTAGCACGGCGAATTTTCTAATGCTTCTTTCTAGAGGCACGACAAGCCCTGAATCTTATCTGGTTGATTCAGGTCACAGAGTTTTCGAGTGCAAGACATGTAATCGTCAGTTCACGTCTTTCCAAGCACTTGGGGGCCATAGGGCTAGTCATAAAAAGACTAGGCTTATGATTGGTGACATGGAAGGTCATCATGATGAGATGTTACCATCTAAGCCCAAATTACACAAGTGCTCTATTTGTGGGCTTGAGTTCGCCATAGGACAGGCGTTAGGCGGGCATATGAGGCGGCATAGGATGGTTATAGCCAATGAGGACCGTTGTCATCCGTTCGTTGATTTGTCATCACCGATGGTGAAGAAAGTGAATAGTCGACGGGTTTTCAGTTTGGATTTGAACTTAACACCGGTAGAGAATGATTTTGGATTTAGAGTTGATGATGAGAAGGTGACACCGGTCACGGTTGACTTTTTTTTATGATTGGAGCTTGATGCATTACCGTTGAGAATTTATTTTATTTATTCATTTTGGATTTTAGAGTAGATCAAAACTTTGTGAGTTTAGAGTGTATGTTTTGATTGTAAGTATTAATAATATTCTCTTATACAAGACTTATAATCTATTCTTTATATTCTTTTTTATTGCATAAATCTTAAACAACAAATGTCATTGTTTAATGGTTGTATTAAAAAATTCACTGGTTTTGTTAACACGTTGCTTTAGAGAGAGAAAAAAGGTGGTTGAACTTACATGGGTATGATTATTAAAATATTGATTATTTAAAAAAAAAATGAAATTAAATATGTTCACAAGTAAAATTTTGTAGTGGACTTAATCTGGGTCAAGCGTGATTTATGGTGTCTTAATCAGATTAATGAATTGGTTTTGGTTTGAATATACTCATAAAAGTAACGTTCATTTTCTTCTAAATCAGGGTGTTAAGTTCATGGTAATAATAATATGGTTAATTTACTAAAAGCTTTAAAAGAAATATAAATTTTAAACAGCCTCATATATACATTGTTTTACCAAGTATCTAAATATAACGTAACTTATTTGGGTCAACTTGTGTTTGCATTCAACTTTAAACTCTTTGACAGGTGATATCCCTAAACAAAATTGGCATCATCTTTATTGACTCAATGATTATCACTAATAATCTCAAACTTTTAATAAAGGGTATTATAACCTTTTTTAATAATAAAAAAACAAAACCGAAAAAGGAAAAAACAAACAAAGAGCAAACAAAAGTAGGAGATTTGGGATTTGAAATAAGAAAAGAATGTCATACACCTAAGTTTTGAAAAATGACCGAAATATTCTTATTTGCTTCGCTTGAAATCTTAGTTTTTCCCATGCGTATCATGTTCTTTGCAGTTTAGAGGTGTTAATAGTATCGGGTTGATAGGTCGACATGTCAGATAAATAAACTTAAGAACGGGCTATATATCGACCCATGTTACAAATATCAACTTTAACCTGAACTTGCGAACACAAATGACCCTTGGTTAACAGGTTGAAAGTTATAAATGACTAAATGAGTTGTATTCAAGTTGTAAATGAGCATAAAGAAATTGGCAATTTGAATTAATTGGATGAAACTCAAAAACAGGTTGACTTGGCCATATAAGAATACTTTCTATTTTATCTATGTACTAAAAATTGGCAATTTGAATTAATTGGATGAAACTCAAAAACAGGTTGACTTGGCCACATAAGAATACTTTCTATTTTATCTATGTACTAAACAAGTTAGTTGGCCTGCCTGTTAAATTAAGCGGGATAAGCAACTTGATTCGAACATGTCCAGTTTAACTAAAATGGTTAGACATGTCAATTTAAACCTGACCTATATATTTATTAAATAACCTAAATCCTTAATAATTTCATATCGTGTTTAAGTTCGTGCTTCAATAAATTGTGGTTAAAATAGTATTTTGCTTTCAAAACTAGATAAAAATGATTAAAATAATAAAGAGAATTGGATTAAAATTAAATTGGAGACTAAAGGTCTAAAATGAACACAAATACAATATGTCTGTATTGGTAAATAATGTTTTAACAATATAATATATATTTTTATGTAAATAATGAGTTTTTAAGAAAAGCAAAAAAGAGTGTGCATGTTTGTGGCGAGATTAGGGGTGATTTGACAACTCTAGCCAACTATATCCAGTCTGTTTCTGGCTCCAGATGGAGAACGACGCAAAGAAGAAATATATATTCATGATTTATTAGTTTGTATGTTGTGGTAGGTGATCGGGCGCGCTAGCTTTCATGCTCGTTGTCACGTCACTCGCACACACCATACCACAACACGTTCAAGCTAGCGGGGACACTATCAATGAGGCTTTATCTAGTGCTCAATCAACGTCAGGTAACGCATATGATAGGATGAATCTTGGTGGTGCCTTTAACCACAACACATAGCCTTATCTTTTAGTATTTATGTCCCACACATATACTTTATACCGTCTTTAGAGTCTATTGTTATTTCTTTTTTGAACCGCAATTTTATTAACACCCGAATTCCACATTTACGTTATACATGCAAGGATTTGAATCTGAAACCTCATATTTTTGAGGGATGATACCATACCACTGGAAGTAGTTTTTTTTATTTGAAGAAATTTTATACATAAATTAGTTATTCAGGAGAAGAGAGAAGAATATATTTTTGATATTTATATATCATGTGAAATTCACATCAATAATAATTAAACAAACGTTATCTATTACAAATAGAAGTGTGTATACATAGCAATAATGTTCACATTTTAAAGGTGAATTCAAAATGGTCTTGCCTTTACTGTTTACAACTTTACATGGCCAGATTTTCAATGGACATTAAAGAGAAAATTCTCAAAATAAGCGTTTATGAAAACGTTTTTCAGATTTTAGGTGTCATTTGTAAGAAATTCTCAAAATAGGTATTATAATCTAGTCGTGACGAGTAGTTTGTATAACCAGTTAAAACTTGACACGTGTCTTTAAACTAACCGTAATGAGCAGATTTACTAACCATTACTCGTCACGACTAAATAAGTTTTATGCGTCGTAATCAACGCTCACGAGTAGTTCATAAGTTCTTTAGTCGCGACGAGTAGATTGTAAGATTAAACTAGTCGCGACGAGCTAACTACTAATAAACTACTCGTGTAGGGAATGTAAACCAGGTAAACTAGTCGTCGCGACTAAAGGACTTATGAATTACTCGTGGGCGTTGATTACGAGGCATGAAACTTATTTAGTCGTGACGAGTAAATGATTAGTGAACCTGTTCGTTACAGTTAGTTTAAGAGCACGTGGCAAGTTTTAACTGGTTCTACAAATTACTCGTGTGTAATCATAAACAGCTCGTCACGACTAGTTTATAATACCTATTTTGATTTTTGTTGCAAATGACACCTAAAACCTGAAAAACGTTTTCATAAATGCTTATTTTAGGAATTTTCCCGAAATCAAAATACAAGTTTTACAAGTATGATCATCTTAATTATGCATTTTATTAAGAAATTTTAATATAAACGCATGAACTAAACTGTAATTTTACAAAACTAAACAAAAAAAATAAGTTTTTAATACCACGATTGCAACAAACACGGTTTGGGCCCTGACCCGCCCAGCAAGGAACAGAAGCCTGGTCCCCATGCCCCCCCCCCCCCCCCATTTTCTTTTTCCGGCCCATTAAGCACGACCCAAGCCCACTACCTTGTTTCGTTTGGCTCATAGCCTCATATGCTTAGTAATTCTATTTCTTTAGATAATTTCTTTTTCTGCTCATTTTCCGGACCTCTTTCCATTTATTTAAATATATATTACCTCATAAACGATCAAAATGTTTTAAACGCATTGTCTGTAGACGAAAGGAGAAGTCTATGGTTAAAGATGTTTGAGTCGGAAAATGTTCAGACATGTAACACGGAGGTTTTGGAATGGTCTTCACCGAAACATTAGACGTTAGATGGTTAAAAATATGTATATAGCTAAATAAGTTATCAGAAACCTTTTGGAATGTCGTCAATTTGTCATTTGAGTGTCTTCTTCTTCTTCTCAATATGTTTCACATCAAAACTTTAATATACAAGGTACGTTATTTCTGTAACAAATTTATATGTAGGCGATAAACGGTTAGGTTTATTGAATTTTTACGTACCATGAAATTCTTAAAGTTACTTTTATTTGCTTTTTCTTTAGGGTTTACACAGGGAAAAAAATTGATTCAAATAACAAAAATAGTAACCTATATATTATAAGAAGTGGTGTTTATGAAAATGAAATTATCAAAACCTTTTTAGTTTCCTTACATCACGTTATAGTTATATAGAGCCACACATTGTCATGCGTATTGACTAGTGACTAATGACTGTTGAGTGGAGCTACATATATCCTATGGCACTTGATCTTGTCATGACTTAAGTAACTGTTTATGTTGGTAATTAAAAGGCAAAACACCCTTCAAAAACGGTCTGAAATATAAAAGCTGTTTACATTTGGTTTGCGCGTTTTATGACCAACAGTAAGAGGCTTTACAGTGTGAAATTAATACACAGAAGTTCAAAGGAGTTGAATTATAAAAATACACCAGGCTCATGAAGTATAAACGATCTTCCCGTACAAGGCTTGGGTAAGGGATCCACTTGTTTGATCTCAGATAGCTTGCTAGCGGCTCGACTTGTTTGCACCCCTGGTCCGAGACTTTGAATCCAGGGTTTAGTGGTTGGTTCATCATTTTCATTAATATCGTCCATGCCTAATTGATATAAGCTTAGGAGACAAACATGCAAGCAAGGGCACGAACAGGTAGACTCCACCAATTGGTGTCCTAATAAAAACAATTTAATTTGCATATTCATTCAGAAAGTTTAAAGTTCAAAGGTATATGCTTGGGAAGATCCTCTTAATTATTACCTTTACCCACCACCACCTCACTTCAAAAGCCACCAACAAAACCTAATCAAAATCCATCTTTACACTTTCCATTCTCCCTCTCTATCTCTCTCTATAAAATGGGCATGGAAGAAGGCGGTGGTGGATCGGAGGGAGGTGTCGGCAATGATGAAGAAAAGAGTGAAGATGAGATGATCTAGTGTATGTTAATGATGGTCATTAATGGTTGGAATACACCATTAGGGCAACTAAGACCTTTGGCAAAGTGTGTTAATTAATACTTTATTAATAAAGAGGTTTCCATATTAAGATCATGCAACATTTGTAGAAGAAATGTGGTAATTTCTCTTATTATATTATTATATCTTGCTTGTTATGTTTTCCTCATTGTCACTTGTTTAATATGTGGGGATATATGTTTGTATCGTTTTGTTTAAATAAAGCTTCTTTGCTAGTTATTGTTATGAAATATAACCTTTGTTTATAGCTATAAATAACTATTAATATTTGTTGCGTCATGGTAGTTCCATGTAATCATCAAAGTGAACGTATTGCATACATACTTGGATAATATGATTTCTTTATTATATTTTATATGTTTACTTTCATTATTATATTGGTCATGTAATCTCTCTATACAAATAAAAAAAAATATAAGAGTTATTCTATGTATAGGAAATATAACTAATCAATAATGTTTAACTCTTATTATTCTTTTTTTATATCAAAGTCTTAAAACTTCTTGCTTTCCTCTCTTCCATCTCTTGTTTTGCACCTCCCTCCAACACATTTCCGCACAATATATTGGTTGGTCGTTAGTCTCTTCACCACTCCTCGTCCTCTTGTGTGACACTCAAACTTGTTGCTTTCTTTTCTTCTCTTTGCACCTCCCTCCGACACGTTTCCACTTAACATTATATCCTCTCACCACTCCTCGTCCCCTTGTGTGACACTCGTTTTTTTCTTTTTCTTTCTCCATCTTGTCTTGTCACGAGCATTGTATAAATATATAGACCAAGTAAATATATGAATATAATAATTTGGTTTAGGTAAAAAAGAAAAACTCTGATACTTGATACTTGATAGTATAGTCTAGAAAAGGGGTTTATAAGGGGCCAGTATGTAATAATATATAATGTATATGAATAGTGAATAACTATTTTTAGAGGCTGTTTTAAAGAAAACTAGAAACTTGTCTATCAAGGCATTAACTGTAACACCCCATCCCGGAAGGGTGACGTGTCAATATCATAGATATCAAAACATAAGACATAATTCCATAAGTCAAACAGTATTACAGAGCCCTAGGTTTAATTATTTATTGCATAACATCAATTCTAGATGAGCTAGCATAGGTTACCAAAAGTGACTTAACTTTATCAATCCAAAAGTTCTAGAGCTCAGTTTTTCTTTCTTCACACCCTGCCCAGAGTAACCTGTGGACCTGCTAAAGAAAGGATTTACGGAATGAGCCGAATGCCCAGTACGGATAAAATGGCACAAGTAATAATAATAACAATTTAAAAATATCAAACAATAACATAACATAAGATGATACGACACAAAGTGAAGCAAGCCAATAAAGTAAATCGTATCATATGGATGTACCCGTGAGCCGAATTCTTAACTTATTACTTACAAACATGCACATAGAGCTGCAAACCCTATGTGCCGAACGTGCAATGGAGTGTGGGCATCACACACCATCCACCATAATCATATACATATATCCTAGGACCAGTCCATACGCCTCCTAATGGCTTCATGTACCTCACAAGTACTAAGGAGACGCCGTGATTTAGGCTCACCGTCACGGCCGGTGCCATGCCATCGATGCCGCAATGTCGTGCTTGTGGTCACCCCACAAGTAGGAACATGCTCAGGGTAACAGATTATATCAGCTGAAACAACACTACAACAATATCCAAAGTACGCTCTCGAAGCGTCAAAGCAAATATATAATAATATCATTATCATTGAAGCATGCAATAATGAGCACAATATAATAATAATTCTATTGCATGCTATTAAGTCATATAGCAAATCATAATTAGAACATGAATCGAATGGACGGCCAAATGAATCGAGTTGTCAAAGAATGCTAGGAGTTCCAAAGGTATATATATATAATATCAACAGGGTTTATAACAAACGAATATAATAACAATAAGGAAGGGGTTAGGATCCGTACATTGGATGGCAATTCACAACCTTGTTGGACTTATTTCTTTTAGGGGGTTATGACCTACAAGTAATTTTACGTTTGATGAGATTTAACGTTTTGCAGTTGGTATTCATCCGATAACTTGGGTTCGTAGATGTTATTAGTAAATAAGTTGACAGATTATAGCAATCTAAGTTTAGTTACAAGTCTTATTAATTTTTCCTTATAAATATATTTAATATAACAACTGGGTTATAATATCAAAACCATATTTAGTTATGTTTGGAGAGAAAACAACCCTTTATTTCTTAGTATTATTAAATTATTGAGAACTAAATAATTTATGTGAGTCTAGTTCTAAGCATATTAGTTTATGGATAACACATGGTTACTTGAACCATGTTGTCTACGTGAGTTACAACATGAGCAAAAAAAATAAATAATAATAAATACATTAGCATAACAATGTAAGGAGTCGTGTGACAGCCCATGTTCGAACCCGTAACCTACAAGTGAGAGGTGTGTTGTTGCTTACAAATGAGTCAAGAGTCAAGGAGCTTATTCATAATAGCATATGACATTGATTATTAAAAATAAATTAACAGTTCCATTCTTTACAAAGTTAGATAGCCTATTTTAATGAGCTGGTATGTTTTTTTTTCTTTTACTGATGATAGAGCGGTTTTTTTTTAAAAAAAAATGCAAAACAAACGATATTCAATTACGAACCAGTTAACGTACCGAGTTTCTTACATATATGGAGGAGTTACGGGCTACCTGCACGCGTCGTTGGGGTTCGGCGGTGGCAACTACGGTGGCAGTTGGCGAGAACTCCGCAGCAACGGTCGGTGTTTAAACTAAGGGATCAATAATCCATGCTTGAGTGTCATCATTAGCATTGAATGAAAGGTATGGTGTACATAGGAAACTTGATCATGCTCTAGAATTTGTTGCAGGTGTAATAATTATAAAAGTGGTTTAAAGAGTGGTCTGAAGGGTGTTTGCGTATGGATGGTTAAGAAGTTTGAAGTTAAAGAGAAAAATATCTATTCAATCATTGAAGAGGAACTCCAAATACTTTGGTCAAACTAATCTGGTTATATGTGTGAACAAGGAGTAAAGGTTTTAATACATATTTATTTTAACATATATTTGTTTTTATATTGTTATTGTACTCTTTTCTTTTTCTTTTGATTTACAAGCAAACTAGATAATAATAATCAAATAGAATGACACTTTGTTACAAGAGAAATGTGTCAAATTTTAAAAATGGTAGAAAACGGTTGAAAAATCGAAGTTATCAAAAATAAGAATAAAAAGGGCCCAACCGGGTTCGAACCGGTGACCTCTTGATCTGCAGTCAAATGCTCAACCACTGAGCTATGGACCCTTGTCTGATCCACTTTGTAATTTAGCTTCTGATATTTGATCAACAAGTCACCATCTCACGTTAACTCAAACACTGTGTTCCCGAGTTTCATTAACTGAGGGAAGGGAAAGAAAAGGAGAGATGGAAAAAATATGTTGTGTTCCCGAGTTTCATTTAAGAAAGGAAAATGAAGGAAAAATTAAAAGAGGTGTTCCCGAGTTTCATTAAAAGAAAGAAAAGGAGGGGAGAGAAAAAAAAATGATGAGTAAAATAAAAGAATTTGTGTCTTTCCAAATTGGAAAGATTTTGAAGGAAAATAAGGTGAAGGGAAAGAGGAGATATCAAAAGAAAAGATAAGAAGAGCAAACTTTCTTTTTCTTGCTTTTCTTTTCATAAATAAACTCGGGAACACAGCGAAAGGGAAAGCATTCTTGAGCCCAACAATTCATTGATTCCTAGACGTAGGAGAGAGCAATAAATGTCCTTTATCAAAAGACGTCCATTGTGAATATGTGAGAGTGTTACGTATCAATTTGGTAATCAAATG
Source organism: Bidens hawaiensis (assembly GCF_021521415.1). Lineage (NCBI taxonomy): Eukaryota > Viridiplantae > Streptophyta > Magnoliopsida > Asterales > Asteraceae > Bidens > Bidens hawaiensis. The sequence goes on from NW_027493212.1 coordinate 450,331, forward strand.
TATGATCGAATTAAGAGAAGAAGAAGAACAGAGAAGGAGTTAACTCTCAAATCATCGATATCTTTCTCGTTCACAACTCCTCTATATGTATACTAATCTATTACAAATATAACCCTACACTATTGAACATTTACACTTTAGTCCCTCTACTATTTACTATCTATCAGAGAGGTAGGACGAGAAGCAGAGCCAGAGAGGGTATCCTTTAAACGGAGTTTAAGTGACGAGATGATTGTTATTATCTTTTCTTATGTACTTGTGTATAAAGATCAGTGAGAAAAACGGGCATCAGTATAGACTTCACTCACGGATTGCCAACAACTATGTCGAGAGATCACAGTGATCTCTCAATGATTACCGACTGCCAACTATGTAGAGACATCACAATGATTACCAACAGACAATCACTGGATCATCATGGCTACATCACACATCACAGACGGATTAATGACAACTTTTAAGGCTTTAACACAATTTGAAAAGTTTCATGGTAGAAGACGTCGAAATCGTCCACAGAAAATATCAGCTGATGACCCGGATGTCGACTTGGAGGGGTCATATTCAAGCAATGCCTAGAAACTGAATCATTTATTTAACAAGTCATAATAGTAAAAATATGCAACTAAACCAAGCACAAATAAAGGACTGTCTGTATATACATTTGATGAGTCAAAACTATGTTACAAAAATGAGGAGGGGAATTAATAACTTCCCAAAACAAAATGTACTGAAAAAAAGGCATACATTTTACACATCTAAAGTTTCATAAATAACTAGATATGTACCATGCCATTACCAACACACAAAATTTAGTTCCAATGTCTATATACTGTGACTGCAGCATCCACAAATCAATCTTTGCCCGGTGATTATGCTTGAATTAACAACCTCTGAACAAGTCAAACCTAAATACAAAAGGTCACTTCTCAAATCTCGTCTTCTACAGAAATAAACACAAATCCTCCACTGATCGAACAGAGCACAATTTCAACTGTTTTCAAAGGGCAATCCATGTGTTAGCAAGATTCTTTAATGATTATAACGTATTAAGTGCTAAGAAAGAGAAGCTTACCTGAAGAGAATGTCTGTCTTAATACTTGAAATGAATGTGTACAACTGCTTATTTATTTCCACAACAGCACTTTCAAAATTTCATCCCAAAAACGCAACAAGAATAAGATTAAAATCACTCAAATTGGCATGAAGTCCATGTGTTCCCCGCCCTGAGTATCTGACCGAATTAATAAGCATCTTTGACTTTGCTATTTCTGGTTCGCTCAGCTTTTGTCACTAAAAAAAGACTCTTGAAAGGACGAAAAATTAGTGCAAGTTAATTCCATAATCCTTCACTCGATAATTGAAGGAGGCCACGCATTTGAAGATAAGGATTTTCCAGTAATTTCTCATTGTTACTCTGCACATCACAAAACAAAATGTAATGTATATTAGTTTTATGCAAGCATAATAGAAAATATATAACGTTTAGCTTAGCTCATATAAGGATGCAACCTGCTGAGCTCTGGAAACAAGAGACGAAAGTCCACGCTGGTAATTATCTGCTTCTTCAGTCATCATCCTCTGTAAAAATTACATTTCGCATTAACAAGATTGCTAACGATGTTTGCTTACTTTATTTATTGATCAAGATAAAGATCAATTAACCTTTAAAAGAAATGTTGATGAGAAATAAGCCACCCTGGAGTCGGTATCATCTAGTAGCTCCCTGTCAAACACCATAATGCAAATTAATCTGTGCGGAAGAAGACTGCAATTTCGACCCGTTTACTTAAATGGGTTGATTTGGGCTATAGTTTATCCAACGTGTCAAATGGGTAAAACATAAAAGTAGCTTCAAAGGAAACTGATCAAATGGGTTGAAAGTTGCCCAAAGTGTGTCTTAATTCTTAAAGCATTAAAAGTTCTAATTTCTAAATCATTTTATGTAAATAATATAATGATTTAATTACATTAAGAATCCCTGTGGTTTGGATAACTATTTGTGTAATAAACTCAAAAGACTATTTCAAAAGGACTATTTATGTCATTTAGCAAAACCCATAATAGATAAAACAAACCCCAAAATTAAACCAAAGGAACCCAGACTCGTAATTTTTGGAACTTAATACCCAAATGTGTGACTTGTAACAATCCACGGGAACCATTTCTGTAATAAACTTTAATATAATAAATACACTATGATTTAAAAAGATGAAGTTTTTGGCTATCTTAGAATTATTTTTAAAAAAATTAGAACTTTTAACAACAAAGTGTCCTCTTAAGTCAAAAAGGTTAAAATAAAGAAAAGTTGCTTAAAAAGAAAACCGTCAAATGAATCGAAAATCACCAAAAGTGCAACTTAAATAAACAAAAATAGCTATCAATTTACCTGAAGAAATCTTCTCCGCCAACTTCTTTGAAAGCAGCAGGATCAGCAGTGCATTTACCAATCAGCAATAAAAGAAGAGTGGATCTAATATCTGACGTGGCGCCAGGTAGATTGCCTCCACCTTTACTACCAACAGAAACACCAAGTGCAATGTTGTCAGTAGCTGCAGCTGCTAGCTGAATCAAAGGCCAGTAAAACAAAATTGCAGGCACACGTGCAACCAATTGCATTGGAACAATAGCTTGTCCTTGAAGAAGTAAAGCTGCCATTGACGCTGTCTCACTGGTAGGATTAGTTGTGTTAGTTCCAAATCCAACCTTAGAAGCTTCCACTGCTGGATCCCAGCTTAAGTTCTCTTTTACAGGGAAATCTTCCATCACATTTGTCTTTTTATTCCAAACTGAATAATTAAAACTCTTAGAATTGCGTAATATGTCTGTTGATGATGACTTGTTTCCAGGTATAACTTTTAGACATAATTGAGAAAATAATATGTCGCACATCTGTTTAAAACACAAGTATAAAGATACAGTAAGACATAGTAAGAAAAACTAGTCATAGAGGTGGAAATTGAGAATCGTTTGGATGGAGTTGGCTAGTGTTTTATATCCAACAAGTCAAATGGTTCAAAACTTAGCTAATAAGTAAAGCGAAACACTTGTGTGGGTCAAAACAGCTATAAAATTATAACGTTTTAAAATTTCGAATGCTTAAAGTTTCATAAATTATGTTATTAAACAAAAGAAAATTATAATTTTAATAATTATACAGGGGTGTGCATGAAACCGAAATAACCAAGCCCAAGAGAAACAACAGTTTAGTTTTATGTTTTCGTAAGAACCAAACTTTTGGTTCAGTTTCAGTTTTGCATGTAATAAAAACCGAAAAAACCTAACCAAATCAAATTTACTGGTTTTCATTTTTTTATTTGGTTTTAAGCAATTTATAAAAATTTAATAAACAGCGTTAACCAAATATTTTAGCCCAAATGTATAATAATCAATAAAAAAATTAATTAACAAAAAGATTTAGTCCCAAAATTTGAGGCCCAGATTCATTACAGTGACCAACTTTTTTTGGCCTCAAAAATTTCAAGCCCAAATAGTATAACCGAAAAAACCAAACCAAACCCAACCAAACAGTTTTATATAACTCAAAAACTGGATTTTCGGTTTTCTATTTGCTTTGAGCCCAAAACCAATCCATGCACACCCCTATCGTTAATAATCGTATTTACTACATCAATTATTTGCAAATTTCAAAACGAAATCCACAAAAAAGCGTTGGTTAGTCGTTCGAAACTAACCAACCCATTTGCAGCTGTCTTAAAAGAAAATATGCCACTAGATAAAACCATCAGATAATAAAAAATGCATATTTTTGACAAAACCATCAAACGAAAAAGAAGCGTGTCACCATCACCAAAAAAAACTACCTTCAAAATATTCATGCGATCTGTCACGTTTATCTGAGCCACCAAGGATAAAGCACTGCTCATAATGTCTATAACAGCATTTGCCTTATCAAGACGGGTCTTCCCGTGAGTTTCGCTGTCAACCGAATGCTGTAATTCATTCTCGTCTAATAAAAACTTGCAGCGCATGAGAAGTCTCTCAAGAACAAAAAGAAAGCCCCATCGTATAAGATTATTTTTAGATTTGAGAAGCCCACACATAAGCCAAATGGGAAGTGGAATATCTAACTCGGGAGAATAATCTTTAACCGAAGCTTGTGTAATTCTTTTCTGTAAATTTTTTATGTTCGACCATATGGAATCCCCATCATCATTTATTTCTGCTATAAGCAGATCACCCAACCACACATACCCGTTTTCTCGAATCGCGGCTCGTTCCGAATGAAGAAGAGAATGCAAAGTGGCGGCCCAAGCAAGTTTCACCTTCAAACCATAACTATTTCTCAAAACTCCATCTTCAAAGCTCTCTAAATACTTGTAGGATTTTGTTAGTTCTGTCATATGACTAAATTCTTTGTCCAAGTGAGTCAGTGATCTTAAAAGTGCATCAAATTTCTCCATTATCTTCTCCAATAGCTGCAAAAATGAACATAAACATGCACAATGAATCAAAAAAAAACATTTAAATCAGTAATATACTCTGTATTTTCTTATAAAAGTCTCTTTTAACAATTTGTTTCACATAAAAAACCAGCAAGCTTTCAATTTCTTCCCATGCTAAAGTTGAACAAAGTTGCGGCCTTTTGACTTATTATACCATGTGATGAAAAAATTAAGATGAATTAATGTTTTTGAACTGGACATGTGGCAAGAGAAAGCCCGTTTAATGATCATCTTTTCTTTTTTATTTATTTGATTCAATAAGTTAACAATAACATATAATCTTTCTAAAACAATATAATAAAAATGCATGGCGTCGATGACGCAAATCAAAATAAAATAAAAGCCAAAAACATATAATATGGTTTGTATAAATTTAAAATCATTAAAAAGTTATAAACAGATTATTTGTATCGCTATTATAATGTAATTTGCCAAATAATGTTTTCATGATTTCATCCAATCATAACTGAGATATTTTATTTTCATATTTAACTTGTTTAAGGGACTATTTTATAATAAGAAACTAAAAGTGCATTGGTTTTTTATGTGCAAAAGATCGTTAAGGGACTTTTACAAGAAAAAACAGAAAGTATGTTGGTTGTTTCTGGTATTTGTCCTAATTGTATAATGAACATTGAAAACTAATGAATCACAACAGAAAGCTTTGTGATTACCGTGTTGAGTCTGTCACTATTGGAGTATCGGGGTAATGCAGCCGAGATTGACCTCTTTAAAATATCACCAATGCCTTCTATGCCAAGTTTGACAGATATATGTAAAGCTTCGGGTGCATCAGCAAGGGTGAGTAAAGAAGCTATTGGTTGAATCTCATCATTGCTATACTCAGAATTTCCACTAGTTATGCAACTCTCATTTATTTCATGCACAACATAGTCGAATAGTACTAGGTATAGATTTCTCCTTCCTTCTCTAGAGTTTGATATCACTAGCTGTATACGCAAAGAAAAACACACCAGCTCTAAATATTTTGTAAAAATAACATTGATTAAACAACATTACTAAATATATATTACATAAAATACCTCAACGAACACAAACTCAATTCCACCAATCAGATCAACCTGATCCACAAGGAAAGTTGGGGTAGATGTTGTAGAGCCTTCAGGGACTTCATAAAACATGTTTGTTAACATGTTAATTAACTTGCAGTGAACCAACTCAGCCCATGAGTTTCTCCTGCTAATTTGTATAAGCACCTTAATAACCTGCAAATAGTAATAATATATAACCCCCTCAAGTCAAATCATACAATAGCTGTGATTTTTACAAGATGCAAAGTTATAAGATTATATCTACAATTGTTTATGAGACCAAACATTTATAATTCTTCCCAACCTTATGCTCTTGTTATAAAGAATATGTTTTCATTCAAATATAATGATGCAAAATAGTTGGGACAAAATAACTCACTCTTATGTCAAGACCTTTTAATCTGCTTCTCCAAATTTTGCCTCTATCACAAACAAAATACAGTAAACAGCTGAGGGCAGAAGCCCACACAGATTCTTCCTTTTCCTCTCGCTGCAAGTTACACATCCACTTAAATAAACACTCAGTATAAAAATATAAAATACTAAAAGAACAGAAGAAAGTAAAAGATATAAAACGTTACCTGCACAAGAAGAAGGAGAACTTCATACAAAATGCACAATATCCATGATTCAAAGTTATTTATTGCTGATAAACTTTGGGCCTTGAGGTAATCTGGCTTTCTTGTACCCTGGATTGACAGTGGTTCTTGAGTGTATTCTTCCTCAATGGTGGAAGCATCATCAGCTAGAATCGGCTCCAATAAATGACCATGAACCCCAAGGTTAAGAATTACATCAAACACGCGAACTTTTGAAGTCAACTGTGAAGAACTAAGCATTTCCTGAAAATTGAAAAAAGTAATTAGAAGATGTATCTAATAATAAAAATATATCAAACAAACATGTAAAGAAGCAGAACCTCAAGCATAGATAGCATAAGAGGAGCAGCAACCCCAGAGTCCAACACATACCTACAAAATAAAAGTTAAATTATTTACTTAGTACAACAACATTAATTTTATGTCACAAGTCACTACATAATTGCTAAAATCATTAGAGTGACTAATATTCAAATTTGGAGCATACATGTCAATTACAAGTTTGATTAGAACGCTCACAGCCACATCCATTGATGGCTTCCCACTGCTGCTACTTAGTTTAGATGAGACTGTCATCACATTAGGAATTGGAGGTTTTTCTGAGCATACTGCAGCTATAACTTCTCCCACCTCAACAGGATTTAGTTTCAAGGGTTGTTGTTCACTGAAAAAACAAACACACTGAGAGTAAGAGCAAGAAATTTAAACCGCATTCACAAAATGCCATGTTAGCGTATAAAAACATAAGCGTGCCACATCAGAAGCCACTGATTCAGGTTTCCTTTTTGGTCAGCCAGGGTCAAAAGTTATTACCAGAAAACTTGATTTCAAAGTTTAGGAAACACTACAGATAGACCGTGTTTTTGCATTAAAAATATACTTTAGTTTCATTTCCTTTCTAGCTAACTTTTGATTTAACTCGTTTGACCTGCTAGTCATAAGTCAATGGGTCAACGGTCAACCTGTTCACCTCTAATGTTACAAACAGAGATACTGAAAAATAAATTTACAGAAAAAGGTCTATCATGCAGTTATACCTGTAATGTCGATATTGAAAAAGTGGTCGAGAACGAGGACGAAAGGTTGTCATGGGAGAATCTTCCCTGAAAACAAGTGTAAAATGTAAAACTAATTCCACAAACAAATTCACAACATCGATGATGATAAAGCATTTTAGAACAGTACAATCAAGTTTAACATACAAACATACCAAATCTGATGAGGATCTGTCTTGGAGCGTTTGGAAGCAGTTATTGCTCTCAAGTGAGCACGAGCAGAGGCAGAATTGGTTACAGTAGTGAGTAAGGAAGGCTGTAACAGTTGATCAAGGTAAGGCATATCAATGCTACCAAAATTTTTCCAAAATTCACCTTTTGTTTTAGCTTCCATATCCCCTAAAAGAAGGGCCGCAGCACCTACTTCAAGGAAATTATGCTTACTCATATCTTTGTGACTCAAAGGACGATCACTGCACATTTGGATTTCCAAGGATTACAAAAAGCCATAACAGATGGAAAACCATTTAAATTTATTAGAGGTGCCTATTCTAACTCATTTACTTTAAAATGAGTCCACTTAGGTTATTCTATATGTAACAGGTGCAAATGGGGTAAGTAAAAAAGTTTATTGTAAACAGACTGTATCAAACTAGTTAAAAGTCACCCAACTTGTATTAGTTATTTATAAATCAATTACCCCGTTAACTAACTCCCCAGACCCACAATTTTGCTACCTGGAAACACTATAAAAGCAAAATAAAAAATTGCATGCAATTGCAGAAAGATGGGAATACCTATCGGATGAAAGTAAAGATGATTGTGGGTCCCCATGCCATCTCCATTTAAACACATCACTGGCGATGAATTCATCGCCCTCAGCTCCATTAACATCTTCAGCAATTGGTGAATCCAAAACAGATACAGCAGAACCTTCTTTAATCTCAGAGGCTTCTTTACTAATTCCAGGACTAATTTGGGAATTAAAAGATTTGCTCATTAGGGAAGACAACGATGGAAGTGATTGTCTTGAAGCAGAAGTAGCTCCAGCAAAAGCTGCAGGTTGGAATGACCTCCTTGGAACATGTTGAGCCACTAAAGAACGAATATAGTTTAAGGATTTCACTAGTCCTCCTGAAGCAAAACTTGCAACAGGCAAAGGTGATCCGTTTAAAGTAGTTGATGAACCACCAGTTTGTGGGGTCAAAGATCGAGATGTTAGTCTTCTGCTTGGGCTAACGTCACACTCCATAATTATATTTAAACAAAACCGATCAATTTCTAGCAGGGTCTCTTCACTTGGTTTATATCTGTAACATATAGAAGATATTACATCAGTTTTTTTCATGATACCTTGCACATACAACTAAAATAATATTATATACAATTATAGCCCATGTGGATGTTTTCATCCCAAAAACATCAATAAGAATACAATCATTCTTAATATAACAGATACAAGCTGCCAGAAGAAACACTAACCGCAGAAGATAACGTTTCAGAAGCGCCACACACCTTGCAACCACCGCAGGGCTGTTAAAATATATAAATATGTATCAGAAAACAAAATGACTGTATAAGTTCCTCTCGGCATGCTTTTAACAAATGCATAATTTATTGTTTACATTGCATCTGGGTGAACAATGACTATGATTATAAAGACTAGTTCATCTTTCTTACTGCTTATGATACAATAAAGCTAACAATGATAACTGCTTCAGGCCGAGTATAAGACAAATCAAGCCAGAATAAAAATCTTACTCACATTAATAAGACAATAGCATATGCTTATTGACGTATTTAGCAGTCTTCGAAAATAAAACCATATGAATTGTGGTTATAACTATCATAAATTTATTGATCACAACTCACAGGCCCCCCATTGTGTTTAACATAATGAAGGTTAAGCCCTTGATAACTTATTATAAACTATTGTACCTGTACATTATCATTGTAATAGAGGTAAAACTTTAGAAGCCAAAGGGTTGATAGCAATTCATGCTAAGCTGCCAGTATAGTAATAATAATATATAAAATATGTATATGCCAAGGATTATTGGAAGAATGAGAGAATGTACCTTCGCTCTCTCTCCGCAAGTGTGTGCTCTATTATTACACCATAGGCCAGGTCAGTAGTTGCATGTGACGCTAAATAATCCTGCCAAGAAGAAAGCAAATTGGATCACTTGTCAGAATAGGTGTTCATAATGTTAATAGATAAATTACTCTTTATTTGGACCAGGAAACCAGCTAACATTATAGTTATAACCCTGGTAAGTGTTCAATATCATTTCTTACAAACAGAAGTAATGCTATGAATAGTTTTCACTTTCCACAAACTGCCAACTGACAGTTGTGAAACTTCCATCACTGAACTGAATCAAGCAAACTTAAATTTTCACTTCTACAATTCATCACATTTCATCACCATGTGACAGAATTAAGTTATGTGTATTGTGTTCTGAAATTAACCACCAGATACATATAAGTACACCTATTAGTTAATCTAAATCAAGAGAACTAGAATCTTCACTTCTACAGTTCTAAAGATTCAAGATTCTAATCTAGATAAAACAAAGAAACTGAAGTCTTGCATTTAATTAGGTCTAAACTTTAAATCTTACACCATACCACCCTGCCTTTCCTCCATATATAAATTTGGTTACAAATGTAGATCAACTGTCTTTAGGATCTCAACTAAGGATATAAGATTCATGTAACAACAGGAACTCTGATATATTATCAATGCATACAAGAAAAGCCTGGTCACAAAGATGTAAACTAGGCAGTGAAGGCGGCAAAAATCTGTATAAGTGTATGCTGGGGTCTGAGTATGTGTTTACAAGCGAGTCCCCATAAAAATTTAAATCCTAAAGGTCACATTTTGTCTTTTACTTTGCTCCAAGGTACTAGTTTTGCAATAGTGAGATAAAATAACAGTAAAGACTCATAATCAAACTCTAGAAAGAAGTACAACACTGGCAAGGAACTACATCAGAAAATCAAGGTTAGTGCATCTAATGATCTGATACAAAATCTCAGTCTACTCAACGTCACATAAGCACATAACCTAAAAGACTAATTACATACATTTATAATCAAACCATCAAGTAAACTTCTCTTAACTTTAAACCCTAACATTATCCCCAATCAAACAAAATCATCCCGAATCCATAACTAAACCACCTAATTTCCACAATTAAGCAACGTACACGTAACATAACTACAATTTGATATACCTAATCATAAAAACTAGGGGTGTGCAAGAAACCGAAAAATTTAAACCGAACCAAAACAAAAACCGACGGTTTGGTTTTATGTTTTTGTAAAATCCGAACTAACGGTTCGGTTTCGGTTTTTCATATAATAAAAACCGAAAAAACCAAACCGAATTTCTAAATTTTTGTTATTTTATATTTTATATTAAGAAATTTATAAGAATTTATTAAACATGTAACTCAAATATTTTTGGTAAAATGTTTAATAGTCTATTATTTTACAATTAACAAAATTATTAATACCTAAATTAATTATTTTTTGAAAACTTTCTTTTGACCAAAAATTTTCAAGATCAAATGGTAAAAACCGAAAACAAAGAAACCGAAAACTCAAAACCGAACGGTTTCAAATACTCCAAAAACCGAAGTTTTGGTTTTCGGTTCGGTTTTAACCAAAAACCGCACCGAACCGCACCACGCACAACCCTAATAAAAACCAAACTCAAGTTCCAACCCCTACTTACACACAATAATACACAACGATGCACAATAAAACACTATCTAAACCAGCCGATTTCCACAATTAAGCGTCGCACGTGCAATATAACAACTACAATTTACTCCACCTACTCAAACTACAAAAATCCCCAAACCTAACTGAACTTGCAATCCCTATTTATGCACAAACTGATATATAAATCCTGTATAATAATCAAATTAACACCAAATCACACAGAGTCAATACATAACCCTAGATTCAACAACTTAAAAATCCACGGGATCTGGATACACAAATCATCAATTAACGTGACGTAATTACCCTTAGAGTCCTGGAAGCTTCGGATGACGAGCTGGCGTGTACGGAAAGAAGAGACGAAGATAAACAATCGGCGATTGCACGGCGGAGTGGCTCCGGCGGTTTTTTGGAGAAGGAAGATCTCATGGCGCGTGAGACGCCACCGAGTTGGAGTCTGGAGCTGGTGGCAGGGCTCCGTGGCCCACTGTTGAAGCTCGACGACATCGTTTGCGTATGTGTGTGTGTATAGATATAGCGACAGTGTGTGTATATATGTGTGTGTGAATGTATCTAACTATGTGATGAAGAAAAAACAGTTGTTTCTCACTTGCATTTTCTTTTCTTTCGCCAATCGAAAACTTACTTTCTTTCTTATTATTTTGTCTATGATTAAGAGAGAGATTATAATGTGAGTTGTTGTTGACACGTGGATTTTTATTAATTAGCTACAATACGACTTGTAGAAAGATAATCGTAGGTGTTTTTTTTGGCAATGGTGTGGTTTGATTCAAGAGTTATGTTGGTTTGGAGTTTGGACACTTCCTTCGGTTGTTTTCGTATAGCACACGTTATCGAGTTAGTTATAACTATTGAGGATTGTGGTTGTCAAGATCTGATGATGATATAATTATGAGATCTCGTAGGAGTTTTGTCAGTTAGTAACCACACGTGACGGTAAATGCGAGCGATATTGACTACAAGTGTTAGTGATTGTAAACAATAATGATCATCAGTAATGATAACGTACCTCTCTTTTAAGATTTTCATCATTACTGTAACCATCCAACTACTGATATTTAAGGCGCCAAATGTTATACTATTTTGTGAAGAGTTGTAACGTTTAAATATGACATTTGTGATAGCTCCCTGCTTGTTAAGGGAAATCTTTGGTATGTCTAATACGCGACATAAAAACTTACGTTTTCAAATAAAATAAATTAACGTTCTTGCAGAACCTTTTGAAATACTTTAATATGAAAATGAACTTATACCTTAATTTTTTATTAACTTAAAAATTTAATACCAGCATAAATATGTTATTTTGTTTTATATAAATATGATGTATTAGTTATTAATATTATATTTTTATTAGTAATTAATTATCAAGTTGATTTTGAATAATAATTCCAAAAATTAAGGTTTTAAATATATTATATTAATTAATCTTTTACAAAAAATGATATTAGTGGATAAAGAAGCAAGATTATTTTGAAATTAAATTTTCAATAAACTTCAACTTGTATATATATATACACACACACACTAAATTACAAGTTTTTTTTTCTTTTAAACCCTAAAAAGACATATTTATTGTTGATGTGTAACATCCCCAAAAGGTCGATCCAAAAATGGCAAGTTAGCAAAACTAAAGGAGATTAAAAATAATAATCCTGATTTTTGACCCATCGCGGTACGCGATGGGCATAGCCAAAGAGGCCATCGCGGTACGCGATGGTCCTTGATGACACATCAACAAGTGTCACCCGGAGGTGACACGTGGCAGACGACGTGACACGTGGCAGACCACGTGTCAACACGTGGCAGAGGGTGGTTAAGACGGTGACACGTGTCCGCCACGTGGCGACACGTGGCACTCTCGGAGAAACGTGTGTCATCGCTGTACGCGATTACCAAAAAGAAAGGTTCCATCGCGTACCGCGATGGGACCCAATTTCAGCTATAAATAGGACGTCCCATGGCTCATTTCCATCACACCACCCCACTCTCTCTCTATAAACTTTCTCTCTCTACCTCGATTTCCGTGCCACTGACCCGAAAACTATAACCTCGTAATCCGCACCATATACCGACGACACCTCGAAGTTCGTAACGACAATCCCGACGACCGGCGCACCTCGTTTTGCGTGCCTCGAAACGCGGAACGACCTCGTAAACCGTGTCGACCCGAGACGACCCAACATTCTGCCTCGAAGTACGTGCACGACCCGGCGACTCCCGAACGTTGCCTCGATTTGCGTGCTGAGGAGTTGTTGATCAAGATTCTCAAAGTACGTGCAAGCGTCGAAGTGCTGCTCGAGAATCTAGAAAATAATAACCTAAGCAAGGTATGGGTTCTGCCCAGATAAAATATTATTATTCCAAAGGCTTAGACCCTAGTCGGGGGTATAGCCTAGACCTTGATCAAAGTATAACAACTAAATAAAATTTCTTTATAATTAAGAAATACAAAATGGTCTAAACAAAGATTATAGTAAATATATAGTTTCTTCATGATTGAGAAACTTAAGGTTATAGTTAAGATAATGTGTCTTTATTTTTAAGAGACATAAGACTTAACAAACAAAGGTTATAGATAAATGACGTTTCTTCTTAAAGAAGAAACATATCATAGACATTTCTTCTTGAAGAAGAAACGTAGCACATGGTTAGCAAATAAAGAGAAGGAATTCATATCAAATATATTTTATTCAAACAAAAGATCAATCAAGGTTTAAGCTGTCAAAACTAGACTAAAGGTCCGTAGCCGGATTAAGAGACGATCCGGGTATTTACATAAACCTATTTTATTATAGGTCAATCATACAATCAGTCAATCATTCATTCCATTCACAAAGGTTTTCAAACGAGATCACCACATCATTCAGAACAGACAATCACAGGTGAATACGTTAAACCTTTTTCAGTCAAGATAAATGGGTTGCTTATCTTAAACAAAGACAGTCAAATAAAGATTTACGGGATTACGTGTTCCTTATTAAAATACAAGATAGAAAATAAAAACAACTTAGACCGAGTACACATGTGTCTGGATCCAAACATAATCAATCTAGTCTATCAGTCAAGGCTACGTGGCCGCAGACTAGAGGTCATAGTAAAAGTTCTCCAATGGGTGTCAACTCCCGGAGAACCGTAATTGTGTGTGTATGACAGTGGTACAAATCACAGAAATAATAGACGTTTCTGCTGAGATTGTTTCATGAAAACTATCTTGTCAGTCAAAGAAAGATTTATAAAATATTTTTAGAGTCAAAGATTCACCAGCATATCGTTGATGTATTTCCCCCCCAAATATTACAGGAAATAAAGTTAGCACAGGTAGCATGGAATTATAGCCTTGGTTTAAAAAAGCGCGCCTGAGGCGAGCCGAGGCGAGAGGCGACCTAAGGCGAGAGCTTCATCGCTTTTGCCTACTCAAGGCGAGCAATGTTCAAAAGGCGAGAGTGAGGCGCTATTTTTAGGCAAAAAGCGGCCTGAGGTGAAGCCGAGGCGAACCCGAAGCGAGCGCCTTTCGTACAGATGTCGTTTTTATGCATCAAAATGTTGTAAAACATGTTTTTTAGGTTATACATGTAGATAATTTATATATTGAATCATATATAACATCTATTTATTGCTACATTTAGAGTTGGGATGCTAAAAACATAAGATATATATTTAAAAAAATTATATAAAAACCTTACGTCTTATATACGAAAAGCTTTCGCTTTTTGCGCTTTGCGCTTCAGTTTTAGACCCCATCGCTTTTGTTCGCCTCTCGCTTTTTAAAACCAAGATTATAGCCAACTCATGGAGATAGATGCTCGCAAGGTAGAGATGGCTCAATATTTTAAATTATTAAAATATTGCAAACAATATTTAAACAAAGTTTTATAAATAAAACAAATGTTTGAAAATCAAACTCTTGAATATTTATTATTCAAGAAGCTTTATATTAAATTAAATATTTTGTTATATTTTACAAATAAACTAATGTTTCAAAACATAAATTAATATTTTATCATAAACTAAAGACTTCCGCTAAAACTCTGATAAAATTTCAAAACAGGTACCAACTATTGGTCACACGTCTAGACCCTAAGTGAGGGTGTGACATGATGTATTTTTAATTTTTTTTGCTAACTTAAACGAGCGGGTTTTTTAATCGGTTAAAGTATCAAACACTGTTCGGGTCAAAACAGTTTATGATTATAATGAGTTTCGGTCCACATGTTGGTTTTAAAAAGTGGTTTTACAACTTCTTTTTTTAATTAACTATTTAATCAACCATTCAGCTATGTTAAGTTCGTCATCTTAAAAATCCATAAAAATATAAAACTATATAAATGTTAGACATTAGCACACTATTAATCATATGATAAATTGACTTTGTATATCCTTCTATAATTAAAGATTTCAAAAATATAGATTTCTTTTGTGAGCGAATTATACTTGCGCCAAAAATGAGTTTGTTCAAGAAATTAGCAAACGTTTGTTATCCAAGTTTTTGGGAGATGAAAAATATTATCATTCTTCATATGGTATCTATTAGACATAAAATGATGCATTAAAAAAATATATATATATATATTAGTTTCCTGGTGTTTTAAATGGTCTTAAAATCTAAGGTTGTTAAGTCATAGGTTAGTCCTAAAAGCCGATGTTAAAGTGATGTTTATAATATTAACTAGAAAATTGGTCTATGTAATGAAAGTAAACTATATGTGAGAATATAATACGATAACTGTGTTATAGAAGCCGAAATCATATCCAAAAGTAATATTGGAACTCACACTTTTATTCATGAAAAAAATATAACAAAAAAATCCTATACCTTTAGATAAAATGATAATTTCAAATAATGAAATTTCACTTTATTTTTGTTTTGCAATGTATATTAATAAAAGAAAAAGTCAATCATTATAGATGGTTGTTTGTTGTTGAGACAATTTGCATTAACTCAAGCATAAACAACGTAAAACCTTCTAGGTTTTGATATAGAAAGCAAAGTTATAAATAAAGATACAAATATTGTGTACAAATAAATATTAGAGATATATGAATTTTGGAACAACTTTTTATTTTCATATTGTGTAATGTATAATTTATTCTACCATGTAATATATATTTATATCTCTTGCACGTATTTTTTGTATTTCACATTGTGTTATTATTTTTAATTTTTTTATTCTAACATGTGTGCTACACTGGTAGCTAACCTAGTTAATTACAATACATACAACTTGTAAAAAGATAACCATAAAGTGTTTTTGGCAATGGTGTGGTTTGATTCAAGAGTTATGTTGGTTTGGACACTCGTTTCAGTTGGTTCTGCATAGCACATGTAGTCGAGTTAGTTTTAAACATTAAGGATTGTGGTTGTCAAGATCTGATGACGATAGGATTATGAGATTTTGGTTGATGGTTATTAACAAACAATAATGACTTTTCATAAACATCCGTATTCGTAGGAGTTTTCTCAATTGGTAACCACACGTGACAGTAAATGCAAGCGATATTAACTACACGTGTTAGTGATTGTAAACAATAATGATCATCAGCAATGATAACATATATCTCATTTAAGATTTTCATTACTATAACCGCCCAACTGCCGACATTGAAGTCGCCAAATGTTATACTATTTTGTGAAATGTTGTAATATTTAAATATGACATTTGTGATAGCTCCCTACTTGTTAAAGGGAAATCTTTGGTATGTTTAATACACGACATAAAAACTTATATTTTCAAATAAAATAGATTAACGTTCTTACAAAACCTTATGAAATACTTTAATATGATAAGGAATTTATACACGATTCAGAAAGTTATCAATGATTATTGAAAAATACGATAACCAAGGGCGAATCTTATTGAGGGGCGCCCCCCGTTTTTTTGTGTAGTAGTGTAAATTAACCCATTTTTCGCCATAAAATTTGTATACATAGTGTAAATTTAACCGTTTTCGACCAAAAAATTTCATACAATTTGAGTCCCCCCACGACATTTTCGTCCAAGCTTCGACACTAACGATAACTACAAACTTGTCACCACCCATGCAAATTTAAGGTATATAACTTGATCTATCATTTTATATTAGTGAGCTGTTCACTACAAACCCAAAAGCAAGTTGTTATATTGAACGCCGAAAACAATATATAAAGTTCACGTGTTTCAGAACATTAAATTGCACTATAAATTGTTACAACACTAACGCATGCCATGCTGTTGTCAAGTTCCACATATTTATCATCCCTTGTAGATTAGGCAAGGCATCGGGTTTATCATTCACTAAGAACAAACTCGATCTGAACAAATAACTATACGTAAAATCAACTAAAAAAAGAAAAAAAAGAAAGAGAGCCTTAAACGTTGCATTAAAGTAGCATGTGTACCTAACTAGCAAGCTGGTCACTTTCACAACCTTGATTCTTAGTGTGTGCATTGATACTTTTGTAACACTAGACATGATTCAAGGGTTAAGTTATTCTACAAAGGGTAACAAAAATGAGAAGTGTAAGAAACCATAAATAATTGACATGTGTCAAGTGGGGACCAAAAGAAAAAGGGTATAGAGGTAATTGTACACATTTTCTCTCTCCACATGCAAGACACATGTTAATACCCCTATCATTTTAGAACGTTTATAAATTTTTCGTATAATATTTTTTTTTTTAAAAAAGTTTATCATAATAACAAGTGTTTTTTTATCTTTAATATGAGTATGATTTTTGTTATACAAAATTTAAAACAAAAATCACGTCATTGTGTCTTTTTTCATCATTGTGTCTTTTAGCTTATCATTGTCTTTTCGCTTATCATTGTGTCTTTTTTCGTCATTGTGTCTTTTCGCACACCATTGTGTCTTTTCGCTTATAATTGTGTCTTTTTTCGTCATTGTGTCTTTTCGCACACCATTGTGTCTTTTTTCGTCATCGTGTCTTTTCGCACACCATTGTGTCTTTTCGCTTATCATTGTGTCTTTTTTCGCCATTGTGTCTTTTCGCACACCATTGTGTCTTTCCGCACACCATTGTGTCTTTTCGTTTATCATTGTGTCTTTTTTCGTCATTGTGTTTTTTCGCACACCATTGTGTCTTTTCGCTTATCATTGTGTCTTTTTTCGTCATTGTGTTTTTTCGCACACCATTGTGTCTTTTCACTTATCATTGTGTCTTTTCACACACAATTGTGTCTTTTTGCTTATCATTGTGTCTTTTTTCGCCATTGTGTCTTTTCGCAAACCATTGTGTCTTTCCGCACACCATTGTGTCTTTTCGTTTATCATTGTGTCTTTTTTCGTCATTGTGTCTTTTCGCACACCATTGTGTCTTTTTTCGTCATTGTGTTTTTTCGCACACCGTTGTGTCTTTTCGCTTATCATTGTGTCTTTTTTCGCCATTGTGTCTTTTCGCACACCATTGTGTCTTTTCGCTTATCATTATGTCTTTTTTCGTCACTGTGTCTTTTCGCACACCATTATGTCTTTAACTTGAAACGTAAAACACAATGGTGAATACATATAACACAATGACCTAAAACGTAAAAAACAATGATGAATACGTATAACGCAATGACCTAAAACGTAAGACACAATGGTGAATACGTATAACACAATGGCCTAAAACGTAAGACACGATGGTGAATATAATGACTTGAAACGTAAAACACAATGGAAACAACATATTACACAATGACACAATGAACAACAAAAAAACACAATTAAAAAACCTATTATTTTTTTATTTTATATAACAATATGATACTCATATTAAAGATAAAAAAATGCTTATTATTATGGTGATTTTTTTTTTAAAAAATAATGTCGTATGAAAAAGTTGTGGACATTTTAAAATGATGGGGGAATTGGCATGTGCCTTGCATGTGGAGAGAGAAAGTCAACAAATGTGTGTTATTACCTTCATGCCTTTTCCATCAAATTTTATTTATTAAATTAATCTCAGTCATTCAAATACAAGATCAATGGACTAGATTCCTTCTCACCCCTCTCATTTTTGTTGTCCTTTGTATTTTAACTTTACCCCATGATTCAATACAATTAGCTGGTTATGATCAAATAATTTCCTGAAATTAAACATACATAAAGAGGTTTTATGAAAAATATACAAATATGCTACATTGTGCTTGTATTTAAGTCTCAATGAACCAAGGAAACTTAGTTTCGTTCGTAAATTTAGTTTTGTTTGGTTACTTATATTTACACAGTCATGCGTTTTTCTTAACAAATTAAATTGGATATACACAGATAAGAAAACACACATAATCATGTGTTTGTTGTTCATTTTAAACTATATTCCTTAATTGTTAAAATTCATTCCATGTATCCGCTTAAATCTTCACTAAATTTGTGTGAGGTAGGGTTTTAAGTAGCAAGGTAAAACTCTCACCAAGGAACAAAAGAGTGTTAATGCTTTATACATCTTTGTCGATTTAGATAATTGACCATGTGATTAACGTGATATACGATAAAACTTAAAACTTGTATGTGAAGTTACTCATCCTTTGCATTGCTTGATCTTATATTTTAACAATTTTTTTTAATCTCTTGCAATACAAGTATTTAATAGAAAAGTTAATTGCTTGCAATATATATATATATATATATATATATATATATATGATTGATTTCTTTTGAGAACCACTTTGAGTTTTAAGAACTCGAAAGAACTCAACGTAACAAATTTTTTTTCGAATTTTTTTTACACATGTGTAATACGTAAGTGTAATTGATGTACAAAAAATTACGGTATTTTTTTACACACCGAATCGACTTTTTACACATGTGTGTGTAACTAACGTTTAAATTTGTGTAATTAACAAAAATACTTATTCTCTCTCCTACTTCATTTTTTAATTGAATTTAATCTCAGCCACATATTTCATATCATTTAATTAAATGTGTGGTTCAAAATTGAGTTCTTAAAGTTCTTAAAACTCACCATGGTTCTCAAAATAACCCTCCCATATATATATATATATAGGGGTGGGTTAACGTACAATAAGGGCTTATCATACGTTAGGTACGCGACATTCCAGAGCGTTTGATTAAAAACGTGCGGTGGCAATTTCGTAAATAACCCAATAATAGTTCGCGATCAAAATTCGTCGATTACAAATCAACTCTTATCCAAATTCGGAACTTGTCGCTCAATCTAATCCAATTTCTAAACTATAATCACAACTTAAAGTATGAAATTTCTAAAGTCAAAAACCAAAATTGAAATAGAACGTCCCTGAACATTAAAAATCTTCAAATTGATCAACAATTGATGATTTAATCAATCGAATTGATGTGTAAGTGGCTTTAGAATCATCAATCGATTACGAAAATACAAATTAATACACTTAATTGAGCTATGATTAGGGTTCATGTTTAAACGTTCTGCTTAAAGTTTAAACGTTCTGACCAAAATCAACACCATAATTGATGATTTAATCAATCGAATTGATGTGTAAGAGGCTTTAGAATCATCAATCGATTATGGAATTGCAGAAATAACGCACTCAATCGAGCTTGATTAGGGTTCAAAATATTATGTTTAAACGTTCTGAAACAAAACTGAAGACCTTTAAACGTTCTGACCAAAAAAGAGCATCTTTAAACGTTCTAATACGTTCAATGAAGTTCTGGGTGTTCAAAAAACAATAAACATCTTTAAACGTTCTAATACTTTCTAAGAAGTTCAGGTTGTTAAAAAAAGTTTAGAAGTTCTGATAAAGAGGGTTCAAAATATTACGTTTAAACGTTATGAACAAAACCGAAGACCTTTAAACGTTTTGACCAAAAAAGAGTATCTTTAAACGTCTAATACGTTCAATGAAATTCTGGGTGTTCAAAAAACAATGAACATCTTTAAACGTTCTAATACTTTCTAAGAAGTTCAGGTTGTTAAAAAGAGTTTAGAAGTTTTGATAAAGAGGGTTCAAAATATTATGTTTAAACGTTATGAAACAAAACTGTAGACCTTTAAACGTTCTGACCAAAAAGAGTATATTTAAATGTTCTAATACGTTCAATGAAGTTCTGGGAGTTCAAAAAACAATGAACATCTTTAAACGTTCTAATACTTTCTAAGAAGTTCAGGTTGTTAAAAAAAGTTTAGAAGTTCTAATAAAGTTTAGAAGTTCTAAGAAGTTCTGGGTGTTCAAAAAAGTTTAGAAGTTCTGAACATCTAAACAGAACTTTTAAACTTTATCAGAACTTCTAAACTAACAAAAAAAATTAAACATTTGTAACATGAAATTGAACACTCAATTCACTCCATATAATCTCGTAATCATCAAACAATTATCAATCGACCATCAATTTGATCATCGATTCGATCATATGAACAAAATATGAACGTCTACAACTGGGTTTCCGCAAATGGCGCTTGAAACTTTAAATGTTTACGTCAAATTGATGATTAATGGGACCAATTTCAAAGTTTAATTGATCAGTTAGTTCAACAATTTCAATTTCAACTGGTCACTTTTATCAACAGGTCGTGACGGAGGAAGATGGTGTACGGTGGACGGAATCATTGGATGGTGGACGGTGGATAGGATCGTTGGATGGTGACGGATTGCTGAACGGTCATGTTGAAGGTGGACGAAATCGACGGGAGCAACGATTTGATGAAAATTACAATATTGACACTGCGTGTTATTCGAAATCGACGGGGATGCGAGTCGCGTACGTAATGTACGATTAGGGATTATTGTATTGGATCCTTTATCTATATATATATATATATATATATATATATAAGAGGAAGATTAAAATAAAAAGATAAACTTTCATAAAAAGTGCAGGAAGAAATCTAAACCATTAGATTAAATAAAACTGATAGGGGTATGATGGTAAACAACCAAATATTATAATTATGGTATTAAAATTCACATTAAATGAAATTCCTATTTTTATGCTTAAATTAATCAAATTAAAAAAAAAAACACCGATCTTACCTGATCATTTAAACTACTTCCAATTTTATAATATCATTCATGATTAACTATACTATGTTTATTTTTATCAATGGACCGAAAACCAATAAAAGCATTCTATTTGAACAATAACACAACACACAATACAAAGCTTAGTGTTTCTGTTAATCAAACCCAAAAACACACTACCAAGATCAATTATTTTTTTCAATCAACCATAAATGAAAAAATAATAAATAACTTTAATCAAATTACCAAGATCACTTTCAACTTAGAAACAACACACCATTCAATTGATTACTGTGTTTATGTTAACACTTACATAATAAATACCAATAACACACTACACTAAATATTAAATATAACACAGTGATCTTAATTGAATCTAAAACAATTTGTAATCCACCATCAATCTCTCGCCAACACTCCCCTGTTCCGTTTTCCAGTTAACGCCTCCAAACCCGCCACCACAGTTGCCGGCAAACACCGCCACTCATTCAATTTGCTTGACAATGGTTGCCCCAAATTGATTTTAGGGTTATCAAATTGCAACCCATTTTTTAATAAATTGAAGCCAATAACTCACCTTCCTTAACAATAACATCCCCACATGGTTGAATATCATCAAGATATGCACTATCCTTCATACAATTTTGTGGTAGCGAGCTTTGAACAAGTTTTCAGATCTGATGGGTTTACGAGCAGAGTGTTTTTTTTTTAAATACCCACAAGGCCGAGAAATCAGTAAATATTACCGGAGAACAAGGCGATGGCCGGAGGAAGGAAGAATGATGGTTGCTGATGGTGGTTCACGGTGATGGTGATTTTTGCAGTTGAGTGTGTTATGATATGCAATTGTTTTCTCTCACATGGGTGCATAATAAATTTCTATTTAATCTCACATGTGTTTGCAAGACCATATTCTTCGGGGTTGTGATATTTATGGGTTGGACTCTGATTATGGGTGTGCGATGGATCGTTTACGTACTTCACTTCCAGATTTTGATCTTAGCGGGTTCTCTAATAAGGACACTGCCCCCCTAAAGCCCAACATGTTGTGGCGAGTGCCTTATTTAGTGGAATCGTTAAGAGTTTAGAAGTGAAGTTTGATCTATCCCCTCGCCAAAAGGCGGTGTTTGAATGCATTCGGGCTCAGGATTTTCTAACGGCCATCCCCATTGAAGGATTAGGCCAACGTATGTCGGGTTTGGAGTATCGGGCTATCCTTAAGTACCGGTTAATGATCCCTATGTTCCCGACGGATGAACCTTGCCCAATTTGTCGTAAGGTCTGTTTGGATTCTTTTGGTGACCATGCGGTGCATTGCAAAGAATTGCCTGGCTTTAAATACAGACATGATCTGGTTAGGGATGTTCTGTGTGATGTTCTTAAACGGGCAGGGATTTCTGCTAAAAAGGAGGCCCCTGTTAACTTTCTCACGGATCCTATTGAAGGGAGGTCTACTTACGACCGGCTGATATTCTTGTGTTCGGGTGGGCAGGGGGGAAACACGCCTGTGTGGATCTTACAGGAGTGTCTCCTCTTGTTGGGCTCAGGGACCGTGGGTTTGTTGTGGGTCAGGCTACGTTGAAGGCTGAATCGGGCAAAGTTGTTAAACACGAGAAAGCTTGTTTAGATAATCAACATGTCTTTCTACCATTTGCCTTTGATACATTTGGTTTTCTGGCTCCAGAGGCTGTGAAATTTTTGAGTAGGGTTCAGCGCGTCGTACACGGAACCTCTTCAGCTTCTAGGTCCCAAAGCTTCGTTTTTAGCAGGATTGGCTTTGCTGTTCAAAAGGGGGTTGCGGCGCAACTTGTTGCCCGTTTGCCTGCCACTTTATTGTAATCGTTTTATAGTAAATTATATAAAACTTCGATAGTTAACCCAAAAAAAAAATCTGATTATTTATTTTGACACAAGTTGTGTGGAATCTTCAAAGAAAAAGTGATGGTGGAAAATTCTAATAATAAAGTGACGGAAAATTCTAATAATAAAGTGACAGTGGAAAATAATGAGAAGATTGAGATTCAAAAAATATATATTATATTATTAATCATATTTTGGTAGATTGAGGGGGTGTTTGTTTTTTCTTCAAACATCTTCAAGGGAGCTAATGTCTGCAGGCGCGCAGACATTACCCTTGAAGACTGTTTGTTTTTTTTCTTAAAACAGATCTGAAGTTATCTTCTTTCATTTTAAAAGAAAAGCAAGGAAATCTTGCTTAAAACATCTTCACAAAAAAACCCTACTCTTCTCCCTTTGCAGCCACCCTCTCATCCACTGCTCCTACCACCGTCCGCCAACACCACCACCCACCGTACGCCGCCACCACCACCCCCGTACCCCGCCGCCACCGTCCACCACCATCCACCGCCACCACCACCGTCCACCACCCACCATCCATCACCACCACCGTCCACCACCCACCATCCATCACCACCACCGTCCGCCACCACCACCACCATCCATCACCGCCACCACCACCATCCATCACCCACCACCACCACCATCCATCACCGCCACCACCACCACCATCCATCACCGCCACCACCACCGTCCACCACCCACCATCCATCACCACCACCGTCCACCACCCACCATCCATCACCACCACCGTCCGCCACCACCACCACCATCCATCACCACCACCGTCCACCACCCACCATCCATCACCACCACCATCCATCACCACCACCACCATCCATCACCGCCACCACCACCATCCATCACCCACCACCACCACCATCCATCACCACCACCGTCCACCACCAACCAAAACCATCCATCACCACCACCCATTGTCCACCACCACCATCCACCGCCACTACCCACCGTCCGCCGCCACTACCACCATCCACCACCACCACCTTCCACCACCCACCAAAACCAAATCGGCATGGCAAGCAAAGACTAAAAACTAGATGTAACTTGAATAAATGACTTCTATCTTGTGAGATAAGTTTGACAGTTATGCAGACAGTATCAGCTTATAAAAACAAACAGTCTTATATTTTCAGCTTGCAGATCTTCAGACCACATCTTCAGTTGCAGACATGAAAACAGATGAAATCAGCTTGCAGACAGTTTATGTCTGCAAAAACAAACAGCACCTGAGAAAATATTGCTTAAAAATAACACATTCTAAACATATTCATTTGACAACAAGTAAGTTATCATACATAATATGACTAAACTACCCTTTAACACACCAAATTAACACTTCAAAATAAAACACTCCTTATCTGAATCCATCTTTCAATCTTGACCATTGACCATCAAGATCTAACCATTCAGATTGCTTCCTACACTTTTTAGACAAACCAATCTTTTTAGGATAACCCCTCCCTATGTAAGAGCATTCACAATAAGGAGGTGAAAAAACACAAAAAAAAATAAAAATAAAATACATACATAGTCAAATTCCATGTCATAAAAACACAATTCTTTAAAACACTAAAACCTCACCCAATTAAAAATCATAAAAACACTTAAAAACATTGTCATATCATCAACATCTTTTACATTTAACAAAATTATCATTATATTTTTATCCACTACCTAACCCCATCATATGTAAAAGAGCCCATTCAAACTCACTTTTTATAATTATTGGTAAAGAACTTCATTGAAAAACATTACCTAAAAATAACTCGCGAAATAGAGAAAAAACGTATGATGTGTAAAAATCTAAAAAACAAACTTTAAAAACGCCTTATTGTGAATGCTCTGATGTAACTTTAAATAATGAAACGAGAAAATGCAATAACTGTATAAGTTTAGTGGTGAATATAAAAACCAACAAGTATGGGGGGACAAATTTATAAAAAGTTTTGTGATTAGCTGAAAAGTTGTTATTGCTGGGTTTTTGAAGTGAATAGATCTCGACCACTCGTTTTCTTCCTAAACCGATCGTATATCTTTCTCTCTCTCTCTCTCCAATTATTAAAGGTAAGGTAAGGTATGCCTCTTTCTTTCTCTCTCGATTAATCTCAACCTCGCTTTATAATAATACATCTAATTATTTGTAATTCAGAACTAATTTGGATTCTATTGCTTTCGATCGTCAATTGAATTCAGTTTATTGCTGTATTGAGTACTGAATTTTTAATCTATAGGAATTAGGATCGTATTGTTTTATCTGATTCACGGCGTTTAGAAGCCGATTCTGGATCTAATTCGATGAATTGAGACGAGTATGTTGTTTATTGAGAATTATGGATTTATTTAAGTGTGATTTAGTGTTTGAATTGAATTAGATTTGTGAAGCAGTTGATTATTAAGTGTTTATAAGAGATGATATCGAACACTGGGATCGGGATCGGAGGAGTCCGAAGTTGAATTTAACTAGTTCAGTTATAAGATGTTAGTCAAATTTAGGGTTTAATTTATGGGCATGTATACTGATAAGAAGCATGATTCTGCTGTTAGTTGTTGTGTGTCTATGTAAGTTAGTCAATTAAGTAAGTGTTGAGGTATAAATACAGATAATATCATCCAGATTGAAAGGCGACTACTCCTACTTCTACTTTCTCTAACTCTTGTTAATGGTGTGCTGAGTGTGTGATTCGCAAGCCTTAAGAACCATTCTCTAGTTCCTTGTTCTTCAAGTTGCTTATTTAGGTGATTGACTATTGATTTATCAGCTTAGAGCACCGAAATTTAATTGCTAATAGCATGAACGGAATATTTCACAAGTAACGTGTTCAGCCTGTTTTTCCGTGTTCTAGAGAAAGTTTATGGCTGTGATGGGACTTGGGAGGTCAGGCTAAAATGGGAATTAAATTGTTGTGGGTCAAAATGGGTTGGGTCAGGCTGTGTCAATCCCCAACCACTATTACATCCATTTCTCGCGTTTTATATATAATTTATACGTTAATGTTGTTACAGAAAGTCTAAAACTAGATTATTACAACATGGATAATTTAACTTATGTTAAATAATATGACTTTGGGCATATTATTACTGAATACACTTCAGATGAGTTGCTGTCCATTCGACCCATTTGACCAGTATCTTTTTTAGTTAGAGCATCACCAACGGCTTGGTTTTAGCCCCAAATACGCCACACCATCTGTATTTGTTATTGTGGTGGTTGGTTTTGATGGCCGGTCCTAGCATCTAGTTCTTTGCCAAGAACTACCAAATACAAGTTGGTGGCGGCCACCATTTTCTATTGGTATAAAGGTGGTGATGATGTGGCAATGCTTTTAGGTTTTCTTAGTGGGTGGGTTTTGGGTGCTCTTAAAATTGAGTATTTTTATGATGTGACAGATAACTAGGCACAGTTAGGTCTACTTATTGTGGATAGTCAGTCACTCTGTTTACTTAAGCCATTTGACCATCTGGCCCATTATACGTAGGTAAAATATAACCTACATCTCAATATGTTTTAACCTACATCTCAATATGTTTGTTGTAATGGAGGTGATAAATACAATAACTCACGTGCTAATCTCAATTCAACTTTCTATAGATGGACAAGGGGAAAGGAGTAATTGGAAGCCAAAAATGGGCCGTTGATTTCACCGACAACTCGACCGCACCGTCCACCCGTAACATTCCTGACCCACCCGGCTTCACCCGTGCGTCACTCGATCAAGATGACTCATCTCTAGCCCGCCAAAAGAAAGACGCAGAGGCAAACTGGAAGTCTCAGAAAGCGTGGGAAGTAGCACAAGCACCGTTCAAGAATCTAATGATGATGGGGTTCATGATGTGGATGGCTGGTAGCACCGTCCATTTGTTCAGCATTGGCATTACATTTTCAGCTCTTTGGCAGCCATTAAGTGCCCTTCAAGGTGTTGGTAAGGTTTTTGAGCCTTACAAAGATAATAAAGTGGACCTTCTTGCACCTAAATTAGTATATATTGCCTTGAATTTGGGGGGTATGTTGCTTGGTGTCTGGAAGTTGAACACACTTGGTCTTCTTCCAACTCACGCATCTGATTGGGTTTCGTCTTTGTCTCCTGCACCCGAGGTTGAGTTTTCGGGTGGAGGTGCTCCCCTTTACTGAAACCTATTGCTGGTTTTTAGCTTATGATATGAACTATTTAGCATTTTTATTGTGGACTCCAGAACTCATTCGTGTACTACTTTGTCAAATTATTTAATATTTAGCATTTGAAACGCCTGAATTTTGAGAGATGTTTGAATTTGTCAAACCGTTAGTTTCCTGTTTTGAAGTTATTGAAGTAGATTGTATTCCTCAGTTTATGGGCACATGCATTCTAGAGAATGGTCAAAACTGTGGTGGTGCTAGAAAGTAAAAACCACCATAATCTCTTCTTAAATTTGAAGGTTTGATTAATGGCTAAAATAAAATCCACAAAAGTGCTGTTCTGGTTTTTGTAAACCTATTAATTTATTGAAGAGTACAAACGACAGTCCTTTATCTATAAAAAATGTCACAACAGAACATTTTTGACCAATAACTAAACATGTACTTGATGTTGTTCATAAACAATTAATTTTGTTGATTGCAATTAACAGTTATAACCAGTTAGCAAGCTAATTGCAATCAACAAAAACTCAGTTGTATCTTCTGCCAAATAATATTACCAATTATACTTAAATTTATAGAAGAGAATAAAGGACTAATAAAAACATAACAGAAAAATCTTTCTTATGCTATATTTTTATAAATATTATTAAAAAAATAAGTAAAAGTAATTGGAAAACATTTTTCTACATACTTTTGTATATGTTAAGATTATAAGTTGATCTAAATGTGTTATGTGAGTTGGGTTCAACTAATTTAATTACTTACACATCTATAACCAATTAACCTAACCAATTTCAAAAATTAGTAATAAAAAACCAGTTTTTCAATCACTTATCAGTTCTTTTTGGCTATTCGATTTTAATGTCTCATTTTACTACTTGTATAGCTTGTTTAAGTTTGGTTACTCAAAACTTAAACTTGTGCCCGGGTTAGTCCGTCGGTTGTTGTTCCTAATCAGAATACACACTACTGTTACAAAACATAACAAGCATGTACCAGAATTGCAATCACACGTACAAGTACTTTTCAACATTTTTTTTCCATCTTTACACCATAAATCCTCACTGGTCTTGACAGCCTTTTCAGAATCTTCTCATTCATGTGTTTGATGACCTTTATGGATATTGGATGTATGAAACCTTTGCTTACCAGCCCATCAGTGTTCGACTCACTTCGTAAACAATATCGTGTTTAGCTGTATTGCTTGTTGATAGGAGTCCTCCAGTTTCATTCAAAAGGAACCTGTACACCTCCCATTCGTGATTTGATGCCGAGTGTCTTCCTATCTCAGCCTACAAAATTCAAATGGCTCATTTTGCTAAGTTTCAGTTTCTGTATTGAGTGTTCAATATTTGGTTTCAAACCGGTTAGAACAAAAACTAAACTGAAACTGTGTTAAACCAAACTGAGTTTTATATTTGGTTTAGACCGAACCGAATTAGATAACCGGTTTCTGGTTCTAGAAAAGTCTGTTAGGTTAAAACTAATGTACCCAAATTACATATCTAGAGCTATGGGCTTTGAATTTTCTATCTGTAAAGCTCATCAAACATTTAACCGTTACAAAACCAAACCTAGAAACATGAAATCCAAACAGATGGCCACTCGATGTTAAAATTTGGGTTTTTTTTGTTTGAAATTGAATTCATATTGAAGGGTTCACTTTATTGTTGAAACTACTCACCGAAAAGACACATATCCTGAGCCTCTTTAACGCGAGTGTGACGTCATAAAAAACGCGAGGCCTTCCCTTCCCAGATAGCTCAACGCGATTAGCAACCAGGAGTTCTGTATCGGGGCCTCGATTGGTTATAATGACTCTCAATGGATGCAGCATCTCTTCCTTTAGTCGGGAACATAAAGCAACTTGTGAATCCTTGTCTGCAATCTCTTTTCCATCTTCCATTTGGATAAACAGGTCCAAATTTCGGTATCCATTAACACTAACA
Source organism: Bidens hawaiensis (assembly GCF_021521415.1). NCBI lineage: Eukaryota > Viridiplantae > Streptophyta > Magnoliopsida > Asterales > Asteraceae > Bidens > Bidens hawaiensis. The sequence goes on from NW_027493212.1 coordinate 480,074, forward strand.
TAAAATCTTCCATGCAGAACCTGAAAGTAATCAAACAATTCAAGTCAATTCAATTCTTATCAATTCAATGACAATGACCATCCGCAGGCCTTAAAAACGGGGTGATGCTATACACACACCACCCCCAAATCAACATGCAAGCATGTTTGCCACATCATACGGACCGTATGAGGTTACACGGCTCATACGACTTTTGCAAACAACAGAGCTGTTACATTTGTCACATCATACAAGCCGCGTATAAAACAAACTTGGGCCCATACGAACATTTTCACCACATCATACATGCATACAGGGTCACAATGACACAATCTGTATGATTTGGCAAAAATGTATATGACCCGTATGAATGGCCAGTGATGCATGGATTGTTTTGCCCCCGAAAAAACTGTTTTTTCTTTTTAAATTTCATTTTATCCCTAAAAAGTTTGTTATAAATGATAATAATGTTAGGGCATGGTTTTATTATAATATAAAAAGTAAGCCCGCAACTTTTAGAACTATAAATGTGTAATATACAAAATAAGATGGTCATAAAATGTACCCGCAGATCACAGTCCTTAAAAATCTTTAAGGCGTCATAAATGAGACCCTTTTGATCAAGACATTTTATTTGAAGCAAGGTATGCGTTGGACTCAGTTGGTTATCAACTGTTATACTAGCCTTGTTCGGCTGTTCTTCCTTTCCAACAACTACACTGCTGAACAATTCTTCTGCAACGTCTTCAGAAATACAAGAATGCCCTTGTTGAGAGTCGTATTCAGGGCCTGCTAACTGAAGTTTACAGCTGATACAACACTCTCCTAATATGACCCTAAGGTGCTCACGTGTTTCCTCGCATCTAATCTTTGTGTGAAGCTGGTCCCTATTATTAATTGAGCAACGTTTCACATTAGTCAGTAGTTCATACTTCATATCATGGAGTAAAAAAAAATGTTGCAAAACTTTAGTGAAAAATATTTTTCACTAACTTTAGACTCAAATAATTATATTCTTTTATGTTTTTATAAGTAACAATTTTTGGGTCTGCTTCTACCGTGTGATAGTTTTGCAACGAACTAAATTGCGTCCAAAACAAAGCTAAGATCAATAAGATATCGATGCTGGAAGTTGTGTGGTTAGAAAGACTTACATGGCATCTGTAATAAAGAACAAGTCCAAAACCTTTCCATCTGGAGTTGTTGTCACCTTAACTCTTTGAATTGATAGATCTAGCTCACAAAGAACTTCGGTAACATCTATAAAGCGAGTCATTACCGTGTATCATAACATGATACCACTTAAATATATATAATCAAAAACCAAAGGATGGTTATTACTTATTACATACCATGTATCAACCCTTTTCGATCCAGGGAGAAGACTGTTAGTAGGTACAATGAAGGTGGTTTGGAACCAATGGTAAGCTGATTAAGATAAAACGTCGGCAAAAATGAAGGACAACAAGATAAAAGTCGCTTGTTCAAGTTCTCCCAATCAACTCTGAGTGAAATTGGGCACGGGACTACCCACAACACTATGTAGCACCATTTTCCATCGGTTGAGAAGTCTGATGACAACAACGACACTAATCATCGAACTAGTACTTGTTTATAGAATTATAGCTAGATGTGGATATATTAAGGGAAAAGTATCAAATATTTTGACAAATCATGACTAACTAAGAACCATTCTACATAGAAATATGTGGCCACATGTAAAATTTGTCATGTTAAAATAATCGGATATGTTGCGCCAAATTGAAATCTTGCGCAATACTTGGTTGATCGGTAATTTTGAAAGTTAGAAGGATGTACATTACATTGACCGGTTACATAGATAAAGAAATTGATTTAGTCTGGTTCTTTCAAATTGGTTGGTGTGCCAGATTAAAATCTTACGTGTTGAATAACATGCAACGCATGGTTGATCAATAATTTTAAAAATTACAAGATATTTTAAATTATATTCTCCATAAATAAAAGTTTAGTTAGATTCTCCTTTAAAACCAGTTGATCTGTTGTGCCAAATTGAAATCTACATCAAACGACATGCATCGCATGGTTGATCGGTAATTTTATAAATTAAAGGATATTTAGAATTCTGATAGGCTATATGTATGATTTTTCATATATAATTTTGAATTTTAGTCATGTTCGTCTTTTAAACTGGTTGGTCTGGTGTGACGCACCAAATGACATGCACCGAATGATTGATCAGTATTTTTAACTTTTTTAAAAAGTTAAAAGGATGTTTTAAATATTGACATATCGAAATCTGGCGACGCACCAAATGACATGCACCGAATGATTGATCAGTAATTTTAACTTTTTAGAAAAGTTAAAAGGATGTTTTAAATATTGACAGATCGAAATCTGGCGCACCATATGAGATGCACCGAATGATTGACCAGTAATTTTAACTTTTTTTAAAAGTTAAAAGGATGCTTTAAATATTAACATGCTATACGGATGTTTTTCCATAAATAAATCTGAAATTTATCCTGGTTGGTCTGCTGCGCCAGGTAGAAATCTGTTGCACCAAATGACATGCAATGCATGGTCAATTCATCATCTTAAAAAGTAAAAAGAAAATTTTAAATATTAACCGGTTACATTAAAATCTAGTCATAGTACTTCGGTTCAACTCGTTCTGATTCTGAAAACATTGTTAACAAAACTAACTTTCGATAACTCGAGTTAAAAATAAAAATAATCAAATTACAATAAAGAGACAGATAAGATAACTTGAGAAAAACCTGACCTCCACGGGTAACATAAAGCCCGAATTCGAGTACAATCCTTAACAAGTCACAACCGAGCCCGGCCTTATCAGGGCAGTTCACCGTCACCACCGTGGGGTCGCCAGAAGTTTTACCTTCCTCAATCAATACCACGTCTTCCCACGACATCCTCATCCTCCTCCGGCGACTATATTCCGGTGAATATAGCCGGAAACAATATTATATTCTGGTGAGCTTATAATATTATTATTGTTATTGTTTATGCAAATTATTAATAATTCAGTTCATTGGGTCTCATTTATCGGTGAGAATCGGGAGAAAAAAACGAATGGGTTCGGTGTACATTTGTAGTGTGGCGGTGTGGTGGACCCACGTCAGCTCTCCGACATGTGACACGTGTCAGGGCTCTGTAAACGATAAGTGGTGTAGACCTGAAAAGCTGTGTGTAGCTGTGTCGTTAAGGAAGCCTACGTTGGATTCTTTTTACAATTACGTTAAAATTAACTAAAAAAATATCAAGTTACAATTTACGATATGAAATATTATTTTATAATTTATGATGTATTAACCTCATTAAAATATCATGATATATAGATTCTATGAATAGTTTAAAGTGTGTTATTATTCGTTATTCCGTGCAATTATCAGTTTAACTGAATTGTCGTAAATAGTCAAGCATTAGTTTAGTATTAAATTCATTATTAGTATACTATAGGATGAATTTCATGTAAAGTTGAGTCTATATTTTTAATCTAGTGTCGTTAATAACGAACTGTAGCATCCAGCCTTTGAAAATTTGAGAATACGTGTTTTATACTTTTACTAGCATTATAAACTAGTGTTACCCAGCGCGTTGCGCCGGGCAGGGGTAAAACCCAAGCGTTATCGGTCCCAGGCATTAAGGCGGTAGTCTAAGAGAATTCGGTCGGTTTCGGTTTCATGTATTATTGTATCGGAACTAAAACAAAAAAAATATAAAAATTGAGGTGGATCAATGGAGTGACGTCGGTCGATAAAACCTGACCATTGTCAATTTTGGACGTTGAGGCGTTGAATCTATGTGTATTCGATCAGTTTTCGTCACATTC